>NC_056745.1:1006167016-1006289516 GCF_019279795.1 Protopterus annectens
GTTCCCCCTAAAATCTGTACCTTTCTGGCAAATAGCTGACTATTGAAGTCATTAAATAATGACAAAACATTTAAGTTTAAAAGACTCCACACATCCTTCAGAAAATTCATACTAATGAAAAACCTATTATTCTAAGAAACTTTTTAAGTTTGGAAGAGCAATATTTAAAATCTGTCCCTATTTGTCCCCCCATCATTTTAGGCTTTGTCCAGATATTTTGCTCTAAGAGGTTGAGAGGTATGCTACCAAGCCAAAAGTTATTAGGATAACACAGGTAGCATAAGCACACAGCGCACACCTCCCAACCCATCAGAGTAATGAACGTGGACAAAGCCAAAAGGGCCAATTGTCCCACAAAGCAGAAAGTTGACAAAATAACAGGTTCAGCATTAGCAGGAATATTCTGAAGGGTATAGATAAAATAATACAACGAAACTTTTTTTTTTTTTTTTTTTATAAATTTGATAAAGTTTAAGTGTATGTGCATGGCTGTGCCCGTTGCTTAGCTACGCTTAGTCCAGCTTAAACAGCACACAAAGTTAAACAGCAAGAGACATCCAACATAAGAAGTATTGCAATAGTATAGTGGTTAGAGCGTACACTTTGTGAGCAGCCATTCCTGGTTTGATCTCCACTGTAACCAATTAGCATTTTACATGTGAAAGCACTACATAAATTTTTTTTTAGTATTACCTACTAAATAACATATATTTGTTAATCAGAGTACTGCATTAGGTCCAGATGTAAGGTGTCAGTTTATACTTTTACACTTTAATAAAGTTGTGAAATCCCCATATAAACACAAGCACCCCATTCAGTGCAGTTACACATGAACAAATGCAATGAAAGTATCTTGGAGGATGTCAGGGACAGTAAACAAATGTATAATATGTAATGAATGATAAATCAAATGCCATACAGCATGTAGTCTATAAAATAAAAAATAAGCAATGCTAAGCATTTCTCAGCCCTGCTTACCAGGTGTAAGAATTGTGTAAATATGACTGCTAAGCAATAAGTAGCTCGGCTAAGTGGATTTGCCCATCGGTAAGCAGTGCTGAACCTGTCCCTTTAAGCAGTGCCAACATTAGCTAAGCAGTTTTGCCCTTAGCTTAGCTTAGCTCAGCATATTCAAAACTATCCAATGAATCAAAGGGTTGGAATTTGGCCATATTTAAACCCTGCAGGTGGGAATACAGCTCATAATTGGTTGCAGCTTCCCACTGTAGGCAGGATGGCAGGAGTTGGAGAGGGAGTGTGTTTCCAGGCACAGTGTTAGGGCATATAGGAGTCCAAGGTCACGGTAGGACTCCTGGTAAAAAAAAACAAGATGAGAGACTGCTGCAGGGCCAGTGCCAGGGCTCCCAATATAAAGCAGAAGCCTAGGACCATCTTGCCCATGATCTCATCAGTGCCACTGGTATCCCTCGGACTGGTGAGCAGGTCAGGCACCACTATGCCGACTTGAAGCAGAGAAAGAGGGAGCTCTTGGATAAGTGGGTCCAAGAAGCAAGGCAAATGGGTGATGCCCCAGCAGTGTGTAAGTATTCATACCATTACTGTCTAGTGTGTGTATGTGATGGATAGGTATGCCTAAATATGTCTACATTTCCTTTACAGCTGCAGCTGAACGGGCTGTGAATCAGGAAGCCCATGCTCGTAGGCTGCAAGGGCCGCATCGCGCGGCTCGTGAGTAAAAATCCCGCTTGTAGTAGTCATACCAAATAAATATAAAGTAGTAGAAAGTCACCTGGCAGTATAAAAACTATTGTATGGGTTGTATTGAATAAACCAGACAATATAACAGTAATAGTCCCATATAGGTCATATTTAAATAAAACTGTAACTGCCTGGCAGTAAAGATTTAAATCCTGGACTGGTTGTGTTTACTCTGGTATTGTATGGCATATACTGTTGCATTCTATGAATAGTAATGTTGTAACCACTGTTACCCACACTGTGCTACATAAAAAACATGTCTAGGAATGTCTGTATAAGACTGTTGTAAGTACAAGATCAGATTGTACAACCAAGAGAGTCTTAGACAGAAAACACTGGAAATAGACAGCAATATCCAAATAGCACACTCTACTGCAACATAAATAGTTGTATTTTTAGCAAACACAACCATGGTTCGAATCCTGGGAGTGGTAGTAAGCTGTATGCGTAATCATACCTCCCAACTGTACAGATTTTTCAGAATGTCCAGTTAATTGGCCCATATCTTCTGCCTGTTCCTCTGTTCCCCTGGGAAATCAGTGGGATTATCTCAGAACTATAGTCATGAAATAATGACATACATTTGATTTTCAGATCTCAATACCTTCAGAAAATGTATATTAAAACAAATCCTGTCACTCTAGCAACTCTCCAAGTTTATGACAACAATATTCAAAACATGTCCAAATTTGTACTCCCATGTTGTCAAGCTTTGTCCAGAGTGTGTGCATTAAGAGACTGAGAGGTATGTGCATAATATTAACCTGAATCTGGGAATATGTGTAGAAACAGTCAGGTAGTATTAACAAACATTCCCTCCACAGGACTGTTAGATAAGAAAACTGTGCCTGCCAATAAAGATTTAAATCCTGGACTGGTAGTGTTTACTCTGGTATAGTATGGCCTGACATGTAGCATTCAGTAACATCTGATATCAGAATAGTACTGTAGTGTCATCCACTTTTTCTCACACTGTGCTACATAAAAGTATGTGTAGGAATGTGTATAAGACTGTTGTAATTACAAGGTCAGATTGTACAACCAGAGAGACTTAGACAGAAAACAGTGAAGAAATAGACAGCAATATCAAAATATCACACTCTACTGCGACTTAAATTGTTGTGTTTTTAGCAGACAAAGCCATGTCTCGAATCCTGGGAGTGGTAGCAAGTTTTATGCATAATGATACCTCTCCAATGTATAGATTTTTCAGAATGTCCAGATAATTGGGATATATTTTCTGCCTGTTCGTCTGTCCCCCTGGCAAATCAGTGGGTTGATCTCAGAATTGTATTCACAAAATAATGACATACATCTGATTTTCAGACCTCAAAACCTTTAGAAAATTTACATTACAACAAATCCTGTCAGTCATGCAACTCTCCAAGTTTATAACAGTAATATTCAAAACATGTCCCTATCTGTACCCCCATGTTGTCAAGATTTGCCCAGAGTGTGTGCATTAAGAGATTGAGAGGTATGTGCATAATATTAACTTTGACTCTGGGAATATGTGTAGAAACAGTCAGGTAGTGTTAACAAACCTTCCCTCCACAGGTCTACCAGGTAAGAGATGTAAGAATTTAGCTATAAGACAATTGAAGTATACACTGTGTACAAACATATCACTGCCCAAACCAAGACCATAGGGTATTGTAATAATACCTGTACCTTAATGATTAGAGCAATGATCATTAAAGTTGTGAGTACTACAAGGATATATAAGTTGTTAATTGACATCCCCCCCCCCACCATATCTGCAATGATAATCTAAATACACACAAATCAATGGGTATGTTTACACCAAACCTACTGTTGGGACATATGTCCTATTGTTCAATAAATACTGAAATGTGTTTCTATTAATGTTCCATGTTGAAATACTATAATTGGTGGCCTGTTGCTATCAGTGTAACCTGCATGCTATTGTAATTGCCACTGTGGTTCCATATATGCATGTGTTCTATTTGCAGAGCAACTGTTCCAAATCTGGTGTTTTGGGTTAATGGGAATATCTATGCATGCTGTTATATCTGATCCTGGATTGTGTTGACTATTACTAACCTACATATGTTTTAAAACTGCAACACCATAGCAAGTATGGGAAGGTCGGTCCAACAGACCCACCTCTCCCACCTCATCTGGCCATGGCACTGGCCGGGCCCCAGCATGCCTGGGACCTACCCCGGGACCTCTTCATCCGCTGGTCCTGCACCACCTTTGGGTGGAACAGCCTCAGGAGATGGGGCTTGCCCCCCCCCCCCAAGAGTGGGCGCAGACAGAATCCTGTCACCTGAAGTCAGGTCCAGGGATTGGTGCATAGTGAGCTTTGAAGGGAGTTTGGAGATCTTCTAGGCCAGCTTGAGGGCCACTTGGTACATTTAGAGGGTTGGCCTGCCCCTCCTGCTCAGCCCCCAGTGCAGCTTCCTTCTGGGCCATGAAGGTGCAGTGGTGACTCAGTCCCACTGTTTTCATTCTGGGGCTCATGGGCTTCCAATTTCCAAACACCCCTCCCTATCCAAGGTGTTTACCCCTACATGTGTCATATACTGCCCCTACATGCTGTCTTGTCTGTCTTCCTATCCAACCTACCTTCCCAAATATACCTACTTTCCTTCCCAACATCCCACTCTCACCTTAAAATAAAAAAAGGGCAATATGTTCCCCCCAAAAATTTGCCTCATACATAGCTGTCCATTTTGCACATATGTCCACTGGACATGTAATCTGGTCTAATTGGCTTCACAACACATTATTGTTGTCATCACCCCTCTCTCAGGGGTTTGACTGTCCAAACCTACCTCCAAATTCAGTACATATTCACAGCTATTGATGTAGAAGAAATGGACAGCTATGGACCTTCCCTACACCCGTCCTGCACATCCCTAGCTAATTTCCCTATTGTTTTTCCCTCTGCATGCCCCCTTTTTCACCACTTTCCTATCACTCCTTTTTTCTTTTCTTTTAAAGAAATTAGTGTGGGGGTAAGTGGGAGTAAGCTCTTTTAACCAGTAGTAAGCGAGCTTAAGCCTGTTTGCACGGCGGCAAGCAATCGCTGCACAGATTAAGCACTGCCAGGCTAACTGTCTGTAAGCTTATTTAACTGGAAGTTAGCATTGCTTACCACCACCCAGACCTGTGCAAACCCACTTACAACTGCTTAAAAGTGCTTTAATCACTCTGTATCAAACAGTAATTGTTCTGTCTAGCAACAAAATAAACAGCCTTTTCAGGTCTTGAACCCAGGACACTCTACACTATAGTCACAACAATTAACACTAAGCCATCACAGATGTGACAACATTTGTTGTTTTTTCAAATATATCTGTCAGTACACATACTGAATAGTAATGAACAACTGCTTTGACATCTACAATTGTTTAGTATGTGTTAATGAAAATAGTGTTGAATCAGTATGTTGTTATATATAAATATACACATACCAGATAATTTTGATGGGATATATCTCAGAAGGTATATACAACACTCATGTTTACACATAGAGATATGGATATATATATATATATATATATATATATATATATATATATATATATATATATATATATATATGTGTGTGTGTGTGTGTGTGTGTGTGTAGATATATGTCTACATGTACATACACACATATATATTTATATTTATATATATATATATATATATATATATATATATATATATATATATATATATATATATATATATATATATATATCTGTATATATATATATATATATATATATATATATATATATATATATATATCACATATGCCCATAACATGTAGTAAAGTCATACCTCAGCACCAATAGTCACAACCTCTTAGTGCAAGGGGATGTAATGTAAGTATTGCAGGTATAAATGTAGAATGTTGCTACAGTAACAGGGGTTGTGTTAACAGACATGTTGTGTGGGAAGTTACTTCTGATACTGACATGTATACCATCATTTACTGACAGACATCATAAGATCATCATTGTGATTTACCAGACAAATCACTAATGATCCTGTGGAATACAGCAGAGATATGACCAATAAATGTGGACAGTCTGACGCTATCTGGTCAGTCAAGAGGTATGCACAGATCTCCTTAGTGCAAGACGTGTGGATCAAGCCTGACAAAGAGGATGTTTACAGCCATGTAAATGGGGATATCACAAAAATACTGGAATAGATAAGCTCACACAGTTGATGCATTCACATATTCCTGTCTGTCCTAACACATATTAACCAGAGGAGCAGAGGTCCCAAGCCCACATACTTCCCACTAGTTAGTGACATACATCTTCACAGCAATCCGCTGCTTTTTCAGAAATACACAACACTTATGGTGGCCATGCAACAGCACATCTGACAGATATCTGGACATAACATCACACTAGGTAAATATACTGAGCTGCTGGGCATGTCACAAAGCACTGTGCAAACTACAGGCAGACTGCCACAACACTGATCCAAGTTTCCTATGGGGGAATACATATATACTTGCAAATATAGCAAGTACTACAGGCATGTAACAGCAGAGAGTAACAGACACCAGAGTGAAAGTGCATACCCACAACCAATCTAAACAAAGTCACATTATGGTAAGCCTAATTAATAGTACAGTATGTGGACTGTGTGAACAAAACCATCCTCATATGTGCAACTCACACACTAACCCAACTAATACTGGGCCAATACACAAGTGTAGTCTGATGCATGACTGTGGTATGAGACATGTGTCAGCCTGGCCCTACAAACATGTACACTGATAGGATACCATAAACTGGAGCAGCATGCAATATCAGATAGAACAGGATCAAGAACAATGACATCTACCACAGTCTGTACACAGGGCAAGTAACATATTCACAATACATACTCTGTCAACAATCACCATAAGTACACAGACGTCACTACTGTACACATAACAGAATGTCCAGGTTTTGTCCTCAAATATAAGGCCTACTATACATAACATGTCTAGCAGTCTGATATCTCACTGGCTTGTTTTCAGGTATAATATCAGTAAATAATGATGTACTGTACATATGCACCTCTTACTGCATGACATATGGACAAAGGGTGACAGACTTGGAGGACAGAGGCACAAACACAGGGCCAATATTTACATATTGTTGTGATAAACTGAGAAATTTCCTGGTGTAACAGGGTTTGTTGTGACATATCTCATCTGAAGGATATGAAGTCAGTAACTCACATGGATGTCACCATGTACTGACTGCTATTATCAGAGTATGCTACTGCATTTCTAAAGATAGGAAATGTGTGAGTAACATACCACATGTAAGACTCCAAACTCTGTGCAGTCTGCAGATAGCCCTACAGGTGAGGGTTTCCTCAACCACATAACACTGTCATGCCAGACCTTAAATCATGCAGAACAGCCATATCCACACAAACCCTGTTAAGCCAATATTACTTCAAATGTAGAACAGCAATACTTACATTCTGTCCCCATGTCTGGAACATCCCCCTCCTTTTTGTTGGCCTGTCTCCACAGTGTATGTTGTAAGAGGTATTTCCAACTACCCTCTGTGATGTTATTTGTCAAACACTCACATGAAGTCCTGTTCACAGTGAAGGAAAAGGGCCAACACTTACATGAAGTGCTTAGTTATAGGAGTGTGTTTCCATGCAACTGGCTATAGGAATGATACCACAGCTGTTCCGCATGCAATTAGCAAGTGGGAGACTGCAATTCATGCACATGCCATCAGCTGATCATGAGCATTACTTACAAAACTCAAGTTGCTGCCTATGCAAAACAGATGTACTTTTCCACATCCACCAGAGAGAGAGAGAGAGAGAGAAACAGAGAGAAAGTAAGAAAGGAAGGGAGTAAGAGCCAAGCGCGTTTGTGTATGATCCATGGGTGGAGAGTGGTATCTGGGCATTATAACAGTTGCCTATATTGTTTACTAATCCATACTGTCACATAGTAATTGCACATGGCTGTACACATTTATTGCTGAGGATTGTCTACAACAAGGTCTACAGTGTTTGAAAAATGTTAGCCTTGTAATGTGGACAATGGGACATATAGTTCCTGAATATAATGATGTAGCAAAACCCACACTGCAGTGGATGGATCCTGTCATTACACAATCACCCCAACACCCACACGGGATTCTGATGACACACACACACAAACACACACTTACCAGTACTTAGTTTCTAACCCTTACCTGACTTGCTAAAAAAAATGTTACGCAGTTATTGGACACACCAAAGAGCTTATATGTTGGAGAGTTGTCCAAAGGTATCTTTGAAGCTGAGTGACATCAGCAGCAGTGTTAAAGGAGGGCAGGGGGAAGTGTAGTAAGTGTGAATGTCCACAAAAGCAGGTATCAACAAAGACACACACACACTGTCTCTCAGGGAAACACACACATTATCACAGTTGGCAAGGTCAGGATTAGAACTCCTACCTAACTAGTTTGCTACACTACAGTATTACGCAGTTATCACAAGTGCCACAGAGCTTATATGGTTGAAACATGGCCAAAGGGTTATTTCAAGGTGAATGACATCACCAGGCATGCTAAAGTAGGGCAATGGAAGGTGTAGTGAGTGTGAATGGCTTCCAAAACATTAATCTCCACACACACACACACACACACACACACACACACACACACACACACACACACACACACTTGCCAGTACTGAGATGCATAGGTTCATTGCTTCACAGGTGTGTAGTAAATGAATGGGCCTGAAGGCTGTACAAGGCTAGACAAAGGGAATACCTTGGCATCAGGCCACATGACAATAGTCTCCAGTGTGGCTCAGGGGTGTAGTCCCTGGAGTGATCTCCACAGGTGGGTATTGTATTCAGCATCCACTCATCTGGGCTACTATTGTGGGTGGCCAGTCATGTGCACTGCTTTCCATGAATGTGATCTATATTCCATAACATGGACAGTGTCTGGGTTGTGCACTTGTCCCACATGCATGTTCTTTGACATGTGAAAGTGTACTTGAGGTCTCTTGGGCATGTTATTTGGACAGATTATCATCTTCTGATGTAGCATTCCTGACCTCATTTGGTGAGACTTGGCTATGGAACTGAGGTTGTGCTTGCACTTGCATTGACAGCATGATACAGGTATTCAGTGGAGTTAGTGGCGTATGTCCATACAGGGCATGTGTATAAGGCATGGTATTCCCTTTGTGAGTTATATTTGCAGACTCTGCAGTTGTTGCAGGCGTCCAGTGGGGAACATAGCAAAAGGGCCACTGTTAGCATTTATTTGCCTACTGCAGAAATGAAACAGGGTACCATGTCCTTTTACTTGCTGGATAACACACACTCAGTCAGGAGATGTAACACATCACAGAACTTTCTGATGTCAGTGGCACTGTTGAGGTCAACATGCATGTAGTCCACTGCAATCACTCTGTGGTTACTATCTATGAGGCAATATGCAGGGAACTACCAATGTAGTAGTTGTTGCCTAGCCAAGTGTGTTTGTGTATGAGACATGGGTGGAGAGTGTTCTCTGAGTAATAGAAGGGTTGCCTATATTGTTCACCAATCCCTAATGTCACATGTATGGCTATGGATTGTCTACACCAGCCTCTCTGGTGTTTGACATCCTTGTAAGGTAGACATTGTGACATATTCTAGGTCTTCAACATAATAATTTAGCAAAACCCGCCCCACATTGCATCCTGTTAATACACAATCACAGCAACCTCCCCACAGTTCACAGTTCACAGGTAGTTCACAGGTTAGTACTAAGCTAACTGCCCTTGCGAGCCATTTTAAGCCTAGCCAGTTATCCCTTGACTCTCAAACACTGCACCTTATGTTTGGTAAAACACAAAAACCCCTTAACCACCCCCCCACCCCTCCAGGATATTGATGACACACACACACACACACACACACATGCACACACACACACACACACACACACACACACACACACACACACACACACACACACACACACACACACACACAAAACACTTGCCAGTACTGAGATTCAAACCCCTACCTAGTTATGCATTGCTACTATAGTGTATCACATTTATTGCACGCCCCACAGAGCTTTTAGGATGGATGTTGTCCCAAGGTACTTCTACGGTGAGGAACATCACCAGCCCTTGTAAATACTGGCATTGGGTGATGTAGTGGGTGAGAGATCCCAAAAATAATTTTACCCTAAACACACATTTGCCAGGGGTGAGGTTCAAACCTCTATGTAACAATCTTTACTGATCATTATGTTATGCATCTATCACATGCACCACTGACCTGACATGGTTTATGTTTGGCAACAGATACTTCTGTGGTGGATGATATCTGCAAGACTGCTAAAGTCAGGCTCGGAGATGTCTACTGGGTGTAAATAGGGCCAAAATCTTTGAGGTACACACACAAGCACTTGTCACATATGAGATTCAAACCCATACATGTGTAGTTACTGCTACTACATTGTTCTACATGTATGGCACATGCCATGGAGCTTACATGTTGGAGAAATCTCCACAGGTATCTTTGAAGGTGACTAACATCAGCAGCAGTGCTAAAGGAGGGGTAAGGGGAGTGTGGTGGATGGGACAGGCCTCATGATGGAAATCCCTTTGTCACTGTCTGTCTCTCTTTTCTCCACATCTGTGTGTGTCTGTGTGTGTGTATGTTTGACCTATTATAATGTTTTGGCATTGGATATATGTGAGTATTCATATCCAATGCATGTGCAAAGCATGAATGGTGTGCGATGTGGTGTGTGTGCACAGACAACTGTGACTGACAGATATGTATAGTCCACTGTTGTTGTCAGACATGGGCTTAATTTCTCTAAGTGTAGGAGCATGCTCAGTATGACCTTCTGTACTGAGTGTGTGAATCCATTCCAGGTAGGTTGCACTCCAGTGCAGAATTTTGTATTCTACACCTACAGCTAGCAACCTGTTTCTGCAGGATATCTGTAGATAGGTTGACAATATAGAGTCACAATGGGCGAAAGATAGTGGGATACTGTAACTATTGTGTCTGTGCTGCTTGTGTTACATGGTTGGTGTTAGCAGAGATATTCAGACATATGTACTGTTTTACACTGTGATGTATTATGTCATCAACTACTGACAGATATACTTATTTGATCACAGTTATTTCCTGGGAAATACAAAATGAATGAAGCTGTGTCCAGTATTGTGGTCTGCAGCCTACATTTTTTTTTCATGCTCATGCCATTCTGGAGGGGTAGCTGCAGACACTTGCTGATGGGTCTGTGTTAATGGTCCAGCACCTTGGTAATGTGGTGGCTGAGGATCTCCTGCTTGTACATCTAGTGACAAAACAGAATGGCCATATCCTGCTGTGGCCATACCTCTCAGCTGTACAGATTCACCCAGGTTACCCAGAGACAGGGCTCATATATCTGGTCAGTTCCCCTTCACATTGTGGTTCATGAGCAAATTTGTAGCCACCGATTACTGGGTTTGTAGGCAGGGATAATATGGGCCCACATCTGAGTTTCAGACTTCACACACTCCATGATGTCCATGCTTCTACACCCCCACTCTGTTAGTCTATCCTCTTCCTAACATTATGCGAGCGATATCTGAGAAGTATCCCTATAGTTCTCCCTTCATCCTATTGGTATTTACGGGTTGTTCCACAGTTCATGCAGTAGGACGTGGTGGGCATGCTACAGGGATTTGTCGACATGGCCTTGCATTTGTATTCTGTGGACTGTGTTATGTTGTTAGTTGGGACCCCATGAGATAACATACATTGGCAGTACAGGTAAGGCATGGGCCTTTGACAGAGGACTGTAGGGCATTTGGTAGTGATGCAGGCCATCTGTAGCAGGCCAGTGCATTCTGTCACTCCTACCATCCCAGGGTGTGAGCCAGTGGGTTCCTCTGGAGTGACAGCATAAGTGTGTGAGGTGTTAATGGCAATAGTTGCTGTCCATATTAATCCATTGGTCTGGATGCTGTAAGGGTACTGCTTACAGCTAAGGGCACACCTGCATGGGCCACCTCTTCAGCATGCTGCATTCTATGGGTATACCCATAAGGAAGTGGGGGTCATACTGCACTCATTCCCAACAGCAGGGTTATGACCTGTGATAAACCTGTGGCTGATGGTGGGGTGAGCTGAGTGCATGTGTGATATGGAAGCTTCTAGCAGCTGACTCACAGATATACCTGGGACAGTCCCCTTATCCTGCCTTGTGTTGGGACATAGGCATTTTCTCATTACTTCATAACTGTGCCTTTTGTGGTCTGCCAGTGACTGGCCAGACTGCATCAGTATTCCATACTACACAGTAAACTAATGTGCTGCTAACCTGTATGTACAATTCCAAAGATGTGTGCAGTTGACAGTTAAATCTTATGTACTCTGTCTAGGGTAATTCCACCTGTGTACTGTATGTATGGATGGGTCCACATTCATGGCATGTCCATCTTTCAGATGGTGACAGATACTGACATCTGAACAGTGAGTATGGATGACTGCTGGAATGGGTCTTGCTGGGATGCACTGTGGTTGGCACTGCAGTTGTCAGAACATGGCCCTGTCATTGACAGTACTGGCCATAGGCCACAGAAGTACAACCCTCCATGCCTACATGCTGACCACTTCCACACAATATACAACACACAACAGCCTAACACACAGACCCCTGCATATTGTACACATGCATCAATCTAGCCTGTAAATTTGGCCAGCTCAGGCAATCTGTGCTCCACTGTTATTAAATCCACACGTACATGTTACTGCATTTCTACATAGGATTGTGGGGAGGGGGGCACACCTGACAACTGTAAACATTTGCTATGACTGTACTGGTATTTCCGGTACTCTGCTGGTTTCCATTAAATTTTGTATTCTGACCTATCATGCAGACTAGAGGCATATCAGTAAAGTACAGATCTTAGGTTTTATTGACATACATTTCAATTTCAGACTTCTTACCCTTCAGAACTAAAATACAACTGACTGACCTGTTGTAGTCTGTTTGTGTAAGTCTGGAGGGGGCCTGTTCTACATTCATTGCCATCAATTGGAGGCCTTAGCACAGCCTTTCTTTATGGTCATCTACACCTGTCCTGCTGGCTGAGGCTGTTGTTGGGTATGTGAGTCTCACTGACATGCATGTGTGTGTCCTATGGATACACATTTGGGCCACCACATGTACTGCAGTGGGATTTGTCACCTTGTCTAGTATTGCCTACTCTGACACCAGTATTTGTTATGGACTTCATGCTGCCCATATAGGTGTCCACTATCTGCTGCCATCCCATTCAGTAACCCGATTCCCTTGCATGCTCACATCCATACCATAGATAAAACTAGCAGAGCATACTACTCCATTCAGCAATTGACAGGAAGAGTGACGTACCTTGTGGATGTGACAGTATTGAGGATGGTGCTGGAGAGCTGACTATGTCAGATGCACACAGTACACTCCCTATATATGGTAAAGCACAGGTAGTGTCATTTTGGCATCCCTTTTACTGTATGTGCGAGTCAGAGAGAGGTGTTATTCCCTGGGTTCCTACCATGTCAGTGTATGTGCTATGTGTTGCCTCTTTGCCAAAGTCTGGGCATACTGAGCATGCCTCCTTCTGCCTACACAGGCAGGCTCAGGTTGTTCCTCCTCCGAGTCACTCTCTGCCTGTGCTGGCCTTGGCAATGGTGGGGGGTTGTGTGGCCCTGCCCCGTGCTGTTTCTGCTGCAGCTGTTTCCGCAGGATCATATTGTCTAGCATGGCACATACAATGAAAATTTGTGTACATGTAGCTGGAGAGTACTGCAAGGCTCCACTGGATATGTCCAGGCACTGGAACCATGATTTGAGCATCCCAAACACATGCTCTATTATGATTCTGATTTGTGCGTCTGCCTCTTTATGGAGTTCTTGTTCAGGTGTGTGTGCATTTCTGATGGGTGTCATCAGCCACGGCTCCATTGCATAACCAACATCCCCCACTAGGTGGCCATATGGGATGTCCCCACTGGCAAATCTCTGGTACAGCTGTGTCATATGTCAGATGTTGGAGGTGGGATAGCTTCCTGGGCTGCAAGCACACACATTCTTAATAATGCCCTGGGCATCACACACGACCTGGCAGTTGATGGAGGGGAAACCCTTATGGTTTATGTAGACCCTACCCCGCTCACCAGGTGGTGCTTTGATGTGTATATGAGTGCAGTCTATAGCACCCACTACCTCAGGGTAGTTTGCTATTTGGTGGAAGAGACGCATATTTCTGGTCAACGCCTCACGGTTGTTGAGGAAATATATGTGCTCACCGGCATGTGCTGACATGGCATCCAGGAACTGGTGAAGTACCCTGGATGCTGATGCCTGTGAGATACCCATGATATCCCCAGTTGCCTTTGGAAGGTACCTGTGGCTAGTATTCTTAAGCCTATGCATACCTTGGTATCCAATGGGATGGGTTCCCCTCTGTTGGTTCTGTGTGTGAGGCGTGGCTGGCACAGCTCAACAATTTGCTGTAGGATGTCCCTGTCCACCCTACAGAGCTCCACTATCTCCAGCTCACATAGCCCCTGGCAACACAGTGGCAGATGCAAACCATATCTCAGTGAAGATCAATCTTTGGATTCAGGGTAGAGACTGTAGTGCAACACCAATGGTTTTATGGTTATTATGCAATATTCCAGTGATATTAATGAATATACCAACATCAGTAAAAAAACATTGGAGTATTTTAGAAGAAACACCTGGGTTGACAGACAAAATTGGAAAATCCCCCACTTTTACGTTTAGGAATAACATCTCACTGAAACAGCATCTGTGCAATAAAAAGAGATCACAGCATACTGGTAAAAATGATCACTTTGGCACATTTTCTTGCAAGCATTGCATAGCCTGCCAACACATTCATGTTAGTACCAGTTATACTCATCCATCTTTAGGCTTTAACATTAAGAGCAAATGCTTTGCCAACTGCAGAACTTCTAATGTAGTATACTCCTCTTTCTGTGTGTCCTGCCACTAATTTTATGTAGGGAAAACAAATAGAATGTTCAAAGATAGAGTGCTCGAACATACTAAGGACATCAAAAATAAGAAAGACAGCAGTGCATTAGCTAAACATGTAAGCTGTGAAGATCCTACACATATTTTTAAATTTTTTGTCATACAAGTAATACATCCTGACATCAGAGGGGGCAACATTGAGAATCACACAGAAAGCATTGTGCAAGAATGGATACTGAAGCTTAATGCGGAAACCCCTCCAGGTTTGAATGGCATTGCTTCCCTTAAACCTTTTCTCAAAGCACGTCCATTGCCACATAAATTCTAGTAACGTGTCCTTGGAAGCTTTAATTTTTAGTATGATATATACAGAAATGCTTAGCTTGTTGTTACGTGCAGTGTTATTGTTATGTGAAATGCTTTCTCTACTTTTATAACAGCTTTGTAAGGCTATACAATGCACAGCACTCGTGTTTTTAATTTAACTAATCATGACAATTTTTTTAATTAACTATACCAATGACCTTAGCAGTGCTCATCACCTGATATGTCTTTTACATATTTAAATGTTTTATAGTATTTTACTAGCTGTCTGATGAAGCGACTTGGTTAGTTGCAAAAGCGCTTACTTTTTTGTTTAAATAAAATCTTTGGTGTGTGAGCTTTTGGTGCAGTTTTTATTCTATTTTACTTCATTTTCTCTGCACTTTGCTCTGTTTCCCTGGAGCTGATTTATCTTTTACTTGTTTAAGCCCATGGTGGGATACCCTGGGTCTGTACACTCTTCTCCTCCTCCTCACTGTGGGTTGGTTGTCAGCATTCTCATCCTCACCACCCTCAGCCTCTACCACATACTGATGTATGAGGGCGATAGCAGCCCCTATCATTTTGTTAGTTTTGTCAGGTAAAATTTCCCCATCTGTGTACACCAATGGTGAAGAGTTTGTGGGAAAAGCCAGATGCATAGTTTATAGTAATGTGCTGGGCTGGGCTGCTGCCTGTGTAAATGGCTGATTCTCATACATTTCACCTGCCAGCTATGCTAGTTCTCTTTGATTGCCTTCCTACTGCTGTTTTTCCCTTCCCACTGCCTTCCTGTTTATGCCCTGAGGCACAGCGTGCTTACCCAGTGCTCAGATGTGAACAGAGCTGCTATTTCCTGTTTTTTTTTGTTTTGTGTAAAACTGGTGCGTGGCGCACACACCCATTTAAGCAATGTAAACATTGCTAGGCAGCCTCAGACACGCACCCCTTCCTTAGCTGTGCTTAGCTAAGGGTAAACACAGGCCACAGAGCTCCAATAAACTTACAGCATGCATGACACTCCCCCTTGTGAGGTCATCTACCTCTTATGCTTATACCATGGTGTTACTGCACCTACATGGTTGGTCGCAAGCTAACACTGAGGGGAATCTGTGATTCAGTATCAATCCCCTCATTTGCATACCACTGACTGCTAATGCATGGTTACAAAACTGACACTCAGCCTTCCCCCTTAACAACCACTATTCTATGGTATTGTTGTCTTATGCATGCCATTGACTATTATGGTAGAATGCTGATTTTGGTTTAAAAGCTTATTTCCAACTTTTTTCATTATTTTCAGGCCAATCCCGTTTGCACACCTCTGCCCTACGCTTAAACAGCTGAAATTGTCCCAAAAAATAAATAAATAAAAGTTATTTTTTTATAATTTTGCAACTATTTCCCATGCCAATGGCTATACATTTGGCCATTGGCCTGCCTACTACATTGAATACATGCTTTCTTTGGAGATATCATGCCTCCGTTTTGTAATTTGCAGAAATGTATTCGGTTAGTAGCCGAATACATTTCTGCAAGTAACACTATTCCTGCACAGATGCCTGCCTGCTTCCTGGATCAGTAATTCACCTAATTTGCATGGTTTTCACCTGCAAATGGGGTAATTAGCATACAGGAGCTGTGTCTGTGCAGGAATAGTGTAGGAGCGCTCGTGCATGTCCCGGGAGCTCGTTCCTGGAATGCTCGTCAGGCATATTGCGTGCAGCAGCTCTTACACTATTCCTGCACACTGTACAGAGCCTGCTGAATCCTGGGATATGTGTTTAATGGTTTTGCAATTTAAAACATTTTGCAGTTTAGATATTTTGCTGTCAGTATTTTGACTGTCAATCATATGCTAGTTTAGATGATCATACTATTACATAAATATAGGTAGATTGATGCATAGATGTTTATATATATATATAAAGAGAGAGACAGAGAGATGTATATATATATATATATATATATATATATATATATATATATATATATATACACACACACACACACACACACACACACACACACACACATCTGTATCTATCTCTCTATACATACATATGTATATGTATATACACACACAGATATAGGTATATAAGTATGCATATACAGATAAAAAACACACACATCAACATATATAGACACATATGCATGCGTCTGTTTTTTTTCTTGATGTGCTGTGGCTATCATGGCTGATGCAGATTTTAGTGCAGAACATACAATGTCAGCTTGTTGAATCAATGCACTAAATAAATGTCTACTCTAATGAAAATTCTTCAAAAAGTACTTTGCATGAAGGCTTGCTGACTGAAGACTTACATAGCTGTTATTTATTTAATGATGAAACCGTGTTGCGAACCAGCTTCTTGTTTTGGTACTCTGTAGATTTATGAAAAGGTATGCTTTCAGCTAGGCAGTCACCTCAACTTATTCAGTGTAATTGGTTCTCTTATGTATACTGCATTTTATTACATTACATAATGTGTCAGCAGAATAATATAGCTTGTCCCCTAGTCTGCACTTTTTAGTATACCAAACAAATAACTGCTGCCACATCCCATACGTGTGTAGTTAAGCCATTCTGCTGTCTCCTAAGCCCCACTGAACCCTTACTTGTGGAATACAGTATGAAGTACAATCAAGTTTACAATCTGTAGATATATATATATATATATTTATATAAATATATATATAAATATATTCCTTGATTCTTTTTCACCAAGAAAGATTACTTTGATTTATAATCACAGTTCAGTCATACAAGTTAACCTTGTATTCATTCCCATGAAAAATTAACTTATTTTCCTAACAATGACCCCCTACTATCTTATGCAAATAGTTCTGGCATGTTTTGAAAGAACAGTTTTTCTTAACAATGGAAATGGTTTGCAATTGTATCTTCACATTTACCATTAGAATTCCTATTCACCTTGATAGTTTAGTTGAAACTCTTTGATCAAAGAGGCAGGGGGATAAAACTCAGTTCACAATATGTTTTCACAATTAGATCTTATCCCATGAAATATTACTGCTGTTTTTCTTTCACATGGATAGTTAAGTAACCAGCTTGGTAAATAGCTGCTTTCAATTGTATCCATTTGGAACCTCTTTATTTTTTATTTGTTCATTTTTTTAAATTTTATTTAATTATTGATGTATTTATTCATGTATTTATTATTTACTTATTTATTTTGCAATACAAAATGTGTGCATTTGAAAGAACAGAGTGGGACTGTAGACCTTATTGATCCCTACCATATACTGTACTGTCACTCTAGTCAATTATTTCCCCCAAAAAATTAGACAGACCTGCACGAGAAAGCCAGACATGAGGTATTGTCATCAAAAAGACACGTGAAGCTAAAGTACTCCACATAAATCTATCTATTTTAAAGAAAAAAAAACTAATAATAAATCCCATAGCAACAGCTGAAGTTCTCTGAAGTCATTTTTGTGACAATTTTTAATGCACTGTTTTGAGCTACAACAGAGTATATTTTTCCAGTAATTACGATAGGAATGATGTTGTCATTAAAAACTAATGTAATCTACTTTAATATGCCAAAGGGAAGAATATCTCACAAATACAATCTTTTTTAAGGAAGTGACTCAGAAGATAAACTGATACCGTGTATTTCAGTGGGAAAATATGACATTCTTCTTAACTATATGTTTCTTGACAGGGAATTATATTTCAAGAAACCTTATTAAGCTATCTAGACCTGTTATATACTGCTATATAAAGTGAAAACAGAACAAAAGTAGAATAACGTGGAAACCATGCAAGATAGACATGGTAAAAGCTTTCAGCAAAATGGCTGAAATCTTATATTTCATGGAACAGTACCACAGTCAACTGCAGTAAACTAAACACACAATCAAATAGGCACAAAGAGGGAAAAGCTAAATATTTGCCTAACGTAGTACATAAGACATGTTGGAAAGACAGGTATGCATCTCAGAAGTTCCCCATGCTCTGGAACAGGCTCCCTACGTGGAGCAGAGTCCATCCCTAACCCTAATTAAGTGAAACCTTGACCAATGGATGGGAAATCAGAAATTCACCCCAGGTCTGGCACCCATGTCTCGGACAGAGGCAGACAATAATGCCAAAAGTAATATCCCCCTGCATAACCTCTAGAAATTTCCTAACTAACATACCCACTCCTAATAAACACCCATGATAGACAGGGATACACTTGGGTTGCATTGCATGGCTAGGCATACAAAGGCCCTGGTTGTCATTTCTAGTATAACACTATGAACAGGTCATTTGTGCTTATTTTAATGACTGACACAGATCTTCATATTTTCAACATTCTCTGTGTGATGACAGAAAAGATAGATCAGGCTAAGAAGGAATAGTGTTTCCCTAATAAAGAGGCTAAAAAAGCAGTCACAATAGCAAAAAATAAGGTGGCAGAGAAACTCTAGCGGCTGCTTGAAAGTGAGTGAACAGGTGGTACAAAGAAGCTTTATTAGGCTGCATTAGACAGTCAGCAAGCTCCATTCATAAGGGAAGCCAGCAGCAATCTGTTCACAAATCCAGAGGACATCCAGGGCCGATGAAAGGAGAACTTTAGGAAGCTGTTTAATGAAGACAACCCACAGAGATGTACTGACACATACATGGCCTACACTGAAAGAACTAGAATTTACCATAGCAGAAATATTACGTACATTAAGGAAAATAAAGTCAGTGAAAGCAACAGGCTAAGATGAAGTCATGGCTGATATGCTCCAGGCTGTTTGGCATGCTAAAGGATAAATGTGTCTTTATCAGAAATATCACAGTATTGAGAGAAAGATGCATCTCAAATGACTGGGGAATATGCATTCTACTGTCAGTGTACAAAACTGTGGCCCATACAGAGATATCAAACCTCCATCACACTGAATTAAAAAACTGAAGATGGTGAGAGATAAATGAATCTGCAGAGCAGTAGAACATAGGATATGTGATGAGCAGCTTAGAGTCAGATCAGGATGGAGCACAGATAATCAATGTTTGCAGTAAAAGAGAAAGAGCAGAAGAATCTGGAGATAGGGAAAGAGTCAAACTAGACATCCCCAGACTTGAAGAAACCATATAGCAAGCTCCCAGAAAACTGATATGGGCAATTCAATGGTATGAAGTCTGAGAATAAGTGACAGAATTAATCCATGATATGTTGAAGGACCTAGTGGCACAAATACAGTGTTTTGACTAATAGAGGGTTCACAGAGGGATGGGTGTGCATCAGATTTAATTTATCGGCCTAATCCTGCTCCTACTGGTGATAGACTGGATCAGCAAAAAGTAAAAAAAAAAGGTCAGTAAACTGCAGTCAATATGAAACTCAAAGCTAAATGCAGATGACAGTAGAAGACGATGTAAAACTGAAGAAACATGGTTTGAAACTGACCTTTCAAGAAAGTGGTCAATGCAGCAAGACGGTGCTATCCAAAGAAACAGAAAACAGAGACCAGGGGAAAATAGTGGAACATATTAATGGTTTCAAGTATATTGAAGGCATGGTTAAGAAAAAGGGAAGTCTGAATGGGGAAATCAGAGTTAGAACCAGATATGATGCAGCTGGATGGAACAAGTGTTAGGGGTAGTGTGAAACAAAAGAATGCCAAAGAAGCTGAAATGTGAGGTTTGTGAAATGATGGTGAGGCCAGCCCTTCTATATGTGAAGTCAATTGATGAAGTTAGAATTATTGGAAAATAAGTGACTGAGACTCATAACAGGATGCAAACTAAGTGACAAATAAAGAAATAAAGACTTTAGAGATTTCAGAAAATGTAGCCCCAGTTGCATAGAAGGTCAAGAAGAACATATTATGGTGGCTCAGTGAAGCTGATAAATGATTTGGTAAAAACTGACTTGGGAGAGACACAAATAAGGCAAGAGGGGATGAGGATGTTCAGATAATAAATGAATGAACTGAGTGAGAGAAGATCCATAATAGTCAGACATAACTGCTAAAGAAGTTAGGAGAGTGGATTTAAATTGAGAAAATGAGACACCCGAGCCCCACATAAAAAAATGACAAATTGATGAGAATGGTGATGTACGTGTGTTTGTGTGTGTGTGTGTGTGTGTTTACATAGAATAAATATAGATGAAATACTTCATATCCTTAACAGGTCATTTACATATATCCAGTGGACCTCCATTACAGGAGGATTAAGGTATTACACAGTGAAAACTGTAGCTTGGCTTAGTTTTTCTTGCAGTCCATACTTATATAGATATATTTAAATTTGTGTACATACATACATACATACATATATATATGTGGATGCATATACATGTTTTTATATATATATATATATATATATATATATATATATATATATATATATATATATAGGGGTGTGTGTGTGTGTATATATATATATATATATATATATATATATATATATATATATATGTGTGTGTGTGTGTGTGTGTGTGTGTGTGCATATGTATATATATATATATATATATATATATATATATATATATATATATATATATATATACGCACACACACACACACACACACACACACGAATACATATATCTATATACGTATATATACATGTATACATACTTATACATCATACCTATCAACTGTCAAGAATTTTTTCATAATGTCCAGATTTTTGCCTTATATTTTTTGTATGTTCTTCATAAAATGTGTTATTTTCTGGCAAATCATTGAGGATTACAATCATAAACAGTGAGACACATTTGAGTTTTAGACTTCATATCATTTAGAAAATGCATGATAATGCAAAGCCTGCTATTGTAGCAACTTTCTAAGTTTATAAGAACAATATTTAAATTCTGTCCCTCATTTTGGCTGTTTGATCCCACGTTATTTTTCATTTTGTCAAGAATTTGTGGCGAAAGAATTGGAAAGGTATTATCTCTCTCTCTCTCTCTGAATATATACATATATATATATGTGTGTGTGTTAAATTAAAAGAAGCTCACTGTGGCAAAAATAAATAAATACACTCTAGATGGAATGGTATTAAACATCTAGTGTGTATTTATTTATTTTTGCCACAGTGAGTTAGTTTTAATTTATTTCGTTTTCTCTCAGCTTTTTGGTTGTATTATTATACTATATAGGTGTGTGTGTGTGTGTGTGTGTGTGTGTGTGTGTGTGTGTGTGTGTGTGTGTGTGTGTGTGTGTGTGTGTGTGTGTGTGTGTTTAGACACACATGTGTGTGTGTATATATATATATATATATATATATATATATATATATATACATATACACACATACACCACACACATAACCTTTTTCTCCATTTAGGCGGAGACATAGGTACAGATGATGACAGCCAGCTAAGCAATGGAGCAAGGTTTAGACTTCTCTATCACCTGCAGCAGGTAGTTCCATGAGGATTCCCAGGTGATTCTGAATTTTTGAGAGGTGCAGTGCCTCCCATGTATTCTGGATTTGCCTCAGAATCTCCACCATGACAGTCAGACTGGTACACCTCACTTGGTAAAGTACTAGTGGCATGCTCTCAAGGAGCCCAAGCCACCTCATCGGACTTCTTTCAACATGGGAAAGCAATCTTTGTAATAAAAGTCACTCATAAATTGCTCAACTGCCTATTCTAATAGGGGAGTGACCTTACTACCCCAAAAAAGAGCCACATTTTTTTTAACTTGTATTTGTGACTTCATTCTCCAAGTCACCATCCAAAATTCTTGACCAAGAATGAAAATGGAAATTTAGACAGACCAGTAAACTGCAGTTATTCTTATGACTAAACTCTTGCTTCATCACCATACTCTGATTCAATGCCAGCAGTACATCTGCCATTTCACCTTTGACCAAAGCCATAGCTAGCTCAACTACTACTCTCCCCACGCCCATTCCTAATATTGCACCCTATCTCCCCTTCCCTTTTAGTGAAAGTGAAGAGCAAAATAAAAAAAAAATATGTTACATTTGTGCCAGTCAGCTTCTTACTTCCTACAACAGAAACATGCCCCACACCAAAGAAAGAAAAAAGAACAGTTGCTTTCTATAGCAAGCCAATTGTTTTAAAAACTCAGGAACTCTCGATTGAAAGGGAAGGTAGACTAATGGCAATTTACAGTGTCCACGCTAAGCTTCATTTAAAGGATGCATGAACAAGGTCAGTGATATTTGGAACCCAACTGTAGATCTAAGCTCAAGGAACTTGCCAGCAAGATTCTGGTGGTCAGGTGCCCCATGTAGCTCATCTCATCGTATCTCATAAAAGCTACATGAAGTATGAAGTCTTGAGTTGGCATAATATCTATTAGACAAAGGGTGGGAGTCAAGAGCAAAGCCCAGCAAGCAAGCAGCAGGAGCAGAATGGATTAAGATGAACCTGACACTGTAACACAAAATAATTCTTGGGACATGCAATGTTACCAGCCTGTTGGAAAATGAATCAGCACTTATGTTGCAATTTGAATATAACTAGCTAGATTTAGATGGCTTTCATTCTACAGATGGCATTAGTTACTAAAACAGACTTATAAGGCTTCACTGAACTCTCCAGTTCTACAACTTTCCTCAGGCGAGGCATACTGACATTCACTCGGAGTTTGTGTCAATAAAAAAGTTGGTAACCCCAAAGTGATTTGAGAGTTACAAACAGAAAAGCTGCTGTTTGTCTTTATACTATTCAAATTATTCCACCTTACCAGGTGCTATTTAGTTCGAGTTTGTGTCAGTAAATGAGATGGTCGCTCATTATGACTTCAGAGTCAGAAACAGAAAAGTGGTATGTTGTTTGTGCATATGCTAGCTGAAGGATTCAGCCTTCCCAGAGACCTTGGACATAATGATCAATAGGGTGTCATTTACTTACTATGTATTCTGGAACGTCACCACTTGGATAATAATGGAGATGTGTATATACACACACACACACACACACACACACACACACACACACACACACACACACACACACACACACACACACACACACTCATATTCAAAGTACTTCAAAAAAATCTGTAAGACTTTAATGGAAGAAAACACCAATACAATATTTGTGCTTTGGTTTTCATACGCGCGTGCAATTCATTTATGTTTTTAGATGTGGACTTAAAAATGACTTATGTGAATATCTATGCTGATCAAAACTCTAAATGCCAAAACTAAATTTGCAATGTTTAGGAATGGAGAATTACTGACTTTAATTGTGGATTTGTGGATCTACCTTCCTGTCGCCACTTTCAAATAATATCGCATGTAATGTGTAAAGGAAGAAATTCAATAAAAACAGGTATATTTGCTTTGTGTTCTCCATCAGTGATTGCATCATTTACGTTAGACTACTATGCATATTTCATGGACATAAGTGCAATGGATTTGAGTATGCCAATCACTGGCGCAGTTCCATTTGACCACCATTAGTAAAATTTTTATTTTAAGGGATCTACTTTTTTCCTGAGGGAATTCATGATACACTTCTATGGAATCTGATTTTTCTTTTCCATCTCCTTTTACTTCAGATGCTTCTGCTGCCATAATATGATCAGAAATATCAATAAACCTTGACATTCATTACAGTTTTGGCATGACTGAAACCACCATTTAATAGCTGTCTTTTAAATCTCAGCATGATACTGTACACATTTTTGTGAGTCATTGTAGAAACAGCAGTTTGGAGAAGTGTAGAAATGATACAGGCAAATTAGAAAAGCAGTACCCTCAAAACTGTAATCTCTGCAGATGGTTTACATTACTACTCTGTCACATTGACTGATTTGTGAAAAGAGAAAAAATGCACCTGTATGAAAACCAAAGCACAAATATTGTATTGGTGTTTTCTTCCATTAAAGTCTTACAGATTTTTTTGAAGTAGTTTGAATATAAGTCATGTCAATTATTTAACGTCTGTGCTTGGCATCTTTCTTAATCTGCTACAAACGCAAAAGCATGTGCTCACCCCTCCATACTCGTGCGCACACACACACACAAACACACACACACACACACACAGACATATGCAGATACATTCCCATTCTTAATAGAGATACATGTTTCCAGGTAATACAGCCAACTGTATAATCTATATTCATAACAGTCATTTATGATAAATCTCTCATCCTGCCTTACCCATGCGCTGCTGCTTGCTGGGAGTCAGCAGTATATTACAGCATTTGTAGTTAACTTCATCACCTTCCTAGCACTTCTGCAAAAGGCTGAATACTAATCAGACACAGAAAGCTATCACTGCAGGTCTATAAATATTCAACACTTCTGTGTCCTTCTGCAGTGTGCTGCCACTGAAGGTGCAACAGTAGTTCTGTGCGATTGATTTTATCATAAAATGTTTCTCACTGAAGTGATATTGTACTATAGCATATTACAATGCAAATGTAAGATTAGGCTACAGCTCCACCAGGGATATACAAATATAGAATACAGCAAACCGATGCAAATATTAATTTTAATTGCCAGATAAAGCTTCAAGAACAGTTAATTTAATGCATGCTAACATTTAGAAAGGTTAGGTTACTGTATTCACATCCTTAGCTCATTGCCTTGACATTTTTATGTTGGTCCCTGTAATTAATAATTTTCCTGATGGTGCTTCAGCAAAAATATACCACCTTACTGGTTTCACAGAGAAACATCTATTGTCTAAGCATATATCAGCTAATGCTGCATCGCTGAACAATTTATTGTGAATGTTTATTTTTCATTTCTAAAGCAGGGAAGTCAACAGTCATTTCAAGTAATTTATGACTGCACTGATAAATAATGCAAGACATTCAAAAATTCAGATGCTATAGTACCATACTCATAAACTAAGTAAATAAGACATAGGATGCTTACATCACCTTTTTCAAACATTTGACAGCTTCATTCTGTTATTGGCAGGGAGCATACTATTTTTGTACCATATTATACAGTTATTGTATAATTTTTAATTTAATAAAACATGGTGTACGTGCAAATATGTATGCAGTTTTACAGAAATATGAGAAAAACTCCAAATTAAGTGTATTTTTTTTTAATTAAATTATACAATAGTACCAAGGGAACTCATACATGAAGTGGGGGAAGGTAGTAAAGCAGAAAGAAGTACTGGAACATAACATTATTTTATGTGCTAAATAAATCCATTTGAACTATAAGGTCATTTTCACCATCAAAGCTCTTCTACCCATTAGCTATTCCCCAAACTACTTGCACATTATACAGACCTCTCACAACTAGAGCCATTGTGCTGTTTGTGTTAAATTTGATCATGGAAGAAGTATTACAGCACTAAAAACTTCAGCTCCAAAATGAAAATATGTGTAAAGCAGCCAAATGAAAATGCTTGCATTTTTGCTGACTTTGTGCAGAGGAGCTTTTGATTTGTAAAAGTATATCTTCTAAGATTAATTGGCACATTAGAAATAAATTAGAAACATTTTATTAGAAGTGGTAACTATAATAAGAAGAAATGGCATCACCTTTTACTCCATGTATCAGTAATAAGTCACTTACTATCTCTTTTTGGATAATATGAAAGCATAGAGACCGCATTCTAAAAGTAGGAGGAAGAGCTACAAAACACCACTTCTCACCTGCTCTGTCTACACTATGTGAAATTTTCAGTTATTTAATTAAGCAGTTAGATGTGCTGTGTAGAGTTACAAGGCAGCTTAGGAATGGTATCCATGTGGCACCAAACCTTCACCTCGCTATATGATGCGAATGTCAAGGTAAGGCTGGAAGTGGGAGACAGGAATCATCTTGGAGGATTGGATTTTTTTCAGTATACATGTGGCAAGGCATGCAAACGATTACAATTGGCTGTAGTCACACAGAACAGTGACAGACATAACAGGGATTCATTTTCAATACCCCATTTCTCCCCTGCAGGATTACATGTAGTTGGAGTCAGTCCTGGCAAGTAAAGGACATAATACAGGGCAGAATTCTGGAGAACATTCCTGTTTATCGCAGTAAACTATCATATGCACAATATATGCTCACCGAGAGAAAAAAGCAAGCATCCTCATTTCACCTTCCCGCATGTCACTTTGACATGGGAAAAAAAAAAACAGATTCTTTGCAAACCCCCCCACAGAGGGAAGTGTAAGTTCCACACATGATGTATCACAGATGGGCAATCAGGACCGGCCTTTGGTCAACTGGTGCCCTAGGCAAAAGGTCTCCATAGCACCCTCCCAACACCACCCGGTGCCACCATCCTGTTCTGCTTATACCATTCAAATTAATAGAAAAGCACCCCTGGTAGAGTGGCACCCTAGGCAGCTGCCTAGTTGGCCTATGCCTAAGGCCATGTGGGCAATGAACCAGAAAACCAAGATCTTCGAAGCAACAGTATAACATGCTATAAATCTGTGCCACTGAAGTCTGAACATGCTTTCATTAAAAGTCAAGTAACTAATAAAGAAATATTCTTAAGTGTAGTCATCACAGAGGATTGTGACTGCCTCTCTAGTCATAACCAACTCATTATGTTTTCAATACATCATCATCATCATAAGCCCAATGTTTCAAATTTTTTTACATGCATTTTGGGTATTACGCAAACTGTTATAATCTCTCTTGATCTGGTGCCACTCTCCTACCTTCTTTGACTGTCATGCCTGACTGTTGCAGGTCTTCTCTCACACACACCATCCAATTCTTTGCTGGACATTCTCAGTTCCTCTTTCCTTCTTCCTGTCTGTCCTGAGTCATCTTCACCAGATTATCGTTTGCTTTTCTGCACGTGCTCAATCTGTTCCTTTTGACATTCTCTGCAATTAGAGCTACTTTGGCTTCTGTTAAAATGTTTTCATTTCTTTGTCTGCCCCATAGCATGTATCTTATCACCTGTTCAGGCACTTCATCTCCATCACCTCTAGCTTCCTCAACTATTCTTCGTTTACTGCCCGGGTAACTTTTTTCAACTTCTTTGACATTCTGCTGTCATACTCTACCCCTAATACTCTGTGCCAGGTGACTGTGGCCCCCCCTGACTCTAGCTTTGACCTCCTCATTCAGTCTTCCCTTCTCCTCAACCAACCCTCCTATATACTTGAAACTATCATCCTGTTCCACTGTTTTCCCTTTTATCTCAATTCTCAGCTTCATTTTGATTTCCCCCATTTGCTGCCATTACAGTTGTGTTATATATACTCATTTTAATCTCATGTGCCTTCAGTTTTGCATTCCATTCCCTTGTCCTTTGCTGAAGTTCTTCCACATGGTCTTCTTGTAATGCCACATGATCTGCATGCAACAACTTTATTGATCTGTCTCATCAGACCTGTTTGCTATTGTAGTCCATCACCAGTATGAACAACAGTGGGTTGAAATCCAAACTCTGATGCACACCCACTCTCATTGAGAACCTGTCTAGGAGTTTGAACATTGTGCTCACATGAGTCATTGGGTCATTGTATATAGCCTGTACTAATTCTGCCAGTGTTTCTGGGACTTCAACCCACTGCAAAATTACATGCTAATCTGAATCCGGTATGCTCATCCCCAACTTACATTCTACTGTTCTTTTATCAAGTACCCTCTCTAGAATTTTCATGCAGTAACAGGAGTTTGATATCTCAGTACTGCCCACAGTTGTGGACATCCCATTTCTTCTTGTACACTGGTACTGGTATGCCTATTTTCCTGTCATCTGGAGTATATCTGTCTTTCCATGGTACTATGAATACCCTCAGGAGCAATTTCACCCCTAACTCATCCAGCATCTTGATCTTATCTGCTGTGACTTCATCTGAGCCTGCTGCTTTCCCTGACTTCATTTTCCTTAGTGCTGATCTTACTTCTTCTACTTCTAGGATGGGCTCTTCTTCTTTCACTGCAGGTTGAGACTAAGGTAGTACAGCGTCTGTAGGGTTTTCTTCATTTAGCAGCTGCTGGAAGTATTCCTTCCATCTGCCTTTGATTTCCTTTTGACTATTGACTAGGCTGTTGCTGGCATCCCTTATGAAGGGTGTCTGACTATCTTCCTTATGTCATTGCTGTGCACCCTGATAGAGTTTCTTTGTGCCATCTACTAAGCCACTTTCCAGAAGCTGATAGAGTGACTCTGATGCCATATCCTTTGCTACTGTAACTGTTCTCATAGTCTCTTTGTTAGCCAACCATATACTTTCTAATCTAGTCTGTATTTTCTAATGTCCATTTTATTCCTGCACTCCTTTGTTTTGCTGATTTCCTGGTCTACTGCATTCCCCATCAGCTTTCTTTATGTACCTTGCTTCTATACGTGGCTCAGCCACATATCTGTTCTATAGTCCTTACACATGCTGTTTTGAGCACTGCCAGTCTTCTTCAACTCCATCTATTTGCTCTTCTTCTTGAGATGCTAGAACCCTGAGTAATTCCTTAAACTCTTGTGCTTTCTCTCCAGTCAAATTCCATGTCTTCAGTCTAGTTTCTGTTGACCTTAGAGCCTTCTCTGTCCACTGCTTGTAGCTGATTGTGGCAACCAGGGGTCTACATTGTGGGATAACTGTTTCATTGGGAATGGCTTTGCAAGCACTGATTCTACCCCACTGCTCTTTCCTTAATAGAAGGAAGTCTATCTGAGTTACATGCTGGCCATTATAGCATGTGATCTTGTTAGTCTCTCTCTTGTTGAACCATGTGTTGGTGCCATCAAGCTATTTGCCAGACATAAGTCTAGAAGAAGTCTAGAATAGCCTTTCCTTCTATATTCATGTTACCCCACCCATATAAACCCAGGACATCATCATATTCTGTTCTGTTTTACCTGATATGTGCATTCAGGTCACCCATTATCAAGACGAATTCATGTTGTCCTGCTTTAACTTTTGGCATCTTCAACCGCTGTCTGAATGCACTCTTTTTCTTACTATCACAACCCTGTTGTAAGGCATAGGCTGCAGTTAAGAATAATGCCATATCTTTACAATGGAGTCTGACTGCAACGAGTCTTTCACTAATACTGATGACATCCCTCACTGTATTCTCAAGTCACTCCCTCACCACAGATCCTAAAGTACATCTAGTCTGTCTCCTAAGTAGCAGGCGCTGGCTCCCAAGTCAAGTGACTTTGCTGCACTTCCCTTCCACCTTGTCTCCTGGATGCACAGTTTGTCCAGCCTCCTTTTTCCATCATGACATCCATCCAAGCCCCATTCTTTCGGTGAACTTACATTGAATGTAGCAATACTTAGTTCATTTTTAACAGGTTGATTGGTTTTATCTTCAGCTTCTGCTCAATAGATCTATCCCAGGCTACCCAAGCTGGGCAACTGAACATTGGCCAGCCAGTAGATTATTGACCTAAGGGTTGCTGGACTTTATGGAAGGCACACACTGGTAAACAGGAGCACATACCCACCCTCGTCATTAGCATGGGTCTCTGGCAGAGGTTGGAGTAAGCCGGATCCTCAAACCACATATCCACCCATTTAATCAGCCAATACCCAGGCTTGTTTTTTAGTATCATTATTCATCATGATTGAATTACCTAGAGACAATGTTATACCACTGAGTGGCTAGCCCAGACACAGTGCAGTTTGTGATCTATGTTCACCTATCTAGAGGATATTACACACCAAAGTTGATGCCCAAAGTGGTTAGTCTGTACAACTCTTCTCCCAAAAGGACATCATCTAGAGTATCTGCTGCTACCAGGCAGCTATATTCTTGGGTGAGTTTGAACTGGAAACACTCAGTATGTTTTTGAGAGGTGGGAGGAACTGCACAGAACTTGTAAACTTTGTAAAGTCATTGGCCGGATGTCAGGATCCAACATTGTATCTTGCTCATGAGAGATGAAGACTTTAACCATTATGCCAATGTATTTAAGATATGGATGCCAAAAAAATCACATAAGAATAAAACACTTTAGTGTTGTCACACAGCAGCAGAAACAAAGTATCTTTCTATATAACAAACTGCTTTAAAAGCTGAAAGATACTTTGTTCTGCTACAAGTTTTGTTTACATATGTGGCAGAAGGAAATATCTAACTCCTTTTAAGGATTAACCTTCTGCAGCTGTTCTTTGCCAGCAAGGACTATCTGCTGTCAACCCAAAGTGCAAAACCTAATCTTAACATCACGTAGGGATGCTTAACAAGGTTTTAAGCACTTTTCTGATGTCAGAAAGATGCTTAATGAACTTTTCTTTTTCCTGCTTTTGGAGCATAATTGTTACACTTCATGCACTATATACAGCTGTAAAAAATTGATTACTATCATTCATTTATGCTATAATTATGTTTTACCTTCATATACTGGTATTTAACAGCATGTTTAATACTTCAATCATTTTTGTGTTTGAAGGAAACAGAAGGAATTAAAGCAAGTGCTAGGAAATGTGAAGAGATAATCACTGAGCCCCTTACCCTTAATGCATGCCTAGAGATGCCCTTATACTGAAGAACTATACCACAGCAACTGAGTTACTTATGACAAACAACTATTCTCATTTAACAACATAATTTGTTTCAGTTATTTTATTTTAAATTTGTTGACCACAAAAGTCTATCTGGACACAAATATGCATTTTCAGGGGAGGTCCAGGATGAAAAGCTGAAATATAACATGTTAGTTTAATTATCAATTAGGCAACACATAAGAGAAATATGTAACATAATACAACACAGTCATACATATGAAGTAAAAAACAAAATGGTGGACATGACAGAAGGACTTGTAGTATACAAAAAATATTAAAAGCTTCAGAGATCTATTATTTCACTTTCCAGTTATAGGACAATAAGGGTAAAGTAGGTAGATATATTTTTTAGAAACACAAATTTCATCACCTGAGCCAAATAACAAATCTACCATACTCCAAATTACAAAAACACCACTTGGCACACGGAAGCAGCTTTATTTTATTACAATAAGCATAAAACTAGCACCTATACTTACATATCAGGGTTCATAAATTTTTAACAGTCAGAGAAAAAAAGGGCCAGCACAAACAGGCAGCATCCATAATTAATCTTTTATTGTGCCATCTTTTATCTGTCAAACTGGTTTTGGCACACAGCCTTCAACAGTGACATACATAATACATAAGAGATTATATATATATATATATATATATATATATATATATATATATATATATATATATATTACTATCAATCCAAATTTTTTAAACCAGTTGAATGAGGCTTTATATATAAAACTCTATGTCCAACCCAGAATTAATGGACATGCTGCACCTCAGAAAATCCAAATCCCATAGAGCTACGTGCTCGAGAGACTTGAATCTCAGCACTGAAATAAATAGGACATGCTGGAGGGACAGATTCATAACCCAGAGGCTCCCTTCACTCTGGAATAAAATCCTAGTCCAGGTTAGGCAGAGTCCCTCTTTGACCCTCTTCAAGAAGAATCTTGATGAGTGGATGGGAGATCATAGGTTTACCCCGGGTATCACTTCTGTGTCACTGTTAGACAGAGGCACAGTATACTAACCTCGAAAAAGGGCATAGCAAAATTAATTTAAAATGGGTGGCGAAAGCCAAACACTATCTGGCTACGATTAGCCTAAATGCCGTAGGGCAGATAGCCTAATATGAACCTATGAACCTATAAATTATCACATTTACCGATCAGTTAATTAGCCAGTCTAATCACAAACACTACATCATTTAAAGACACAAGCACATAAACTCCTACACAAACGAATACACACAAATACACACACCACATATATATCTATATCTATCTATCTATCTATATATATATATATATATATATATATATATATATATATATATACAAGTACTAAATAAATCATGTTCACGAACATAAAGAATAAATAAATATATGTATATAAATACATACAAAATATAAGTATCCACAAACATTTATAAATACAAAACCATTCCAACCACCAAGACAAGTCCCTAAATTATTTAATTAACTAAACTAAATACTTCATAAGGAGCTCATTACTGAGACCCTTAGGATGGAAAGTATCATAGGCAAATATAAACCAAGCCTCCTTCTATAATAATATATCCAAAAGATTTAAATACAACTCCAAGCCTTTAAATACATACATTATAAAAACTTTTAACAAATCAGAATCACTGTTATGATGCTCTGAAAAATGTAATGCTACTGGGCTCATAGTGGAATTATTTTTAACATCCCTAATATGCTCTAGTTTTCTCATCCTAAACTGACATATTGTCTTACCTACATAGAATTTATTAAAGGAATAAACTAATCCACATATTACATTCTTCCGATAACAGCTAAATGTCCCTGGAACCCTAAGTAACCTACCACTAATTATGTAGGTATACTCTTTTCCCATATACCTACAAGTGGTACAATCTTACTACTTATCCCTGTATGTACAACTTTACTTCCAAATACTGGGTGAATTTCTATATAAAATGTTCAATTTCATATTTGTATTTATCTCGTCTGATGTTATTATATACCAGTATTTCTGCAAAATATGTGACACTCCTTCAATAAACAGAGCATAATGAGTCACAAATTATATATATTCCTGTCCCCACTTACTCCTATCAAACTTTCTACCACATTTACCTTTCCAAACAGTTTTATTGTGCCCATCCTCAGCTTTCCACCATATAGCAATAAGACAGTCATGTTTATAACCTCTAGATAATAGTCTGTTAACTATGTCCATAGCCATCTCTTGGAATTTAAAATTCTCTGAACATAATGTTCTAACCCTATAAAATTCACCATAGGGCAAATAACTTATCAAATGGCCAGAGTACGCACTAGAAGCATGCAGGAAGGTAATTACAGAAGTTTCTTTCCTATATAAAATGGACGGTATCTCACCATTTTGAATATACAACTTAACGTCTAAATAATGAATACTACCATCATGGATATTATAAGTAAATAAACCAAAATAATTATTTTGTATAACCTGCATAAAATTATCAAACTGTTCCTGAGAACCCTTTACTATGAAAAACAAATCATTGATGTAACGTTTATAAAAAAATACATTATCAACAAAATAAGACTCTCTATACAAAAATATTTCCTCAAACCATAAACAGATTAGCAGAGCTGGGAAGAAATTTAGCCCCCATTGCCATGCCTCTTAATTGTCTATAGAAATCACCATCGAAAGAAAAACAGTTATTATTCAGAATAAAGCTAGCACTATTCAGTACACTCTGTAACTGATTAACATCTGCTAAATAATGAGCAATAGGTTATAATCCAGTGTTCAACAGAAGTCTATAAACTACTTACATCCACCATCACAAAGAAATTCCCTTCCTGCCACTTAACCTTTTTAATTTCTCTAAGAAAATGTTGTGTATCACTCATATACGAAGGAAGCTGTATCACATAAGGCTAAACAATTTTATCCAAAGTCTCAAAATTTATGAATGTTTGTGGATGCTTATATTTATATGTATATCTGTATATGCATTTTATGTGTATTTATATGAATAAACGTATTTATTCTTTATGCTTGTGAACACAACTTATTTAGTATATACACACACACACACACACACACACACACACACACACATATATATATATATTAGTGAATTCATTTGTGTAGGAGTCTATGTTCTTGTGTTTTTAAATGATGTAGGGTTTGTGATTAGATTGGTAAACTAGTTGATTGGTAAATGAGTTAAAGAGTTTTATATATAAAGATTTGTTCAACTGGTCTAAAAAAAATTTGAACCCTGAAGGCGTAAGCTGCGGATCTAGCTCAGAGTTTTATGCTCATTGTCCTAAAATAAAGCTGCTTCCATATGCTAAGTGGTGTTTTCATTAAAATAGGTAGATAAAGTATCAGAGAAAAGGGAGGAAAAAGGAATAATTCATGATGAAAGAAACTGGGTGGTGATAAGGTTAAAATAATTGTTATATTTGATATGAAAGATACAGTGAAAGTATGGAAAGGAGTACATTGATTATCCAAGATGTAGCGCAGGTACACAGCAAGGATGCCGTAAGATGTTCTCTTAGATTTGTTTTGCAAGCTTGCTGATATTCATAATGTCTGAGAGCCTGAGGTAGGGCATTCATAATTATAGAGCATGAGTACAATAAACCTTCTGCTTCATTTTTGGATTTTGCTATAGTGAAAAGCAATTTATTATTATAGTGACGACCTTTAATTGGGTAGTAGTTTTGGAGCATGTATTTTAGTGCAGGCAGCTTATTAGAGCAATATAGTAAACATAACCTAGTTGTAGCTGAGGAAAGTGAAAGTGATGAGAACAGTCCAGCTGAGTTTCCTGCTGGCAGAACAATGACGCATTCTGAATTGGCAGTAAACAGCAAAACAAGTTATTTTATTATAGCATTGTTCCAACTTAGACTGTATGGCTGTTTCAACATTAGTAAAAAGTGGTGAAGTGTACAGCAAATTTGGTAGTAGCTAAGATTTTGCTAAATGTCTTCAAGTTCTGTTTCTAAGAAAAGGTTTTGTCTTCACGGTTTAATTTCTCCAAGTAGTTTGGGTTTCTAACACCATGACAGGAATGGACCCTATTCCTAAGCAAAAGGATGATTAAAGTTCAGGATTAGCACTGTTTCAGTCTTTGATGTTAGCCAAAAATATGCTTTGTAGCATCCACAATGGTCCCAGAACTGATGCACTCTGTAATTTATATGGAGTTAGATGTATTGGTAGCATATCTAAATTCAACTGTAAGTTCTTTTTATAAGACCATTTGTTCCTACTACTGGAACTGTCTGGGTATCTTTCTTCGACATTGCCCTTATTTCTGCCAGTATACCCTGCTTTTTTATGCGTTTGTTTTTCTCTGTACTAAAAACACTGTAATTACTGGGTGTAGCAATTTTAAGGATAAATGCTACTTTTGTCTTCTTTTCATGGACTACTATATCTGGGTTTCAGTATACCCTGCTTTTTTATGCGTTTGTTTTTCTCTGTACTAAAAACACTGTAATTACTGGGTGTAGCAATTTTAAGGATAAATGCTACTTTTGTCTTCTTTTCATGGACTACTATATCTGGGTTTCTCGAATCTATTTCTTGAACTCTTGGTAATGGGTAACCCCAGTGTGATATAAACTTCATCATTATCTATAATACCTTATGGCTTATGTTTCTAGTGCTTCTTAGCTACTTCAATATTGCAATGTTTGCACAATCCCTGATGCAATGGTCTTGCCACATTATTATGCCTTAAAGTATACAGTCCCTCTGCCATTTGTGTATCACACCCTGCACCAAGATATGCAACTGTTTCCAGTTCTGCTGTCCAATACCTGCTTTTTTTGGTTTCTCCTGCATGTTTAATGGACTTTGTAAACCAATGTGTACGTAGTCCACTTTCCCAGGCCACCGATATTAACATTTTATCTTGACTGACATTGAGCTGCTCCATGACTTTTCTGTACTTGAAACTAAATTTATACATTTTCCACATTTCTTGCTTTCTCATCTGATCCTTCTCTTTATATTCTTTCTTTAATTTTTTTTTTTGGCACATTCAGTTGCTGCCTGATTTTTGTCTACTTGTGGTTTGATTTCCATTCCCACTTGATGCCAATATGCTTTTGTTAAAATAAATAGGCACTCGTCCTCCTTGTGTTTTAAAACTTTTACTTTATTTGGACAAGTCAGCAGATGTGCATCCAGTCCTACGATTGCAAAGCTATACATGTAATCAATTTTGAGGAGGCGCGTACCTCCTACAGAATGAGGAATACACGATCTTGGTATACACTGATTTTTATATATCATTTGATAAGCATGAAGCATTTGTCTTGCTTTTCTGTGAAACTGATCCAATGCCTTTTGAGGTTAGTCAGTCACCCCAAACTGTAAGTTAGGACAGGAAAAGCAAATTGGTTTAAAGCCTGGACTTTGTACCTAGATGTCAGGGCTATTATCAATATTAATTTTAGCCTTCTAAAATATTTCTTATTGAATTTTGTTTGTATTTGTTCATATTTTATTGTCGACCTTTCATCAGTTCCCAAATATTTTTATACTTCCTCCTGCTCAGGTTCCTTTATGTCACATTCCTGTCCCAGACTGATATTTTCTTGGTCCTGTTTTAAATGGTGCTTTTGCACATTTATCAAGAAAAAAATGACATTCTTATATCACCTGAGAAAGTTTTAACCACTTGTAGCTGTGCTTTCAGTTCGCCAACTGATGACATATAGAGTTATAAATCATCCACAAAAAGAAGATGAGTTGATGAGAAGTCTTTACACTTGGTTGTTTTTCTTGAGCCAGCCATTACCTGATCTGTTAAGTAGACAGCTTAATGGGTTAAAAGCAAAACAAAAGAGCAGCGGTGAAAAAAGTCACACTGGAATATCCTCCTTTGAATTTTTATCCCTGGGATAATAATTTGTCCTTTATCATGGCTTAGCTATAAAGTGGTTTGACACTGTTTCATGGTCACTACAACGTAATCGGTCAATGTTAAGGTGTATCTTACACATATGCACACACTCCTTTTTCCATGAAATGTAGGATGCTGTCAAATACTTTTTGTAATCTATCCATGCCATACTTAGATTCTGCCCCCTTTTACAATTCTCCATTATAATTTTCTTTAATAACATATGATCCTTTGTTCCATATGACTTTCTTTTGTTACCCTGTTATTCTGTTGCTGTGATTGAGTCTTCTTCTAAATGACTATAAACTCTGTTGGCATCAGTTCCAGTACACAGTTTATACATTACCAGAAAGCATGTCATTGTTCTACACTTTTTGGGACAGCTTGCAGGTTCACACTTAAGAAGACTTCACATTTTTCCTCTTGATAACCAGGTTGGTGTCTGTTTGGGATTCACTTAGTAATAGTTCTTACTCAGGACTACATCTTCGTGTAAAGATGTTAATACTTTTTTTTTAGCCAGAAATTAGGTACTGCATCTGTGCCTAGAGGTTTCTAATTAAGAGCTTTTCCTAATTTTGTTTCAGTTTCTTTGGCCAGTACTTCATCCCATTTCATATCTTGTACATTTGAACTTCTTGCTGTTTCTTTAACTTCTATAAATTTGCATCTTTTTGTTATGTTCCACGGGGTCTGCATTGATATTTCTCCAAAATGTATCTATCACCAAAATGTGTCTATCTCATCTTTTTTTGATGGTGCTTCTATTCCTTTTTCTTTGTTTCCCAATTCTCTATAAAACTTTTTTGGTTCATCAATGAATTTATTATTTTCTAAGTTTCTTTTATATTTACTGCATTTTCTTCTATGTTTTTCTGTCTGTGACAATACATTTAGTTTATTATTTCCAACACTGTTTGATAGATCCTGGTCTCTTCTGATACTGTGTATTGCATTTACTATGTCTATCTTTACAAGTATTTTTATTGCTCTGTTCCCTCGTCTGTATTCTTCTAATAGTGACACTTCTTGCCTTAATTGCTTTATAGTTTTCTTTATTTGATGCCTCCATGATGGTGTTTGATTTCTTCCCTTCCTTTCCCGTATTGCTGTGCATTTTTGTAAGACTTTATGTGTTATTAATTTAGCTGCATAGTAATATATCCTATTTACTTCTATTGTACCACATGAATTTCAGTTAATAGTTTTGATTTCTATGTTCATCTGTTTTAGGAGACGTTTAACATTTTGGGTCTTACTGACTTTCGGAAATCTAGTTCCTTCATCAATCTTAATATGTTAGTCTATACATTTAAATCAAGCAACTTTTCCCTTATATAATTGTCTTCTAAACTGATGACACATTTTTTGTTCTCCATTTCCTCTGGGCATTCTACAGATGGTTCCAGAACATCATCCAGTGACATATTCCTCTTCAGCTGTATCCTGTGCCATCTGTTGTTCTTTTGCATGAGAACTCAAGTGGCCTATGCTCCCACAACATTGGCTGCATCAGAGTTGCTACTGTTTTCTGTTCCTTCCCTTGCTGTGCAACCCCATCTGAACTTTTGTACTGGTTTCTTACTGAAGGCTCCAGAGTATCATAATGTGGAAAGTGATCAGATGCTTCCCATTCCAACTTTTCCTACTTAATTTGGGGACTCATTGTCCCATCACTACACTAAATCCTTCACTTTGCAGCTAATTCATGACTTTAGTTTCTATTTATTTACCTTCTCCATTACTAAGCCTCTTTTCTACCATCCTCTTTTGTTTTATTATTTTTGTATATTGTGAAATTTTCCATATCTGAATGCCTTTATCTGTATTTCTCTTCAAATATCTTTGGTGCTGCTTTTTTCTACTGATTAGTTGTGCTTTCTCCTTTGCACCATATTAAATCTCTTTTGCTTTCCCATGCCCATATTTCTTCTTCAGACGTCTCCCTGCTCTAATTCATCATACTGTCACATGACCTGTGTTAGACTTTCTATACTAAATCCTTTACTTTGCAGGTATTCCATAATTTTAGCTTCAATTTTCCTAAATTCTACTTTACTGATCTTCTGTTCTTCATTCCCCCTTTGTGATTTTATGTTTTGTATGGTGAATTTGTCATTATCTGGGTGCCTTTATCTATATTTCTCTTCAAATATCTTTGGAGCTGCCTTTTTTGTATTGATTAGTTTGGCTTTCTACTTTTTATAAATATTGCATCATATCAGATCTCTTTTCTTTCTTACATACATGTTTCTTTTTTATACCTTTTAAAAATCTCTAGGTTTTGCTCTTCATATTTTTACACTTCCGCTGCTTATTTTTCCAATTGTTCCTTTTTTATACTGGGACTTGTGCACCCAGCATGTTTTTCATTTTTAACCTACCTCTGTCCATGATATATGCTGTAAAAATATAGTCTATACATCAGTGTTGTCTTGGTGAGATTTTGTGAAAACAGAGTCCACCAAATGAAGGTACTCACCAAGACTTGGGTATGGACACAATTCCAGGAATGTTACTCTCCTTTTCTTGCTGATTTTATCATTTCTTCATTCAGATATCCTGTCCTGTATATAGGCCTAGTTTTTGATGATTTTTTTTTTACTATATCATTCATACTGTCATATATAGTGACACCTAAAAGTTTAATGTTAGGTACTCGTTCGATTAGTATGTGATGTTATTTAATGAGGTGATTTTACTATGTGTTCTGCTTTGAGAGACAGTTAAACATAAAGGCTTTTAAAATGGAAAATATTATGTATTTTAACTAAAATGTGCATTGTCCATATAATATCACTATAATAAATAATATCACTATATTAATAAATAATATAATATCACTAAAATAATACTTGGTATTCTAAAACAAGTCCGCGGTGGTGCAGCGGTAGCGTTTTTGCCTCACAGCAAGAGGTTCATGTCCTCCCCACGGTCGAGTGGGTGTTCGAAAGACATGCGTTGAATGGGTGTGCCTTCGTTGAAGGTTGGGAGTCGGGCTGGCAACTCGACACCATAAAAACCAACTGCCAATCATTAGCGGACCGGAGTTTCGCTGTGGCGACCCCTAACCAGGAAAAGCCGAAAGTCAAACAAACATTCTAAAACAAGTCAGTAAGAAAGGCCTGCAGGACTGCCTGCCTCACAGCATTGTCATTATATATTTCTCAGCTGGATACAGGGGAGCTGACTGCAAAAAGCCTGCAATGAATCATAGGCATTTTACATTAAAGTTTATAATCTGTGAAGGGTCATTGTACCTGAGATGGGTTTTCTTAAGTGGGCTCTCTGCATTTGCTAAAACCAATGGATCAGTTCACTTTGTAACTGTGGCAAAGGGAACGCTGAGGTATTACCTTTATGCACATGGTCTACATTTATACCCTAGGAGAGTAAAACATTTTTATGTTCTTATAAAATAATATCTTATTATCTCACTACTTACCTGTTCACTAATTCATGCCGATTTAATGCAAAGTAATCCAGGAGATGTAACTGTCACTGTTCTGCTCTCCCATTCTATATATTTATCATTTCATTACTTACACAAGGAGCTTCACTGACAAGTCACTGAAACAGAGGCAGCTGATGATTTCTCATGAAGGTGGGGCTGCATGCAGGAACTGAAAGGGTTAGGTAACTGGAATAGAGTGAGCCTGTATCGGGCAGGGTCATCTCTATGCAGCATTACAGTTTTATATAGTTTAGTATACAAGTCACTCACTGCAATGTACGGTAGCTTCAGAAATACATTACATAAGTTGCAAGCTTTACTTAGAGTCAAACAGATTCAGCAAAGGCTCTATGTCAAAGAAGCCAGTTTATGTGTCAGTTGGCAGAAGAGTTCTTAACACTAAAGGCCAAAAAACAAACATCTCACTCTGTTTTCTTCAACAGACATTCCAAATTCATCTTCATCTTTCATGAGTGCCTCCTCTTGTAAACCATTAATTTATATAAAATACTTCTGAAATATTCTAACAAAAGTTATATTTGCATGGCAACGCCAATTCTTTTGAGACACCAGTAGGGTAAGTAAACAGTAATGCCCAACAGAGTACATGTTATTGTGGATATAATGCCCAGCCAAGGTGGTGTTGGGCCTCTACACATCTAGACCTGCAAAACTGGAATCGGGACAAGCTATCAACAATCTCATTCTTTACACCAGGCACATGCACTCCTGTAATTTATTAAGAGGCTCTGCAAAACCAATTTACGTAATACCAACAACAATAAACCCGACTTAGCCGTCTTCTTTTGTAATACCCAAAGGTATTATTTTTGACAATAGCACACAACCCAAAGGCATTATTACTCTTACAGAATGCGTTATCCACAAAATTATTTTGTATTTTGTTTCATTTTTTTTATAAATATTATACAATATTTTGATATATTTTGATGTAAAATAGTGCTTCTGCCTCATGAATCAGACTTGTTTTAGTATATTTATTTTTTCTGGAGGAAGTATTTTACATCAGAAATACAAGATGTGTAAATATTTAATGTCTAGACACACACACACACACACACACACACACACACACACACACACACACACACACACACACACGCACACCACCACCCTACTCACATACACAATTTTCTTTTCTTTTTTTTTCTTTTATTTAGTTTTTCTTTTCACTTTATGCTCACAGTACAACAAAGAACTATTAAAAGAGCATAAAAATGGCATCTGTTTGCTTCCTAACTATCCAAGCTTCACAGAAGCTTAATATGCTGCTTTGAAGAGGCAGACTTGTTTTTTTTAAACAGGCATTACCTGTACATTAACACTTTACTGGAGAACATTCTTTCTCTAATCAGGGTTTAATGTACAGTTTGGCCATTCTCTAAAAAGTGAAATCCTAACCTTTGTGAAAAGGATGATATGCATATACATGGTAAATATGGACCCACTTCTTGACATTAGTGTATATTGCAAATAAACAGTAAAAAACTTGCTGGCACAGTATAAAGATTGCATTCTTAGCCATAAAAGAGAAGGATAGATCTTTTGAACTGAGTTGTGTTTCCTGCAGACTTCTAGTGTGGAAGGCATCAGTAGGCAGTTTGTCTTATACTTTTTGTCCGAGCAATGTAATTCTCAGTATCATGAAATTGGATTATAGTTGGCAACTAGATGCTGTACTTATCGATGCATACTGTATAACAATTATGGTCATGCACTGGGATATCATGGTATAACTGAACTCAGACAATAATGGACTACATGACGTTGAAGTTAGTAGTAAATTCCATGTAAGAGCATACCACTTAGTAAAATATGTTATAATTTAATATAATGGCATATCATAACATTTACAGTAACAAAAGAAAGACTTAAATACAGTGTTTTAGGAATACACTGACTTCAGCAGAGTCACTGATGAGCAAAAGGAAAAAACAAGGCAAAGGAGCTGTGGGAAACATTAAATATTAATACTTATAAAATGTGTTTTTGACACACTTTTTAGATGCAGCTAAAAATGAATCGCCTGAAAACAGATGCAAGGAGATTAATGCAACCTTTTGTGCCTCATTAAGATATGTTTTCCTGTGATATGACTTACCTGATAGTTTTAGCAATGTGGACTAGTTGACTATTGAAAATCTGTATGCATGTTTTAGCACCTGAAAGATTTCAAGCTATGTTTGAGGGTAGTAAGTGTTGTGAGATATATTCTGGTGAAACTACAGAGAGTTCTAAAGATAAGTTGGGAGGGTGGCCTAGTGGTTTAGGGGTTTGCTTTACAAACACAATGTACAGGGTTTGAGTCTCACAAGGGATAATTGGCTAGGCTTAAAATGGCTTGCAAGGGCAGTTTGCCTAGTACTAATCTATGAACCTGTGGATGCAAATGACCCAGAGACTCCCCAGACTCTGGAATAGATTGCCCATACATGTCAAGCAGAGTGCCTCTTTGGACCTCTTCAAGAGGAACCTTGATGATTGGATGGGAGAAAGGAAATTCACCCCAGGGATCACGTCAGTCGCCCTGCTAGACAGGGGTCCAGGAAAGTAAATAATGTGGGAAGAAATAGCCAGGGAATTGTTATGGCTAGGCTTGTATAGGCCCTAGGGCTGATAGCCTAGTACCAACCTATGAACCTATGAACCTTTGAGAAGTACAAGCATAGCCGGCCTTAGGCATAGGCCAACTAGGCGGCTGCCTAGGGCACCGCACTGGCAGTGGCACTTTTCCAGTATTTATTTGGTGTAGGTAGAGCAGGATGGGGGCACCAGGTGGTGTGGGGGGTGCTGAGGAGCTTTTTTGCCTAGGGTACCAGTTGACCTAAGGCCACTCCTGAGTACAATACCCAATACTTTGAGTTAAAATAGTTTGTAAAATAAGCAGCAATAAAAAAGTAAATATTATAGGTTTCTATTATACGGTTCAAGCATTTTTGCAAGGGATTTGCCCTTCTATAACCACAATCCACTAAAACTGCTATTCTATATTGTAAGATGCATTATTCAGAGACATCTAGCCTATGTTTTTATAAGTATCTGTGCTCCAATGTGAAAATAGTGTTTAATGAAATCTGTATCTGTTGTGAGGATTCTGAAAGCAGAGTAGTAACAATCATTGATGGATTTCAGTCCATGTTATTGTTAATGATGTTCTATAACTTAGGCCCTAAGAAGAAAGGCTCTAATATTTACAGGAGAAGCTGACCTCTGTGCAAATTTATAAAGGTGATACATAAGGGATGCCACCACCATGAAACAGGAGAGTTAGAATTAAAATGCTGGCAACTAGTAGAACTGTGGTAGCAGTGAAATAGTGATTTCTTTTTCTAAACAACTAGTCTTTATAATTCACTTTGCTTACTTTGTAAGAAACATAGTTAAAAGAGATGAAGCCTTTTCCAGCATAATGCAAAGGTATCCTTTAATATGGAACACACCGACTTTGTGACTACTGTGGAACATGAGGTTTTTCTAGGACACTATGCTGGTTCTCCATTTCTGTAGGCCAAATGAACAAGCTTTGTTTCATTAACAATTAGCCATAGTTTTTTTATCCTTGATTCAGTATTTAATTATGTTAAATGTGACCTGTCACACTTCTTGAATAGATCCTACATTAAGAATCCATGCATATAACATAAAATTGTTTGCGTGCTATTGCAGAATGTGGCATCTAAAGTGTATGCATCACCATTAGTGCTAATTATATTCCTTAGCACCTACAATCTGTGATAAATATTGAAACAGTGTAAAAGTTAGTAGATATTTCTCTTTATGGATTTGGCCCTTTCCTTGGTACTGTGACAGAACAATTTTTGTTGTTACCTTAAGAGATATTGACCTGGCACAGTGACAAAACAATTAAGGAACAACTTCCCTCCCTCCCCTCCTCCCATCCTCCTGTACCAGGATGAGAACTTCCATCCTTCTCTGCCAGTTCCATCAGGTACCTGAGTCACTGCTTGAACTCAAGTCACCCGGGCCAAAGTCAGGACATTATTACTCTATGCCCGAGAGCTGGCTGTCCTTACATGTCATAATTAGTAGACCTAACTTATCTTATGAAAGAAACTGTTTCTCAGATGCCCCTATTTCAAACAATAATGTGCCTACAATCTCTAAGCCTACTGAGACTGACAGCCTTGTAGGTACTAAGAAATACAGTTTTTACCTCAAACCTTTCTTAATGCACAGACTATAATCTTTGAAGGTTAAGCAAATGTCTTCCAGTAGTTTATAGGTTATAATTCTCTGTCACTTCTTTTCAATGCTGTGGCCCAAGAAATATCAAAGAGGCTATTTATAGGTAGAACAATGAACATGTAAAATATCAGATGATCATTATTTCTGCATAGCTGAAAGATTTATGCAACTTAATAAAAGTGACATGACTGAGATTGTTAAATCTATGGTTTTGCATGATCAGTCTAAAAGCTACATCTTTTCTTTTAGGATATCCCCTCATCTTGTTACTTGTACTTTACACTCTTCAAAACTGTAAGCAACTCTAAAAGTCATATTTAGTACATCTCTATGCAGATCCAGTACAGTCATGTGTACTTACGGAACAGATATGCCATACGCTGTAATGTCTTTCTAATAATAAATATAATTTGGTTCACCAGGGAAACATTTTTATTCTTTTTTTAATCTATACTGGCAAAATTGATCACAACATTTTTATTGAATTTCATGCTGGGCACAGCAGACATGTATGAATATCACTCATTTAACTATAACTCATTTAACTATCACCACATTTAATGTTCAAGACCTGGAGAACATTTCAACCAAATTAGCTGGTGTGGATATCTAAAGAAAGCCATATACTCTAGTTCTAATAGAAACATAATGTCAAAAAGGCATTTTGCCATTATATCTATCAAGGTATTTTAGCAACCAGAAAGTTAATAAAATTGTGGAGTGTCAATTTTTCCAAAGGAAATGTTTTCCTTTTTCCAGTTATGTAATCTGGTAGCATCTGATATTATTGCAGTTAATATTAGCTACGAGTCATCAATTCAACTTCATTACCTTATAGAAAAGCTCCAGTTTAACAAACCAAAAACCATAATTTTTTTGTTCAACCTTACTGACTATTTACACAAATTTGATAACATTCCTACAAGAGATTTAAACTCTATCCAAATCAAAATAATTACTCACCTAAAAGCAGTGGAATCTGGTGGCTTCAAATCAAAGGGGGGCTGCAGGAGACACCTAAATGGGTGGGGCCAATGGGAAGGGTTGTGACCAACTAAAAAGGGGTGGGGCTATGCTAAAAAACACAAAAACTGGCACTTTAATTAAATACGCTGCCCTGGGTGCCAAACCATCATTATGAGAGTCCAATCAAGACAAAATGAAGTGTAGAAGAAAAAAATATTTTAATGCATTGGCTGCATGACAGCTTACTTACTATCTAGATGGAAACAAAAAGGTTGTGAGGCATGAAAAAAGAAATTACTTTTTAAATAGATTACTGGAATGCCAGTCAAAATCAAGTGTTAAAAAACAAGCAGCACTCAACTCAAACCACTTCTCCTTGCACTGCAGTTCTAATTATAATTTATATTCAGCTTTATAAAAGTACCAAGTAGCATGTTGAAGGTAGCAACCCCCACTTGCAAAAATGTTTCTTAGCCAAAAAAGACCTGCTGCCTGACAATAAGTATCGACTTGTTTCATGGTGAAAACATGATCAAAGTAAAAAATGAACAGAAAACAAGAAACAAGCTCAAGATAAATTGCTTAAAGGATTACTGCACAAGTTATGAACCACACATGATAGATTGGCATTCTGTTTAGTTTACGGGTAAAGCCTGCAAAGATGACTGCAAGTCTGCAACAAATGTAATGAGCTTCTGAAAATACTGTAATCCTGTCCTTTATTACAAATACTGACATATGAATTTTAATACCTAAGACTTATACACAATCTAGTTATGCAAATATTCTCTGCATGGCAACAACAAAAAGGCTTTCAATGTTGGTAATTCTTTAACAGTATGCTTATTAAAGTTTACTTGCATCTTACAGTCTCAGACAAGGTTACCTGATGGTCATTAAAGCATTGCTACTTAAACACAGAGCAACAGGCTCTGCAACAACATGCATTTTCTGAATAAGTAAAAGCATAAATCAACTGTATAAAAATATGACAGAAAACCAGAACATTCTGCAAAATCAAGGACAAATGAAAAGCCACTGTAGTACTTGTGTCTACCTTGGATGGGAGGATACTCTGCACACTTACACTGCATAACTCCTCCCTGCCTTGCTTGGACAGATCCAGAGTCAGTACGTGGGGGAGTGGGGTGCAACAGGTATGTCACTATTTGAAATGTCTCTGTCTGATGGTGATGACCCTGACACATTAGCCATACCTCCCAACCTCAGACAAGAAATTTGGAGAAAGACATAAATAGAAGTGGGACAAAGGCCAAAAAATAAGGACAATTTTTAAATATTGCTCTTATAAACTTAGAAAGATAATAGAATAGTAGGTCTTGCATTAGTATGAATTTTCTGAAGGGTATGAAATCTGAAACTCAAATGTCTGTCATTATTTTCTAACTTCAATCTTTAATTATTTGCCACTAATTTGCCAGAAAACCACAATTTTATGAAAAACTGACCAAAAATGTGATGCAAAAATATAAAATAGCCACATAATACAGCTGAGAACCTGTCAAAGAAGGGACACTTTTTTTTAAATATTAGTACTGTTAACTTGAGCAAGTGACAAAATAAGAGAATCAACACTCATTTCTGAAATTAAAAGTAATTTATTACTCTGATCATCACAATTATTTATTAGTTGTAAACCCTCCATGTTTTCTTCCAAATTTGTCATTTTGCGGAGAGATTATTGGGGGAGAGTAACATTCTGAGCCAAAATCGGGGACAGTTGAAGACTTTGGATAGACCTAATTCTATAAAGTGATTTATTTGCTTGTACCTCTCAACCTCTTAATGCAGGAAATCTGGACAAGGTCAAATATATTGGGGGAACATACAAACAGTACTAAAATTGCTCTTGTATAAACTTAGTTGACAGAATAACAGGTCTTGCTTTAGCATACATTTTGCTGAAGGGTATGAAGTCTGAAACTCAATGTCTGTCATTATTTAGTGACGTCACTCCTAAATGATTTGCCAGAGAACCACAAATGTTATGAGGAACAAACCAAAAATAAGCAAAAATATATTCATTCAGCAAAAATCTGGATAGTTGAGAGGTATAGTTCAGCTGGGGCAAAGTTTACTGCCCTTCACCCTCACAAAATCATGGTTGAATGGGGCTTCCCCCCTGCAGCTATTCCAGTGTCCCATTACTTGGCTATTTTGCCCCATTTACCATAAACACTGTAATGTGCATACTGCTTTACTTCTACAATGATTTGGATTTCATTTAAAAGTTTTATTTTACATTTTACAGCACAAACACTAATAGACATCTGCTAAATAAAGCAATGCAGTTTCACAATGAAAATACACTTAGCATTAAAACTTCTCTACCCTTGAAACTCAAATTAATTGAAACAGCATCAAAACCCACATTCAAAGAAAATATATCTAGCCAGTGGCAGATAAAGATTAACTTTGGGCTGTTTTCAAATCATAGGCCCCTTGCACAGGAAACATACATGTGTTCTTTGACAGAACTTCCTGATTGTATTAAATTATATTCCTTGCGTAATACATTACAGTTGTTAGAAGGCATTTCAAATTTATTGTTTTGAACATTTTTCCAGTAAACAATGAAACAAAATGCATGCACCGATAATGACAAAACTGCCCAATTCAGAACATTTCCATCATAAAAGTCTACTCAAACTTCTACAATCCACCAGTATCAGTAAATATGCACAATCTCTGCAGAAGTAAATGTCATCTAAATAATTCCACATTAAAGAGATCTGTAACTAATAAAGAGGTTGCTGCTAGCACACAACTTTATATTTCATTGTTTTAGCTACAAATAAAGTGCCAGTTGTTCCTGAGGAATAAATTGCCTAAGCTAGTAATATTGCAATAGGGAATGGATGGCAAATTGATAACAGGTTCATTGTTACTAGGTAACTCCACCTTTGAGGACATTCTCAGGACTGTAGCATCCAACCCCTTTAAAAGTACAACACAATACAGTATCAGTAATGCATCTATATACTGTGGGAGTAGAACCCACAGTCTTCTGCATCAAAAGCAAGTAAACTACCTGTTGTGCTATTAACAACACAAGCAGACACAGCATAAGCAGCACTAAACTTCTCTTCAATTTCTCAACTCCTTGTAAAATGCACTTGACACTCAACTGTATTTCTTAACTTTGAAGCACAAGAAATCTGGAAAAAGCCAAAATGTATTGGGGGGGCAAAAGCCCCAAAACTAGGGACACATTTTAGACATTGCTTGCATAATCGTGAAAAGTTGCTAGAATAAAATGCTGTGTTACCACTATGTATTTCACTGCCAAGTCTTGAACTCAGGACCCTGTGCACTATAGTCAGAGCAACATACCACTATGCCAAATCAGCTGTATCTTGAAAGACAGGTAGACTGAGACTTAAATGGCTACCATTTAGTGAATTCAGTTCACACCATGGCTTTCAACTTCTTAGCACAAAACACCAAGACAAAGTCAATAATGGAGGAATACAGCCCCCAAACATATTCAGTGAATTCAGTTCTCACCATAGCGCTCAACCTGTTAGCACAAAAATCCTGGACAAATCCAATAATGGGGGAATACAGCCCCAAACATATGGACAAATTTCAAATATTGATCTTATAAACAGAAAATTGCTAGAATAAAAGGCTTTGTGTTACCATGTACTTTCTGAAGAATATGAAGTCTGAAATTCAAATGCAAGTCATTATTTAGTGAATTCAAAATCCAGAAAACACACAGATGTTATGAGGAACAGAGCAAACATATGAGGCAAATATTTCACAAGTAGTGGTGGGTAGGGAAATCAAGCTCTTGCTACCTACTCCCAAGGTACAGAGTTTGAGTCTAGCCACCAGGTATATTTCCGGACTTCTTTCTAGCTGCTGGGGCATTACACACACACTCCCTTCTGTTAGTATAAACAAATACCTGCAGAGTTTCAGTCCAAAAGCTGCAGCCAAGCTCCTGTTTCAAAGTGAAAAGCCCCACAAGAGAGAGACAAGAGCAGGCTCCAGCCTGCAGATGTTGCAGTCCAATCCTCTTCCTGTCCTTCCCACAAGAGCAGGCTCCAGCCTACAGACATTGCAGTCTGATCCTCTTCCTGTCCTTCCCACGAGAGTAGGCTCCAGCCTGCAAAAGTTGCAATCCAATCCTCTTCCAGTATATGCAGTTACAAAACAACTGCATAGACTTCTGGGATTCTTTGCTGTTGCAGGCTGTCTAATCCGAACTGCCTTACCAGCAGTCTGGATTCTATGCGCATGCTCTGGAATGGTTCAGCAGCAGTCCGTACTCCAGAAATGCCACTAGTGCACATGTGTGAGTTCTGGGACTCGCATTTGTTGTTTTATTTATTGTTTCTTTTGTTTTTATTTTTTTCTTTCTTTTGTACAGCTGGGGGGGGGGCTGTAGTCCTGCAGCCCAAAAGCACGAGCTGTCCGTGCCTAAAAGCAGATGCAAAGTTTTATTAAATACTATGGGTACATTGACTTATAGAAAAAAGGTTAAGAAAACTTCAGGAAACTGTCTTTGTTACTCTATCAGATATTCTTTAATGAAGTCAAAATATTCCATGGTCATTACCAGAATTTCAGATTAAATTCAAAGATAAAACAAACATCCATCATCTGGAAATATTTAAAGTGCTTATTTCAATAGTATAACTGCATTAATAATGAAGACATTGTCTGGCAGCCCTACTATTTTTTGCCATATAGGTGATCAAAAGGTAAAATATAAAGACTAAAATATTACTCATATCCTATCACAGATGCTACACTCAGAGAATGAAGGTGAATGTTCTGTTTTCCTCATTTTCTCACTCTTCTCTGAGTTTATGCAATATCCAAGATTATCTATCAATCTACATCTGTGTGTGTGTGTGTGTGTGTGTGTGTGTGTGTGTGTGTGTGTGTGTGTGTGTGTGTGTGTGTGTGTGTGTATGTGTGTGTCTGTGTGTGTTTACTGTGTGTCTACTGGTAATTAACAAAAACACCCATAGTCAGTTGTCATGATGTCAACATCAAAAACTCTGATGCCAACATGCCAGTATGCATGCACAGAGAAGCAGCCTCGGTACATCCAAACTTTTAATTGTTAAAAATCTAAAAACACATATTTTTTTTTTTTGCAAAGGACAACTCCCAATACACCTCTTGTTACTTGTATATACTAACCCCAAGATTGCTCAAACTCGAGGTAAGAGCAATTTTCCCCAAACACTGGATTTGTGTACTCTTGCACACTTTTCATTCAGAAGTCTAGTCTACTATATGCAGTCGACTAGGTAGCTATCGATCTAACACATAATCAACCTTTCCAATAGGACCTATACTTATTTATTTGTAAGGTGTTGCAGAGATCCTGCTTACTTCTAAGAAGGATTTTTTTTAATGTTTTATAATTTTAAAAATGTTGCTGTTTTGAGTAGTGTCTCCAAATTATTTAGAAGTTTTAGGTTTGAATAATTACATGCAAATTAAACAACACACGGTGTTGTCTACTTCTTTCTAACTGTCATTTTCTGTCGACCCAGTCATAATTTGCAAACTTTCTGAGGTATTGAATAAAATATACGCTCTACTAAAACTATTCCCAGTATGTTTAATATTAAGCCACCGTGGTGAAATACTAAGACTGATAATTTGCATAATCAGAAAAGGTATTCCTGGTAGATTTCCACAAAATAAATTAGTTTAACAGTCAAAATAAGATTACAAATGAGTTCTGCTAGATTTAGTCAAGCTAATCACTGCAGCAAAGCTTAGCAATGAGGCAACTTATTTTCAACTCTACAAATAATAAAAAGACATTTTCTTAAATAAGTTAATTAGAAGAGCATCCATAATTAATTCAACAGTGAATAAATGAAAATGGATACTCTGCTAAGGGTAAGGGAGTGATTAGTAATGTCTTACAACATGCATTTAGTTATAAGGAAAAGACAGTATCACCAGAAGCTCACTATTATTTCAATCGGACAATGTATCTTACCCTTATGTAACTTCTGAAATGGTTAACAAAATGCTTGATGTTTTAATATCAAACCCAGTGGCTGACCTTTGGGTTATTCCTGCAGTAATGTTAAAAATATAAAATCTGCTCTCACCACTTTGTTGCATTTTTTTAACTACTGTTCAAAAATAACATAGTCCAGATTTGCAACAAACAGCTACAGTTCCCCCAGTTTTCAAATATGGTTATAAAGATTTAAATGATTACTCTAGTGGTCTGCTCAGTCTGATATGCATGGCTGTTGTGAGGGTTTAGCTGAGTCTTTGCCCTACTGACAATATTAAACTAGCAGACCCTAGTGACCATGGATTTATAGGCAATTTGTATTGCCAACTAATCTGATTAACTGTGATAAATATCTATTGGATGTCATTGAAAATGTTTTTTTTTTTCATTGGACATAGCATTTACTGATTTTAAAAACATCTTTGATACTGTTTGCCATAAGGTTATCATAGGACGGCCTTATGAGCTTGCTATTAACCCATATATTACTTATTGGATTTACATTTGGCTGTTAAAGTGCTCCTTTAGAATAGAAGTTAGCTTCAGTCTAGTAAAGTTCAGTGCAGACTCAGAGGGCATTAGTCAAGGTTCAGTCAAGCATCCAATTCTTTCCAATATCTTTCTCAATAATCTCTCTCTACAGTGCCAGGCATTGTCCTCAAAATTCAAAGATAATTCCAAAACAGCATACCCAATAAACAACTTGAGCATTCAAGGAGGGGTGGTTCTTCCACTTTGTTTAGATGTCTGGAAGATACACTACAATGTCAACTAACACAAGGAAGGATTTTTCCAAGATATTAAGCAGTTCACACATGGCAACATTTGGTTAATGCTCACTGTTAACATGAATAACAATAGTAATAAGATGTGTTTGTTTTTTAATTTGCTCGATTCATATATAATTTGACTGGAGACCAGTTCTGTCAGAGTATAAACATTTTTTGTTCTGTAACAGACATAATAAAAACTCAAGTGGAGGTATAATGATAGGGATTAATGATTGTTATGAGACCTATGATTATCAGGATATAAGCAATACTGTAAACTGTGTAATCACTAAAACAAAGGTAATCCTGCAACAGATTACAATTGCTGGTGTGCACAGATGACCAAAATCAAGAGCTAACAGTCTAGAGGAATACAATATCTCAGATGAAAGACAGGAAGGAAAATTCATACCAGCAGAGGACTTATATTTACCAGAAACATACTTGAATGACATTGATACTGCAACGTTACAAAGGAAATTATTTATAATGTATGTTCAGGATGAGCAATTACTGTAGATTGCAAACAAATCAACCAGAGAAAACTCTGGAGCTTGTTTGTACCTCATGTCAGATTTTGCCATCACTGATGTACAGTGATCATGGAGTTGCAATGTTTAAAGTAATGAAATCTAAACCAAGCACTGAAGATTGCTAACAGACTATGTGGAAACAAAACAATCACTACATAAAACTTATTGTAGTGATGCATTCAGTGGTAAGATAACACAAGTAATGTAACAAGTTTTGAAAGGGACACTGAATACAAAAATAAAAATAAAATGCTTAATATCAGGATGTTGTTACTCAAGATCAGAAGAATATACTTCTATATGTGCAAGATACTTTTAAGATGAGAGATAAAAATATTAGACATGGAAATGAGGTTGAACTATAAGTTTGATAACTGAAATAAATAAACAAATCAGACAAATTAAACATAATGCAAGACAAGATATGAAAAATTGGAAGAAAATTTTATATAAGGATTTAAATAAAATATTGAGCAAAACTGGAAACCTTTTTATAGGTACATAATATGAACTAGGAATAAAGGCATACAAATGTATAAACTGTGTATTAATTCTAAAATGTATTCATAAAAAAACAATAGGTTTGGGGGTATATTTACAAAATGGCATGCAAAACACAAAAGAGGAAATAATATGTGTTAGTAGCATCAAGCAACATCAGATACTGAAAATAAGTTAGACTATCCTGAAAATATACTGTACAAACTGCACATATGCAAAGCTCAGTGAATAGTCAGAATTTGAGATAATATCCTGAGAATACTTTAACATGAAGTTTGAGTACTTTTACATCTGACATTCTGTAGGTCATATAAGTACAGCGAAATAACTCAAGACTGGAGAAGTGCACTTGTTTAAATCAATATGTACATGAAAGGGGGAGTAAGACAAACCTAGAGTTAATAAAGACCCGTAAATATACTTCTTGTTTAATAAAAATAACATAGAATGTTATTTTGCATAGATTATTGATAGATGTAGAAAGGTTGGGACTTGAAACCATATACCAGCAAAAAAAAAAAAAAATATATATATATATATATATATATATATATATATATATATATATATATATATAGCATGATGTTCTATAATATAATTACAACTGTTTTGAAAAAGTGTGACAGGATGTCATTTATATCCACCTTTCCTAAGCCTTTGGTCAGGTCACAAATACTGATAAATAAATTAGAACAACTAGGTATTAATGTAATATTTGATAAGATGGGTAGATGTATGGTTTACAAATAGAACATGACAAGCATAATACAACAATTGCACAGGTGAAATTCTAGATAACAGTCAATGTGCCCCATCATGTTCTGTTTTCTGCACATACTTGTTTAGAAGGCATATTTGTCCCGGTCCTCTTCAATAAACACACATCACACCGAATGACATTTGCCGACCTTTATTAAACTTCCATAACATAGTTTTGATAACCAACATTTATTACAACTGAACATAGTACAGTTGCTTTTAATCACAGAATAAACATCCATGTAATGTTAATCAGGACAGGGTAACCTACTCATCCTGACCCAGTAAGCAGCGTCCATACCTCTGCTCACATCCTTTACTTATGAAGCAGCGTCCAAGAACTCACTTCATATCCCATTTATTGAATTATCCATCCAACCAAATAATTCAGGATGATGTGACCTTATGTATCCTGACCCAGTAAGCAGCATCCATACCTCTACTTGCTTACTTTACTTATGAAGCAGTGTCCCCAATTCACTTCAGACACCATTTATAGAATTACCTTCCAACCGAACAAGAGGCGTCCTTACCTCTGCTTGCTTATTTATTTACCAAGCAGCCTCCAGCTGCTTGCTTTGCTTTCCCAAATCCTTGAAATGAACATCCAAATATCAGAGGGGGAACAGAAGAGGGCAAGCCTGTCCCTCTTCTCCACCATACCAGCCTGACCAGCATGTTCCACTTCCCTCCTACCAACATTTTTCAACCAACTACCCCACATAAAAGAAGGGGTTAAGCCAAACATCACTCGCTGTAGCCATCATCTGTAAATCAAATTAGATCCCTGTCATCAACCCCAAAGCCCTAACATACCAGTACTGAAATGTGCCTTGATGAACCTAAATAAAATAGGATTACCCGTGACCCCCTTGTACCACACCAGAACATCCACTCAACAGAATACATTACCTTTCACTCCGCTTTCGTCAAGCAACTAACCATTGCTCCCTCTGTTAACTGCACTCTGTGGCCTCATTGCACCATTCTGGTGCCAAGGACCTCTTCTGCAACTGGTATAGTCAAGCAGCAGGAACAACCACCCTGTTGACTCCATCACCTTCCAGTGCTACTTCCTTCAGGCCCCAACTACTGCATCTGCAAAAGAAATTTTCTGCATACACCAATCAAACTTCCTTAGTGACATTAGGCAATGTCAAAGCACACCCCGCCCCTAAACTACCCCTGCTAATTTGCCCTAGCTCCCTCACCTCAACCCAACACTGCCTTAGCCCCCATCATTCCTTTCACAGCCAAAGCAAAAACACACTACAGAATCAATGACCCTCATTATAACACAAGGTAAAGTGGTACCAACTGAGGATATGGCAACTATTCACTGTAGAAGGATAACTTAAATATCAATATACCTTACCTGGGACACCTCTTGATTTCCATATAAAACCTGTACAGCACAGCATATGCCCAGCAAGCTTGCCTCTTAATAGCCTCTAAATCATTTATGTAATCCCCCTACCAAACTATCCCACATGATTACTGAAGCCACTGGGAACAGTGGCTGTTTATATCACAGATGCCGTGTACATTACAAGGAAACCAATATTAATGCCCTGTCTTGACATGTCAAGCTAAACCATTGCGGTATGTACAACAGCAACTTATGTGAACTGTAATAGTCCCCAATCCCTCCAACTAAACTGAATGACCTGAAGTGTGCACACAGCAGCAGGACTCTCAGCCACGAAAAAGCCACCATATTTTCCATCTCACCCAGACTCCAATAACACTAGCCTAGTCCTCAGAATATATGCAGTCACTAAACTGTCACCCCTTGCCCTCCGAAACTGCCTGTCCTCCCATTTCTGATGCCCATAATTCCCAACTTTAAGAGAAATGTTAAAAAGAACCTACTCTGTTCTCCTGCCAACATTTGCCTTCCTCTCAACCTCTTGAAATTTTTTTTTAGCAAGTTCATGCCAAAATGTAATTACTTACCCAGCTGCACTTGTCTAAACCCCTTAAGCTCCTCCCCACCCTTACCTCATTTCCTCCCAATCATCCTTTCTTCATTTAACCCTTTCATCTCCCCAACCCTCTTAACTCCCGCTAATATATTTCTCTAACTCCCTTCTGAAGATGTCCCTGGACAAATTGGTTTGTTGCCAAACTCATTTCTGATCTATCTCTGAGATGAGGTGTTCTTTAGTCTACATGCAGATGACATAAAACTGGATAAACTGATTATACTTGGTACAGATACAGCAAGACTGCAGAAGAACTTGACTAAATTGAACAGTCAGGCATTCAAGAATGATATGCTGATAAATATATCCAAAAACAAGCATACAGAAATAGGGAGACACAGATTCATGGGTTAATATTTAATATAGCACTTAGTGATTGAATTATGGATGCATTTAAGGATCTGGCAACATGAAGAGCTCCAGCTTTGAGTTTTTCATATCATATCAACTGACTGGTAAATGATAGTTATAAAATTATGGGCTGTACAAAAACATTTATCAAATTTAAGCAATCAATAATGATGAAATTCATTGTTTGTATGTTACATTAGACACAGAGCATGCTATGGAATAATGATAAAGAAACCTTATAAGAAATACGTCATGAATAAATTGGAAAGAGTACAGTGAAATATACCAACGGGCATTCGTGGCTGTGAAAGCTCAAGTTATTATGAAAGATTACAAGATCTGAACTTTCACTGTGTCTGTTATGGCTAGATACACAGATATCTATCTATCTATATGTGTGTGTTTGTGTGTGTGTATGCGTGTGAGAGAGAGTTTGTGTGTGTGTGTGTGTGTGTGTGTGTGTGTGTGTGTGTGTGTGTGTGTGCGAGAGAGTCTGAGTGTGTATATGTGTATGTGTGTGTTTGTGTGTGCGTGCATGTAAACATATCATTAAATATTATCAACTTCCATCTCTGGTGTGAAGCTATATGTGAGAGCTCCTACTTTTAATTAGGATCTCCAGCCCTAGACTTTCAACCAGACTTTGTACCACCTCTGTCAATCCCTCGAGCTTTGCAATGAAAAGCGTACTCCAAAGGTCTTTTACATGCACATGTAAACAAAAGAACTCATGTGTTTATGATCAACATACTGATCAGCTAGGTGTGGAATTATCACATTACTTAGAAATTCTCAACACAGAGAGTTTCAATTACTTATTAACCAGACTCTAAAAAAACAAAAAGTATTGGACAAAGAAAAACATTATTTGACTGTTTGTGTTGTCAGAGAGAGCTTTCCATATAGTTCTAAGTGAATAGAATTACAAATAACCTTGTCAGAGTGAAATACACATCTTCCAGTTTAGCAGGATGCGACCATATCCTAATTAAAAGCCCGGAGACAAAATTGACTAGCATACAATCAGTCCAGCTAATAACTGGGTTGAAGTAAACTTCCCAACCATTTCCAGCAATGAGCTAACAGATTGAAATAATATAACATCCTATCTCCCCACAGACAAATCATCTAGTAGAAAGTATACATTCCACTATAAGTTTATGTTTTGCAGGACAAAATATTCGCCGTCATTGATTTCATTCATTTGTTACTTTACATCTGGCTGTGCTCATTTTGCTACTGACTAACTGGCTTATAAGTTTATGTAGTCAAAGAGCTAAACTGTCCGACCTTTACTTAAAATAAAAATGTATTGTATAGCAAACATGTAAGGAAAACAGGAAATAATAAAGTAACAATATGCACATGGGCAAGAAGGAAACACAATGTAAGCAAGAAAAATATTCCTTTATTTCACTTTAAAGAAATTTCTTAAATTACTGCAGCCCTCTGCACTGAAGGTTTCTTCCCTTAATCTGAGTGAAAACACAGACACACACACACACACACACACACACACACACACACACACACACACACACACACACACACACACACACACACACACACACACACAGACACAGACACACACACACACACACACACACACACACACACACACACACACACACACACACACACGCACACACACACACAATAACTGAAGACATTTTAACTAACTACTCGTGTAAATTAATAAAGGCCTTGTAGAGAAGTATCCTGTAATCCTAAGAAAAGTAAGGAGAACAGTATGTATATCTCTAAGAGGGAAATTTTACATTCTATACCAAAAGCTAGTTGGGGGTTGGCAGACGGCATAATGGTTAAGGTTCTTACCTCACAGATACAGGTAACAGAGTTTGAATCTCACATTTGAGAGAAATTGGCTAAGCTTAAAATAGCCCACAAGGGCAGCTAGCCTAGTAATTACCTATGAGCAATAATATCATCTAGAATTAAACTCCAGAACTCTTCTCCATAAGAAAACAGTGATGTTACCATGACCTAACCATCTTTGGACTGATCAGATACCACTGTACTGAAAGATCAGTGATGGATTAGAGAAGTATTTGGTCAATGCAGGTTTACTCATCCTATGGGGAAAGAGTTTGTCTCACTGCTGTACAACAGTCAAAAGAGGATGGGTGTGATAGAGCTCAGAAGTAGAAGCTGGGGCATGACAAGCTCATGCACACCAAGTAGGGAACTGGCACACACAGTAATGTGCATGTGTGGGAGGATAATACTGCAATCTGTATCCATCAACTGTTGGTGGGGCAGGGGATTATGGCATAGCATTAAATCCTCTAGACAGCCTGTATGATGGCATCATGTATCTGACTCTGTCCTGTTGAAAGGATACATCAGTCAGGTAATAGGAATGATGGCTGGCATGAAATGACAACAAAAATATACATTGATGCTCAAACACATGCACACACACACACACATTCACACATTCCACCCTCCCACACAAATATATGTGCATGCACACACATAGACACACGTGCACGCACACAAACACACTGCATATTCACATATACCTAAATACATACACAGACATGGACACACACACACACACACACACACACACACACACACACACAACTGTGAATATATATATATATATATATATATATATATATATATATATATATATATATATATAAACCAAAGCATAAATAGGTCACACAGACAAATCATTCAGTCAAAGCTCTAAGAAAGAATGAGCCAAGCTATAGACCTCACTGTATAATTCCTTATAATACCTTCAGCCTACTGTAGTAGAGGCCTAATGGATTTATATGCAAATGACCCTTTAAGGACATACCAGTTTTTAAGCAACATGATATCTGAATGCCCGTGGCTTTTTCTTTTTTAAGTCATTACAGGTACAATAAGGCCAATAAAGCCAACCCCCAATATTTGTAGAAATGCCATATTTACTCCTTTTTATGACATCCTCAGTACAGCATAAGTGGATCATTTGCCTATACTTTAGAAATGCATGGTTAAAATCAAGCCTAATATCCATAAACATAAGGATGCCTCTAAAATACCCAAACAGCATCCAAACCAAAGGGTAAAAAGGTCACATAGTCAAGCATGTATAGATAAAATATACATATATAGATATGTCAGTTTACAACTACTGATGTATCCATACACACAGTTATTTGTCATTGTTCTTGTGCAAATATGTTTACTGTATATAATAAAAATGGAAAAGCTATAAATGCCATTGCATTATACTGCCTGGAGAGGTATTTTATTAATAATGCTTGCCTCTAGCAGAAACATTTTATGTTAGGGTACTCACTCATACCATGCTCTAAAGTCTTCTTTTTCTGTTTGTAAACATATCCATGAGGTCTGTAAGGTTAGATTGCTAACATGATTTTTTTTCCCTAAGCATTCATTATGAGCTGCAATCAGTCTCTAACTAATGTCTTTGCTGAAAATGGCCCTTTGTGGAAAGTTCACTTACATGGTTATGAAAAGGCAATAAATAAATTAAATTATTAATGGCCCACAAAACCGATGTTGAAAAATGCTCCATAGATATAAAACTGTAACCATGACTTACTAACATTTGTTGTTCTATGAAAAATCAAAAAATCTTCTTATGTTTCTTGCTTGCTATACAAATAAAAAATAAGTATGTCTGAACAAACCTGTTTTTTCAATATTTTTCCTTTCCTTCTTTGCCTTTTTGCTTATTATCATTGATTAAATAATCCTTTTGTGCTCGATAATTCAGAAGGGAAATAAAAAGCATGATGTCATCCTTTACCTTACCATGGACTTACTATTTTTTCTAAACATTCAGCAGGTGCATTGCTAAATTAAGACTAATGTGCTTGGAGAACATCATCACAGCTTTATAAAAATTATTTAATAAAATTACGTTCACAACATGACAAAAAGTAGTTTTTGTAACTTATATATTCTAAACTAATACATCTGCAAAGCACATCAGTAAATGGGCATAATACAATATATTGTTGCTCATGTAGTATTAGACATAAAAAGTCATAAAAAATGATGAAATGTGATGTCTTGCAAGATTTAAGGGTCACTGAATCCTGAACTGTAATTTCATCCATCCACAACTGCTTTTCCCATTTTTGCACATGGGATTGGGGTATCAGTTTAACAGTGACAATCAACTAGAGCCCAGGTTCCCACCACTGGGTGGCTAGCCCTCCTACAGTTGTGCCTTCAATACCACTCATTTGTATACACACACACACACACACACACACACACACACACACACACACACACACACTTTGGAATGTGTGAGGAAACTGGAGCGCCTAGACAAAATCCAAGTGAACACAAGGAGGGCATGCAGACTCGATACAGAAGGTACCTCAGCTGATAATTGAACCAGAGAACTTTTTGCTGGGACAACACCATCCAATGTGCTACTGTGCCAACTGAATATTAATTAATTACGAAAACAAATGTCACAAAAGCAACATAAGTTTTAAGATTTAAGTTGTAATGTGTATCAGCCTGAGTACCATAACCATTACAATAGTTTTCTTTATTATTTTTCTTGTGTTTACTAAAATCATTTTGAACAGTCTGTTTTTAAGAACTTCTAAACAATTGCCTATGAAATCTACTATACTTATGAGGCAAACTAAAAGATAATAAACATTTTACACATAAATAAAAAATAACTTTTTTGTCATTTGGTGGATGAATTATGTTGTATACAAACTACATCTGTATCTGATGCATTCCACTTTTACTATAGGTACTACTTATTGAGAGCAAGGAAGCACAGAATATGCATTTCACATTCACATACATCTTCTAAAAACAATTAACAAACAGCTCAGTAAATGGCAAGTCCTTGTTTCTATAATCTAAGCACTGAATTCTATTTAAAGGCCTTTTGTTCAATGTGACTTCCTGTACACATGTATTCATTGTTTGCCTTATTAGCAATGCATAGCAGCTTCTTTGTTAGTTAATTATTCTATAAGTGACTGTAGAATTCCTGCAAATGCTGCTGCAAAGAAACACAGATTTCCAAACCAATTACCAGATACACTATCATCATAATTAGACAAGCTTCTTATGCATATATGAACTGAATTTTCTTTCACTGTATTTCCTCCCTCTCTAAATAATTTCCTTATATCAACTTCATGGGGGTTAGTATGATGGGTCGGGGGTTGGCACAATGCTTAAGGTGTTTACCTAATAGACAGAAGCAACAGGGTTTGATTCTTACCTTTGGGTTGGGAAGTGTGGCTTGGGTTTAAATGGCCCACAAGGGCAGATAGCCTCCACCCTTGAATTTTTCACTACTTTTTCTCCATACTGTGCTTCAGAAGACTGATACAGTTAATCACTACTCATTAATATAAATATAAATTACAGCAATGTCTGTCTGACTGATTTGGTATCTTCTCCACTACAGTATTTAAACTGCTCTCCATAATGCATCAGCGCTGACATATCAGGGCTTGTTCATCCTATATGAACATCCCAATGACTTCTTTCCCCTTCTTACATGACCGGTCACTACTTCTTTCTTGCCTTCTCTGAAATTCCCAAATTGTCTTTTTCAGGCACTGACTTAAGATACCATGATTCTGCTCCTCCCTTCCGTTTAAGGGATATTCTTATTATTGATACAAACTACTGCAATAGCTTAGAAAAAGAACATTATACCATTAACAAAATTAATGTGCCACACCAGTCGACTTTGAAACTGCCTGGAATCCAGTACTGACACTCTCTGTTATTCTTCTGACGACAACTCTTTCATATTAGTGCACTCAGTTCATTCTTATCCTGTGTTTTCAACTGTTCTGTCTCTTCTTCATGGCTATGTTAACACTTGGGAACCATGCCAAGTCTATCTATTTTTTTGTATTACATTTTGAATGATACAATATCATATGCATTGCTGTAGCCCAAGTAAGGCACAGTAATATCGGATGTTATACTCCACTAATTACTTTATCAATCAAATAACTTTTAGATACATGCATTTTAATAACCCTGTAGTGAGTCATACACTGAAGACTATGGCTGGAGAGCAGTGCAATTAAATCCAATAATGGTTGGTTGCAAAAATGTTATTAAAGTTGTTTTACCAAAGGATATATTTATCTAGCAATCTCTCTCTTTCTCTTTATATATATATATATATATATATATATATATATATATATATATATATATATATATACATATACTGGTCCCTTACAGAGTGTTCAGAGCACTGTCATTCAGAACAGTGACCTCAGAAGCTTGAAATGGCAGAATTCAAACTGCCATAACAGTGAACTCAGAAGACCGCACAGTAGAAGTGGGAAATTGTGCAATATTATGATACAACTGGGTTTGGGGTCCTGCCCATTTCAGTTATAGCACTGTCTCAGAGTTAATGTATATAATTAGGAGGGGTGTGTGTATGGGGGGGGGGGTTCCCTTGCAAAAACAAGTTAATTTGATGTTATGTTCTTTGTTGTTACGACAGTTAAGTATTCTGCCATTTCGAGCTTGTGGGGGCACAGTCCTGAGTGTCGGTGTTGGGAACATTTGACGTTCTATCAGGGACCCATTTATACATACTTATACATACACACACACACACACACACACACACACACACACACACATATATATATATATATATATGTGTGTGTGTGTGTGTAAATTGATAGCTAGATAGATAGATAGATAGATAGATAGATAGATAAACAGTAGGTGTAACCCCAAAGATAAAGCATCTCTTCTTTTACCTTTTCCATTTCAAAACTGGGTACTTTTCCGTTATCGGGGCAACAGGTCTAATGAGCAGTTGAAAGGTTAGCATGTGGTCACAATGATCCATAAAACACGTTTTTTTCTGTTATATAGAGGAAGATGATTTGTGCACTTAATTTATCAGGAAATTTATAACAGCAAGCTTACCTCATGTTGTTAATGCTCCTCCCTCCGGACTTTACCAGGCACCATGGTATTAGCACTGCTGCCAGTAGCATTAAATATGCGAGGTAAGAATATATTGCAAAATAGTAATTGGAAAGTAGTACTTATCATTATCAATACTGGGATCACTAAAAACAGCATTAGGATAAGCACCCACACCATGCCGCTCAAGTATACGGAGACAAACATTATAATGTAACAGGTTGGTTTGATATGACTTCAAAATCTTTCACCTTTGTAACTGCAATTGCCAACACAAAATGGTATGTATGTGTTTAGTGTTTCCTATTCTCTTCCATGTTTTATCAGAGAAAGAAAGTAGAACTGATTTAGGCACTTAGCTTAAACTCTGGGGGGGGGGGGGGTGTTATTAAGAAGGAGTCAAGGGTTACAAACTCCTGGCAACTTTAATTACCTGGTTTATGAAAAGCACGTTACCTTCGCTGATGTCCTGTAAAACTAAAGGAGTTTGTCTTTTAGAATGCGGACGGGATACAGTCTCTGGAAAAGTGCCTTTTTTTTTCTAATAATGTGAAGTTGAAATGTCTTCTCAGAAAAAGTGAAGGCTGTACCCACATCAGCGACAGCAGTGCGATCTTTGCGGCCACGTGCTAACCTTCCAACTGCTCATTAGACCTGTTGCCCCAATAACAGAAAAGTACCGAAAACTGAATATAAAAAATACGTCTTGACATGCTTACTATTATACAAAACTTCAATGCACTGTCAGCCTACCACAGTAATATATGAATAGATAACAGATAAGTTCAACAGTGTGTGTGTGTGTGTGTGTGTATGTATGTATGTGTGTGCGTGTGTACGTGTGTGCGTGTGTGTGTGTTGCCTTAGCAAGTTTGTTTGATCTATTGGAATGTAAAGCTTTACCTATACAGTATTTCTTAATACATCATTTTGGACAATCATAGAAGAGTGCACAAAACAAGATCATTATGATCAGTTCTGTCAGGTCTGTGATTGCTGTGTGAATGAGAAAAACAGAGACAAAGGAATTTCACTTGACAGTAAAGCTTCAGGAGTAAATTCCTTGACATTCGTTTTGAGAACATATAACAGCAACTGATTATTATCATAGACCCGTTCATAGTGTTTTGCAATATATGGAAAGCTTTAAGTTCATGTCCAAGGTACTAATCTTTTTTGCAACAGTACAAGGAACATGAAAGGTTTTAAAGCTGTTAGTTGATTAGAGGCACATTTCTCATTTGTCTTCCATTTTTGTGGTTGTACAAGGTATATAACAGCTTTTAAAGCTGCTAGTTGATTTCTTTTGCAATTCTTATGTGGCAATCATGAATAAGGCAGCAAAAAGTATGTTAAAACCTTTGAAGATTGTATGTTTGTTTTTTTCTGTATTCTTAGCTGCTTATGTAATTTATTTTCTGTCCTGGAATTAACACCACTACATAAGCCTTTGGTTGATGATTCAAGGATTTATTTTTTGGCTGCTCAGACACACGCTGGTGTGTTTTATTATTTTTCTGATTCTGTTATTCTTCAGCTATCAACTCTGTGGTAGTACAAAGATTGCCTACTTTTATAACACCGGGGTTCATATACGAGATTGTCTCTATAAAAGGCATTTTGCAATGATGTTTTTTGGATGAACCTCACAATAACAAGGATATTTTCATCAGTTGGAGATCATAATCAGGTCATTCCATGCATTACAACATGCCTAATGCACACCTATTGAATTTATAACAGAAAGTTGATCTTTGGTCCTTGAGTTTGTCTCTGGAATAAATCTAGTTCTAGGAAACTATACATTCATTTTTTTCTTTGCGATTAGGTTTTCAGTATTTTCAATGCTCAACCCACTGAAACTTGTACTCTGCCACCTCCAGTGACACTGTGTCCATGTATAAATATCTCATACAGAAAGCAAATGTTGCTGATGATGGTAATTATTGTTTAATCATCAATAACACCCAAAGCTTCTGCCATCATCTGTAAGTGTAAATCATCCACCAGAGCCTGGATTACATATCACAGCTCTGTCTCATCCTCTTTCTATTGTCTTTTCCAGTGTATGTACTGTAGGTAGATCTTAATGTTCCATGTTCCTTACGCAGTGGTCTCTTGGAACTTTTCATTACAGATCATTAATCTAACATTTTGCTGCACTCTTATGTGTGTCTATAAATCATTTTGTAATAGATAAACAATGCTCTTAACTGCTTTTTGGTGACCATGTTTCTTTTACAGTGTTGTATCTGAAATAAATAAATTCAACGAAAAGTGCACTACAGTAAGTCATCTGTGATTCTTGTGGAAAATGTCTTTTTAATAGCAAAAGCAGTTATGGGTTGCACATTTAAATCGTATCAGAAAACATAGCAATGAGGAAAACAAAACACTTAATGGAGTCTGCATTCTGCATCACCATTATAACTATCAATAAAATCCAACAACAGGTATGCTCTAACTTTCACAGTAATGTTTCATTTGGTGCCAATGAATCAAACATTAACCTTCCTCTTATTTAATAAAAATACAATCATATGATTAATTTAAGTAATATTCATAGCTTATAATATTCACCATCTTAAACTTCAGTTAATTGAAGTAGGCATCAGACCACAGCTGTCATTTAGTCATGGATGAACTGTGACCTGTAGTATTGAAATCCATCTGTATTCTGTAAGCTCCTTTTGTAAGACAATACTTTGAACACATATATTTATGCATGTTAATTGCACCACATAGAACTGAAAACTATGGGTAGGGCCATTAACATTAACATGCCTATATAGAACATTGATTGAATGCTTTGTTTATTAAGGAGACTAATGGTAACACACCAGTCCAATCAGTGCAGGATTTTTCTAGGCTGTCAGTACCATTGTGGGACATTATCGATTTCAAAATCTTATAACCACCAGGGGATAGGAAGAAGATGAACTGGAAGATGTAAAGGGAGGAACAGTGAATAGAAGAGAATGACAACACATTGTATGCCTAGACCTTAATGATAGCCGCTTTCTGTGTATAATTTGTTATACTGGCATGTTATTAACCTAACTGCTACAGAAGTGCAACTGTTACTTACAGGACTCTCCTTATCACCTGTTGGAGATTTTAATTTGACTCTTATTACTTCTCTTAGACTTTTTGCTATAAATTTAAGCCACAGGTTATTATTTCCTCACGACTCCAATAATGATGTATTAAAGAAACCTAGAACATTTAGTCCTCCAAGTAACAGCCTTTATAAATGTTTGTGGGGAAAAATATCTGTGAAACTGGTAATTGTGGGTATAAGTGTGCTGATTATAATCATAAAGCTGATGAAATTGATGTAGCAAATGCATGTAAAAGCTAAGAAGAAAGAGTTATTAAGTAAGCTGACGAAGGGCATTATGGTAATGAATAGGCAATTTTATCTGTCATCCATACTGGAATTGTTTAATGACAAATCAGCATTTAAGTACATCACAAATCTTGATCATAAGAATCTGATATCTAAAGAAAACTGATTTATACGAGATATATCTAATGAATGCTGCCAAAGATAGTTTCCTTTACTATTTTTATGTTGCATGTTAATTATATCATTTATATATGGCTTAATATATTTGCACAAACTTTTGCTAAACTTTCAAAGTTCTCTAGTTATTCTGGTCATGTCTGGCGAGCAGACATACTTTCAGTATTTCTATGACATATGCTAAGCCAATTTCTCAAGAATGAAAACAGCTTTATTTCTAATATTAAGAACTTCCTATGTAAGCTGCAAGAAATGAAGTTTTAATTATTGTACTCTGTATGCCATTATTCACAGTAATTCCAAATAATTCTGGTATTTAATCTGCAACAATTCATCAGTGTGAGTACTCACGGTTATTAAATAGTTACATAAATAGCCTCTGTTATATTTTAGAATTAATCCTTGAGAATAGTAAATTCCCATTTAATAATGAAATGTACGTGCAGACTATAGTCATGACTGAGCATTCTGATATAGCCAATGTTATGCTAGTATGAGAAGAATTGTTTCTTTTTAAATCATAAACTTAAAGAAGATATATTTTTTTCTATGTTTATATTTGCACTCTTTAGGACTTGTTCTGGGGGTAATAACAAGTACTTGTTGACTATAAAATACAACCATTACATCTCTAAAGTTTCAGATAACATCAGATTGTATAACAGTACAATGAGTCTTTTTACACACTTCTGTATATAGAAAATCAATCAGGCAAAATATGTCTCTATATCACAACAACATGCATTCTCAATGTATTATCAAAAATGTAGCACATGGAGAGTTGTAGGGAGCCTCCATGTTTATTATGTTTAATAGTTTCTCCATAATGAGATGAATACAGTTTCTTACGTTTTCATTTTAAAAGGGTTATAAACAGGATGCCACTGAAATCAATCTAGAATGTGCTTCTAAGTAGCACCATTATGGTATCTTGCATTATATTAATTTAACTAGTAATAACAAGCAAAATAAGGTGAATAGATACATAACTATAAAACATTCTTTAAACTTATAACAGGAATATTAACTTTATTTGTGAAATAACAAAAAGAAAACGGGGACATTCTTACTACCTCAGTTGAAAATAATATGAATATTAGTAATGCTCCAGATTTTGCATTTAAAATTGTATAATTCAAACTGGCAACTGAGCTTTATTAAATATACTAAGCAGGGAAGGAATTTACGTGAAATATGTGGCATTGTCTGTTGTAGAAATTGTACTGCTGTTGCAGAAATTGTGGTAACTGCAAATGTCCCTACCTCCTTCGTTGAGCATTCAATAACTTAAAAAAAATATTTACACTTAATGCACTACTAAAGAATTAATATAAATAAAATTATATTTGATTTTTCTACTGGTTGCACAACTAGTAATTTAATATACAGATTCACCCAGGAATAAGCCCTAGATATAGTTTGAAGCCTACATTAATCAATAAAAGTGTAAAATACTGACATTTGTACTTTGTGTATATTGTTTACATTGAGCAGTAAATAACTCAGTGGGCTAATAGTTGACCCATTATTGTGAAAGCTGTCAATTAGTTATTGACAATTAAATTGCTGCAGTGGAATACAGACTCAGTGAAGTATCTTCTAGACCTTTTTAACTGTTTTTGCATGTTCCTCATACATTTATGCAAGGTAAGATTCATTATAAGAGTGTCTAAAACAATAGTATTATTCCTGATAACACAAAATTCATCCCTGATTCTCCAAGCCAAGCTGCTTATATTATCAGTGGAGCCTCAACAGTACAGGTTTGTGGCTTGCACATCTATCGTTGGCTATCTCAACAGCAATCCTGTCATCAGAAAACAGTCTTAACTTTTTTATTCTGACAACTGAGTTAAGTTTATTGTAAATTCCAAATAGCACTGGTCGAGTATGGAAGCATACAGCATTCTACTTAAAGAAGACTTCTCTGTTTATACTCCTGCACAATATTCATCATATATTTAAATCATACCCTTTTAATTCATTCATGTCCCTCTCCTTATACAATACCATCACTATGTAGTATAAAAATCTAAGCAAATAAACAAATAGCATTAGATCATATTATTCAATGCTATTTGGATTTAGATAGTAAGATAAGAAATGCAATGTAATATATTGCAGCTACTTTTCTTCATACACTTGCTATGTCACATCTTTTACTACAGGCTGCAGTTCTCATCTTTGCTATGACCAAGCCATGTCACATACAAGGAGATCCAGGAGCAGATCACACACAGACAGGATGCCAAATTCCAAAAGACTTGCTCTTGGTGTCAGTGACATACTCTGGTATAAGGCCTATCTATGAAGAAGTCTTACACCAGAATAAGTTTGTTTGTTTGTGTCTTTCGGCTTTTCCTGGTTAGGGGTCACCATAGTGGAACTCCGGTCCGCTAATGATTGGCAGTAGATTTTTACGTGCCGAGTTGCCAGCCCTGATGTACAACCTTCAATGAAGGTACGCCCATTCATGCATGTCTCCACACAGAAGACGCTCTAACTGAGAATCGAACAGGACAATGTCTTACTGTGAGGCGACAACGCTACTGCAGCACCACCACCGCAGTTACACCAGAATAAGTTACTTACACAAAATATAAGTCTTTTGGAATCTGAGCAGTGTTAACACCATTGTAATAATCTTAACTTCCATGCTATATTGTCATATTATATTCCATCTGCACGCATTGTTTTGATACACAATCGCAGTCTCACTATCATTTTGTATCACATAATTATTAGTCTCGCTATCATTCTGTAATACTACAAAGCTGCTGTCTCTGAAATACATATCATCATATATCATGTGTATATCAGTGCTCAATTAATCAGCAAAACTGTTTTAGAATTAAGATGAGAAATAAAACTGTTTTGTTACTTTTTCACAATGAACTTAATTATTTCATGCCATGACTTAATTTCCTGCATGTGTACTTGATGAATGTGAATGCATTTTCAAAAAATTCAGATTGGGCTTAACATAAACAAATGATGTTTTAAATTTGTTTCTTTATTATTTAAGTAGTTGTCTATATACAGTGCAAAGTTTCCAAGTCACAGCACTGCAAATAAAATATTAAGTCAAAGATATCATTAGTCAAGCATTTAGTATAAACAACTAATGAACCGCTTATACTGAAACAACAAAACAAAGGAAAACATTAATAAGAATGTTCATCTAAATCCATACAGACCTCATCATTGTTCACTTTTCATTAAATACAAATATATATACATGCAAACATACATACAAATATTTCAAACACAGGCATTAATGACCTTCTAACCTGCCAATATACCAAAACATTTGTCCCCATAATAACTGTCCAGGCTGTTCTTAAAAATGTCTAAACTAGTACTTCCTTTAATGCAATTTGGTAGTTTGCTCCTTGCATCAGATTTCCCAAAGACATGCAGTAGGTGGATTGGACACTCTAAATTGGCCCTAGGTGTGAGTGTGCGTGTACGCCAGGCTGGCAACTCGACACCGTAAAACTCCACTGCCAATCATGAGTGGACAGATGATCCGCTGTGGCGACCCCTAACCGGGAAAAGCCGAAAGAAGTTGCTTGCATCAGATGCTCTCTCAGACACTCAATTAGTACACTTCTCATTCCTAGAGAATCTTCTACATAGGTTGTCTAATGATTCTCTACTATATTTTGATAACTCCAAGCATTCACTGTACAAGTTTAAATATTTTAGTCTTTTATAATAACTTAAATGTTCACATCAACGGATGCCCTTGGTGTATTTCTGCTGTACTCTTTCCAGTTTCCTCATGCTTTTTTCCTTATGAACCAAGCTGAGCTTAGGTGGGCTACCAGCCACAACTGTGAGCTGAGATACCAGACGACTAGAGGCTTCTGAGCTTCCCAAAAACCATAAGTTGATTTTTTTTTGCTTGATTATACTATTTACCATACTTTTTATTGTATTCTTCTTATTTAATATTGTATTTTAATACTGCAAACTAAACTGCATTGTTGTGTCTGTTAAATCATATTTTGTTGCTGTTTTCACTGTTGCAAAGATTTTTTGCTATTTTCACAGTTTGCAAAGTAATTGTTTCTACTTTCCACTGTTTGCAAAGCATCTATTCTGTTTGTTCTGCATTCCTGCCAAGCAGTGTTTTAAATAACTTATTTGCTTGCTGTTAAGCCATTCTTTAGTGTCTCCTTGCCATTTTTCCACTGTTTAAATTTGTTTAGTGTCTCTCTGCTGTTCAAAACATTTTTTAGTCTTTCCTGTCTAAATTAGTATAGCTAATAACTGCAGGATAGTCCAGATACAGGTTTGCTGCAGCTGGGTCTGTTTGTAGTGGCTCGTGTATTCAGAGCACATTTTTCAAGCCATCTTTGATGGAAGGGAACCTTCTTCACCCTTGTGAGAGAAGTGTGCTGACTGGAACCTGTCTGGTAAAGGGTTCTTGGTCTAGTGCTTGGAGTAAGCATCCTCACTGATTCTTTTGAGTTTTTTTTAAAGTTTTTTTTAAGTTTTTAGCTTCTGGTATTAAAGCCCCGCATTTGAGTGAGTTTCTGCTTGTTTGCACATCCCATGACATGTACACTGCTGCACAATTATGTGCCATAGCCAGACAGATAATTTTGACAGTTTTTCCTTTAGATACAGCTGTAATACATTAATGTTGTCCTCATCTCTAGTACATTTCCAGTCTGAGAAGTATTGCTAGTGAACTGTGACCTATTAAACCACAAGAAAAAAAACTCATCAGAAATATCCATCTATAGACCACTTCCTAGATCAGTCGTGAAAGCACCCACTTTGTGATTGTGATAACACTCCTTCAATCATAGCATTATGGGTAGTTGGACAACCCTTGTTTCTCCTGTCAGCCTTGTTTACTTGGGTCTTCTGAGGTTATGTAGCAACTGCCTCATGTACACTGACAGCCCTCTACTAATAACTCACTTTAGTACAGAGTGTGAGAGATGTATCTACACCAAGAATCTTGAACCCCTGCTCCCTCACTCTCAAAACTGAAAAGATTGTCAACTCACCCACCACTATTCATGCACATAGTACCATTACGCATACACATAGTATGCATATAACACATAAATCAACATACCCAAAGGTTCTCTCCAAAAACTTACTGAAACACTAGAGACCTCCAAAACAAAAGACTGATACAACTAACACAGTTCTCACAGCACCCAAGACACATATAGCAACATTAGTGTCTCACCTACTAGACCCTTAAGGAGTAACACTAAAAAATAAATTTTCTTGTCATTGGAGACTCCATAGTAAGACACATGGATCACACTCACCAGGTAAGATAAGGAGAAAGTCACTGTCAGCTGCCTGTCTGGTGCCAGGATTCATCAGATCACGCATGCACTCAGGTCTCTTAGCAACAAGTAACATTATGACTCTGCCATAGCTCACCTTGGAGTGAACGACCTGAGACATACCTCACTGGATTATATGAAGACAGACATGATTGAGCTCTCTGGTTATATGTCCCAGGCAGGTATGCCCTTTGCCATGAGCAGCATATAACCCTCACCTAGAATGATGCCACAGTATAAACAAAAAAAAGATCCAATTTCAATAATTGCCTTAGTTTTTGGTGTCTTTCAAAGGGAATCCAGTTTCTGTCAGGCTGGGATGACATGGTCGACAAACCTCGCTGCTTTGCCATAGAAAGTTTTCACCTGGTACCACTAGGCTTTCAGCTGCTGGCAAAGGCTCTTGCCTCCGCACAGTGCCTTTTTAGGCAAGGTCTCAAAAACAGAATTGCTGATGTGAAAATTGCCAGTCATAACAAAATGAGGGTTATGCCGCTAAATGCTAGGAGCTTAAACCAAAAACTGCACACCCTGGAAGCACTTCTATGACCAGATGATGTAGATTTCTGTGCAGTCACAGGAACCTGGTTTAAAGCCTCAGAGAGTACCCTGGTCTTGCAAGGCTACAATGCCTTCCTCACCTTCAGACCATAAAATGAATGTGTGCGAATCAAAGGAGGCAGTGTTCCTATATATACTGGAGTTAAATTCACCTCCAACTAGTTGCAACTCCATGGAGTTATTCCAGGTTTAGAATACTGCGGGTAAGATTCCCATTCAAGTCATAGCTTGCTATAGATCTCCTCCATGAATCATGATACGCACAAGGCCTACTTGATCAAACTGGAGTTAATACAAGTATTGGCAAACACTCTGATCATGGGGATTTCAATTATCGCACCATCAACTGGGAAATCTACTCTAGCCTTAACTCACTAGCACAAAAGTTCAAAGACTTTGCTAACTCAAATGCCCTGGAACAAATTATTAAAACCCTAAAAAGAGTAAAAAACATACTAGAACTGGTCTTCACTAGCATGACAAACAGATGTGACAAACAGATCCACCACCGCAACTGTTGGATCCTTATTAGTTAGATCTGACCACAAATCAGTCATCTTTGAACTGACACTAATACCAGAACTCGCAAAGGGGGAAGTCAGACTAAAATCCATCACCGAAGCAAACTGTATCCAGGTATAAATGCATTCCAAGCCCCACCCCCAGCTGAAAGTGGTAACTACATCAAAACTTACACTAAAGCCCTGTACAATCACTTGTATAAGTGTATAGACTCAGCTGTTACAGAGAGAATCAAAGCCAGATCCCCAGGTAAAAAAAGCCCACCTCCCCCCTGCCCAGTGGACATCCAGCATCAACAAAAAGTTTACAACAAACACAAAATGATGTTGTCAAAGAAAACTAAGGTGAGGCCCCAACAATGGAACAGCACCCTCTTCAGCCTCAACATGCAAATAAGACAACATGTCAAATCATCTATGGGCAACTTTGAGAAAAACTTAGCAATCACAGCCATGGATAATCATAAGGCCTTTTACAGCTATGTAGGTAGCCTAAAAGGTAGGACCCAAGCATGTGCCGAACTAGTGACTAATGGTATCACACACACTGATCCTGCAGAGATAGCAAACCTGCTAGAGGACAGATTTGGTAAAAATTTCACTCCCTTATCCCCTCCAAACTTATCACAAACCTTGCCCCTAACCCCCTCCCCAAATCACATATATGAAGAGCAGGGCATTAAAGCTTTGTCTAAGGCAAAAAACACAGCATCTATGGGACCACATGGCATCCCAGGCTGTCTTCTAAACAAACTAAACCATGAACTAGTACCACCATTAAGTATGCTATTCAATCACAGCCTAACCACTGGCTTTGATTCTGCAGAATGGAGAACAGCAACAGTTACTCCCTTCCACAAAGGTGGCTTAGCAATAGCCCCAGGTAATTATAAACCTATAAGTCTGACCAGCTTCATCAAGGGCAGACCCTTCCTGTTTAACCTGGTGAATTTCTTTGAAAATGTGGCTAGGGCCATTGATGAGGGCAAATCTGTGCACACAGCATACCTCAACTTGGCAAAGGCCTTTGACACAATCCCACACTCATGCATTACCAAGAAACTTAGCAAACTGAATGTAAATGCCTTTATTATAAGATGGGTTGCCAACTATCTCACAAACCAGTTACACACTATCATAGTGGGTGACTCCACATCAACCAGCATACCTGTCACCAGCAGAGTACCACAAGGGTCAGTGATGGACCCCCTGCTGTTTGGTATATACTTCTCAGAAGATCAGGCCAAAACTAAGGGGCCGTGGCTGACCAAGTTTGCAGACAAACGCAAACTGGGTGCAATTACTGAATCCCCAAATGATGTCAGTATACTTCAGGAGGGTCTTACTATACAGTGTACCAAATAAACAAGATTGCTAGTGTTACAATCATCAAATAATCTAAACTCTATTGTCTTCCCTGTATCAGGATGAAAAAAGTGCTACTGCTAGCGATATACTGACACTATGTGCTGTATTAAATATTCAACTTTCAATTTATATCTCCCAGATCTCAAATACTTATTTTTTGATGCATTTATGAGCATATTATTCTACTGTGCTCAAATGGTCAATTTAGTCAAGTTGTTTTGCAGACTTGCCTCATCTGTAACAAATGAAATCAGTTTACCCAATTTCAGGTCATCTGCATATAGACTGTAGAGCACCTCAGATGAAAAAAGTTACATCTGAAAGATACAATCTAAACATGTAAAGGCCTAGAACAGAGTCCTGTGGGACACCCTGACTGTAACCAAGAATTTCATTTGTCCAGTTGCTGTATGATACTTGCCATGTCCTATTTGTAAACCATGAAGGTATCCATCTTATCAAGAGTACATTGATACCTAGCTGTACTAATTTATTGATCAGTGTTTTGTGTATGACCCTGTCAAATGCTGAAGTTAAATCTATACAAATTACATCACAGCACAATTTTTCATTCATAGCTATTATATCATTATAGAATATCAAGTTACAGGTCAAATATCAGCATTATACAAAATGCATGGCTATTGCTGGTGGTCTGGGTAGGATGTATGAGAAAGTAGCTGATCATTAGTATAGCAGCAGAGTAAGAAACATTGCCATCTCACAGTGCTTTGTTCTCTGGTTCATTTCATGGTTGTGGCTTCTTTTTTGCTGATTCAGTCTGTGTTCCGTGTCTGCTTCTATAAGGGATTAGCCAAGATATAATATATACTGCAACACCCCAAAGACATGACATAGTAAACCCTTTCCTCAAATGTGTCTTTTGATAAGTGTGAGTGCATGTTTTGTAGGCATGCATATGAAATCAGTGCATCCTGTGATAAGCCTTCTTTGTCAGGAACAGTCTGTTAGCTGCCTGTCGGGAACCAGAATCCGCCACATAACACAAGCACTCAGGTCACTCCAGAACAAGTACAAATGTGACTCTGTCATTATTCATGTTGGTGTGAATGTGAATGACAAGAGACATGGAAGAGCTCTCTGATCATGAAGCCCAGGCTGGTATGACCCTGACCCTGAGTAGCATCCTGCCCTCACCAAGAATGATACCTCAGTATAAAGAAAAAATGATCACTTTAAACAATTGGCTAAGCTTCTGGTGTAATTCAAAGGGGATCCAGTGTTTGTCAACCTGGGACGACATGCTCGACAAGCCACGTTGCTTCACAAGAGATGGCTTGCACCTGTCACCCCTATGCTTTTGAATACTGGCCAAGGCTCTTGCTGCCCCCAAAGTGCATTTTTTAGGCAAGGCTCAAAATTCAAACCCACCTCCGTAAACAGCACAATTAACAAAAAAACTGAGGGTTATGTTACTCAGTGCCAGGAGTTTAAATCTCAAAACGCACGTGCTCGAAGCACTCCTCAGTATGGAGAACATCGACATCTGTGCAGTAACTAAAACCTGGTTCAAGGCTCCACAGAGCACCCCAGCACTACCGGACTACAAATCATACCACACGTTTCGGCCACAGAACACAGACCGAAACACAAAAGGAGGGAATGTATCCACATTCATCAAGGATACCTACAACTCCAGGTTAGTGACGCAGCATGATACCTCTGAGATCATCCATGTGCAGCTAACATCAGGCAAATTTGCAATGCAAATTGTGGCCTGCTACAGATCACTCTCCATGACCCAGGACTACCACTCCACCTTTCTGGAGACACTGGAAAACATGAAGGTCCTACCAAACACCCTAATATTGGGCAATTTCAATTACCCTACCATTCACTGGGAAAACTACTTGAGTACAAACTCCCAGGCCCAGCGCTTACTGAAATTCATCAACTCAAATGCCCTAGATCAGCTGGTAAACTCCCCTACCAGAAGTGAAAACATATTGGACCTGGTCATCACCAACATGGGCAACAGGTGTTCCACACCGGAGGTCAACCTGACACTGGTTAGATCAGACCATAAACTAATCACTCTGGATGTCCACTCCCCACCACAACCCCCAACTAAGGAAACCACAGCAAAAAACTTTTCTAAAGCAAACTTCACCTTACTTAAAACAGAGGTGGTAAGTTTCACAGTCCCCATGCTAAAGGATAGTGCTGTCCAAGATGCAGAAACCTTTACAAATGAACTCTATGAGCACCTACAAGGATGCATGGATCGTGCCATCCCTAGCAAAACCAAGACTCACTCCTCAAAGAGAAGGAAACCAGTTTAGTGGACCCCTGCCATAAACAGGCTATACAATAGAAGGAGGAAACTAGTTAAAAAAAAAAAAGCAAATCCCAAGAAGGAAAGACATCCCTGGTCTGTATCAGTAAGAAACTAAGGTCCCTCATGAAATCATCTAAGGCTAACTTCAAAAGAAAAATAGCCAAGATTCAAAAGATAACCACAAAGCCTTCTTTAGCTATGTTAAGAATCTAAGTGTCAACTCGCAGATATGCACTGAACTAGTGCAAAATAGCACAAAATATACTGAACCTACTGATATTGCCAACATCCTGGCAGATAGATTCAGTGCAAACTTCACCCTTCTCTCACCTCCAAAAGGGCCCACGATAATACCGGAAAAGTGTAGTGTCCCAAAAATCACAGACGCACAGGAGAAAATAGCCCTTTCAAAAGCCAAAAACACACCGTCAATGGGATCAGATGGTGTCCCAGACTGTGTCTTGCACGAACTACAGAACAAACTAACCCCCACCTAAACACGTTGTTCTACCTTAGCCTCTCCACAGGCTACATGCCCATAGAATGGCGCACAGCAACGGTTATTTCTCTCCACAAACTGGCCATGGTAACTATCGCTCCATAAGCCTGACTAGCCTGGTCTGCAAGGCTATGGAACGTATCATCATAGAACTCATTAACAAAGACATTGGGAACCTGCAAACATTTGACCCTACCAAGTTTGGCTTTGTTAAGGGCAGATCATGCCTACTAAACCTGGTTGACTTCTTTGAGACAGTCACCAAGACCATAGACAAGGGAAAGGTGGTTCACACAGCCTACCTTGACCTCACCAAGGCTTTTGACACCATTCCTCACTCGGGTATTATAGAAAAACTCACCAGCCTGAACATAAACCCCTACGTTACAAGATGGGCTGCCAACTGGCTTACAGACAGAACTCACACAATAAGAATAGTGGGCTGCAGTTCTGACTCTAAACCAGTCACAAGTGGTGTCCCGCAAGGCTCAGTCATGGGACCCCTACTGTTTGGCATATACTTCTCAGAAGTACAGGCAAACACAGGAGGGCTATGGCTAACCAAGTTCGCTGATGACTGCAAACTGGGAGCCATAACTGACTCTCTGGCTGACCTGAACATCCTCCAAAAGGGTCTAAATAAGATGGATACCTGGTGTCAAAGTCATGGCCTCAAGCTAAATGCCAAAAAATGCATAGTCATCCTATTTGGAAAAACAAAACACCCACGAATTACCACATAGATGGCAGCCCCCTTAATACAGAAGAGATAATAAGAGATCTGGGGACCCAGGTAGATAGTAATCTCTCCTTTGATAATCATTTTGCCAAAGTAGTTAGGAAATCCTTTTATGTAGCCCATCTAATTACTAAAGGGTTCGCATATAGAAATAAATAGATTATAGTGCCCCTCTACTCATCACTCATTAGACCCATCATTGGGTACAATGCCCCATTTGGGATGTACCTCACAAGACACTTCCAACAGCCAACAGCTGGAAAGAGCACAAAAGCACCTCACCAAGAGGATTACTGGCCTCAAACATATGTCCTATGCAACCCGATTGAAAAAAGTCCAGCTGTACTCAGTGGCATATCACTTACTCAGAGATGATTTCTGCCTGACTTACAAAGCCATGTCCAACTCAGAATTGATGGACATGCTCCACCTAAAGAAATCCAAGTCACTGCGAGCCACGTGCACTAGTGAGCTAAACCTCACAACAACAATAAATAGAACATGCTGGAGGGATAGATTCCTGTTACAGAGACTCCCCATGCTTTGGAACAAAATTCCAAACTACATTAGGCAGAGCCCCTCACTAACACTCTTCAAGAAAAACCTTGACGAGTGGATGGGTAACAGAAAATACACCCCTGGGATGACTTCATTGGCTCTGCTTGACAGAGGATCAGTTAAGTAATCAATAACACACACACACACACACACACACACACACACACACACACACACACACACACACACACACACACTACACTGCTGAGAGGAACATATATAATTCTTATTAGTAGCAATGAAAATGTGTGAAAATAAGGTATAAAATGTAATACATAACATCTCGGCCCACAACGCATCTGGGAGTTCTGGATGTCCCAGTACACCTGACTGTATAAGTGGATTTTGACTTGGGCATAATTGGAGCTTCTGCCCTGGACCACTAGTCTAAAACTATCCTTGCTCAGAGGTGTGCAAATAGATCTATACTGCTTGTGTGGTGCTGTGGATAGTGGTGTCCTTATTTCTTTAATTTTCCTTAGAATCAGACTTCAAAGGCAAGCACAGAAAGACACTATTACTTGTCTTGAGCAATGCTCTGCCCTGGAGCAACTATTCAAAATAAAATACTGCAATCATTAATTTTTACTTTGCCAACTATCAAACGTCAAACTTGTATAAGGGGGACTATTTTGTTGGGGAGTGGGGGCAAGTATCCATATTATTTATATATGTATGGCGCTAAAAGTTGAGATATGTTACTGTTTTTCATTAGTTCTTTTTTCTTTTTCCCCAATTAGACATCAGAGGGTACAGAGATGGTAGCTTTCCTTTGGTGGTAGCGGTGAAGATGCTTGTGTGCAAGTATGACTGCAGCAAATTGAAACATATGATTGTGGCTATTTGCAATTTCAATTTATCTCATTTTAACACCAACCGGGTCTATAGAAGGTGACTACCTTTATTTGGAAGGAAGGAAAGAGACAGTCAGGCAGTATTCCAAGTTAAGATTTATGTATTATCACAAGCTCTTTTATTCTCAGTTTACTGGAAACTACTAGTTTGTCTTCGCTTTAAAATAAGCCAGCTTATTTCATTCCTGAATGAAAAAAAAAAGAAGAATGTATGTCTTTCCTTAGTCATGATTTTTATTGAGGGCATCAATGGGTATTAAAGTATGAAAATAAATCTAGTTAGCATGTGGTAATGGCATGTGGCAAAACAACAAAATCAAGCAAAGTATGAGAAAACAAGGAAAAAGGAATCTGAATTGTGTGAGGAGACTAAGATGAAGGAGAAGAACTAGAGACAGCACTGCGGGTGCAGTTTGAGATACAATGAACATTGGGGAGGGTGCCATGGAGATGTCTTACTAGGGCTCCTTTTCACCCATGGTATGCCCTGATTATTGTCAAGTTCAAAATATCATCATCTTTCGGCTGTTCCTGTTAGGGGTCGCCACAGAGGATCATCTGTTTCCATTTCTTCCTGTCCTCTGCATCTTGCTCTGTCACACCAACCACCTGCATGTCCTCTCTCACCACATCCATAAAGCTTATCTTAGGCATTCCTCTATTCCTGTTACCTGGTAGCTTCACCCTAACCATATTTTTCCCAATATACTCAGCATCCCTCCTCAGCACATGTCCAAACCAAAGTAATCTTGCCTCTCTGGCTTTGTCTCCAACCCTTCCAACCTGGGTTGACCCTCTAATATACTTATTCCTAATCCTGTCCAGCCTCTTTACACTCAGTGCAAATCTTAACATCTTTAACTCTGACACATCCATCTCTAACTCCTGCATTTTTGTCAGTGCCACTGTCTCCAACCCATATAACATAGCTGGTCTCACTACCCTCTTGTAGACCATCGCTTTCACTCTTACTGGTACTCATCTGTCACAAATCACTCCTGACACTCTTCTCCACCCACTCCACCCTGCTTGTACTCTCTTCTTCACCTCTCTTCCACACTCACCATTACTCTGAACTATTGATCCCAAGTATTTAAACTCATCCGCCTTCGCCACCTCTACTCCTTGCATCCTCACCATTCCTCTATCCTCCCTCTCATTTGCACACATATATTCTATCTTAGCCCTGCTGACGTTCATTACTCTTCTCCCTAGAGCATATCTCCATCTCTCCAGGGTCTCCTACACCTGTTCCCTACTCTCACTACAGATCACAATGTCGTCTGCAAAGATCATAGTCCATGGGGACTCCTGTCTGATCTCGTCTGTCAACCTGTACCATCACCATTGCAAATAAGAAACCCAGCCACTGGGGCTGCACAAGCCAGTGCATTTCTTTGTGCCAGTCCCAAGCCCAGATAAATGGGGAAGGTTGCATCAGAAATGGCATCCGAGGTAAAACTTGGCCAACTCATTCATGTGGATACCCGTAAATATTTACATACCGGATTGGTCGAGGCCCGGGTTAACAATGACTGTCACCAATACTGTTAACCAACAGGGTGCTGGCGGAAATTGGGCTACTGTTGGCCAAAGGAGGAGTGGAAGTGGAAGGCATTGCCGAAGGCAGGTAGAGAGGAGAAAGGCTAGGACTGTGGTAGTGAGTGTCGGAACTCTGAATGTTGACAGTATGTCTGGTATAGGGAGTGAGCTAGCCGATATGATGGACAGAAGGAAGGTTGGTATATTGTATGTGCAAGAGACCAGATAGAAGGGGAGTAAGGCTAGGTGTATCAGAGGTGGTTCAAATTGTTTTATCATGGTGTAGATGGGAGGAGAAATGACTTAGGCGTTATCCTGAAGGAACAGTATGCTAAGAGTGTTTTGGAGGTGAAAAGAGTGTCGGATAGAGTGATGTTTATAAAGCTGGAAATTGATGGTGTAATGATGAATGTTGTTAGTGCATATGCTCCACAAGTTGGGTGTGTGATGGACGAGAAAGAAAAATTTTGGAGTGAGTTGGATGAAGTGGTGATGACTGTACTCAAGGGTGAGAGACTGGTGATTGGAGCAGATTTCAATGGGCATGTTGGTGAAGGGAATAGAGGAGATGAGGAAGTGATGGGTAGGTATGGTGTTAAACAAAAGAATGCAGAAGGTCAGATGGTAGTGAGTTTGCAAAAAGGATGGACATAGCTGTGGTGAATACGTATTTTAACAAGAGGGAGGAGCATAGGGTGACATACAAGAGTGGAAGAAGATGCACACAGGTGGATTATATCTTATGTAAGAGGACAAGTTTGAAGGAGATTAGAGACGGTAAAGTGGTGACTGGGGAAAGTGTAGTTAGGCAGCATAGGATGGTGGTTTGTAAGATGACGTTGGTGATCAAGAAGAGGAGGAGGAGTGTGAGGGCAGCACCAAGGATCAAATGGTGGAAATTTAAAAAGGGTAATTGTGAGGTGGAGTTCAGGGAAGAGTTAAGACAGACACTGGGTGGCAGTGAAGCGTTACCAAATAGCTGGGTAACTACAGCAGAGCTAGTAAGGAAGACTGCTAGAAAGGTGCTTGGTATGACATCTGGACAGAGGAAGGATGACAAAGAGACATGGTGGTGGAATGAGAAAGTACAGGAGAGTATACAGAGAAAGAGGTTGGCAAAGAAGAAGTGGGATTATCAGAGAGATAAAGAAAGTAGACAGGAGTATAAGGAGATGAGGTGCATGTCAAAGAGAGAGGTGGCGAAGGAAAGGATAAGGCATATGAAGAGCTGTATGAAAGGTTGAACACTAAGGAGGGAGAAAAGGACTTGTACCAATTGGCTAGACAGAGAGACCGAGCTAGGAAAGATGTGCAGCAGGTAAAGGTGATAAAGGATAATGAGGGAAACATACCTACAAGCGAGGAGAGTTTGTTGAGCAGATGGAAAGAGTACTTTGAGGGGTTGATGAATGAAGAGAATGAGAGGGAGAGAAGGTTGGATGATGTGGGGATAGTGAATCATGAAGTGCAATGGATTAGCAAGGAGGAAGTAAGTATAGCTATGAAAAGGATGAAGAATGGAAAGGCTGTTGGTCCAGATAAAATACCTGTGGAAGCATGGAGCTGTTTAGGTGAAATGGCAGTGGAGTTTTTAACTAGATTGTTTAATGAAATCTTGGAAAGTAAGAGGATGCCTGAGGAATGGAGAAAAAGTGTTTTGGTACCGATTTTTAAGAATAAGGGTAATGTGCTGAGCTGTAGTAACTACACAGGGATTCAACTGATTGATGACAACATGAAGTTATAGGAAAGAGTAGTGGAAGCTAGGTTAAGAAGGGACACGATGATTAATGATCAGCAGTATGGTTTTCTGCCGGGAAAGAGCACTGCAGATGTGATGTTTGCTCTGAGAGTGTTGATGGAGATATACAGAGAAGGTCAGAAAGAGTTGCATTGTGTGTTTGTGGAGTTAGAGAAAACATATGACAGGGTGCCTAGAGAGGAGCTGTGGTATTGTATGAGGACGTTGGGAGTGTCAGAGAAGTATGTAAGAGTGGTAGAGGATATGTACAAGGGTAGTGTGACAACGGTGAGGTCTGTGGTGGGAGTGATGGATGCATTTAAGGTGGAGGTGGGATTACATCAAGGATCAACTCTGAGCCCTTTCTTACTTGCAATGGTGATGGACAGGTTGACAGACAAGATCAGACAGGAGTCCTCGTGGACTATGATGTTTGCAAATGACATTGTAATCTGTAGTGAGAGTAGGGAACAGGTGGAGGAGACCCTGGAGAGATGGAGAGATGCTCTAGAGAGAAGAGGAATGAAGGTCAGCAGGACTAAGACAGAATTGTCAAGTTCAAAATATACCATTATAAAATTCCTGAAATAAAGTATTTCTAATTTTCTAACTAATGTCTCCTATTATTTACTCCAAAATACTTAACACACTTCACAACCTGAAATGTTCAGCTTTCTGGATGCTTCAGTATTTCTCCTGTCAGTTCCACAATATAGTATTTGAAGTATTTTAGCACTTATGTACTCCATATTGGCTTCTTATTTCCATCCTTCTAATAACTCTACTTACTAAAGGCACACGAGAACCACTGATCTGAGTCCTTATAAAATAACATGAAAAGTATAAATTGCTCATTCTTTTGTTGTAATGATTACTTTACCAGCACTTATCTCAGTATCTCAGTCAACCCAAGGGTAAACACCCCTTGGTACTAGTGTTTAAGATTGAAATTCAAGTCTATTTTGCTTGGCATTCCACCATGACCAGCAAAGGGGAATAGAAATATCAATACCGTGTTTATTTTCACTTGTCTGACAGAATTTCTTATAAACTTCAGCATATGTATTCACTGAAATTAAATAGCACATTTATTTTAATATACAGCTTTCTGTCCATGCATTCCATACATCTTGCTTATGATCTGTCTGCTTGGCACTTGAAATGGCTTACAAGAGTATGGCTTGCCTTTATAGCCTGTTACTAATGAAGGTAATTCACTTTGCACACCCAGAATGAATACAAACAAGCTGTAAGTCTTAAACATTTAGGACATGAACATTTGAAAATAATGTTAAAATCTCAGTGTAGTACTCCTTTTTGTGTATCGAACCAAAGAAGCATACTGTAGATTAAAAAGACAATGCAGATACATCAAAATTATTATTAGACATCAGAGAAGGCAGCATCCATAGTAGCGCAAGACAGTTTTCGAAACATTTCACGTTAACAACTTAACAATCATTAACAATCCATTAGCCTGTCATGAACACACCAAACTGTGAAAATAAGTGCACAAATCTAATTATACAAGTACGTACATTTGACTGTATTATGTGGATGCATGTATATGAATGCGTATGGGACCCGCATTTCCCTTTCCATTCACCTGCACCTGTATGTTTGTTTAGGATTTATTAACATTTATATGCCAATTCAAAATTTTTATACTAGAGATTATTCTTCACATGCATGAACCTGTTTATATGGAAAGTGAAACGTCTGCGTCTTTTGCATTTTAAATTAGGTTCACAATCACGTGCATTTATACAGAAGAAACGTAAATCTTACAATACTGAGACAAAATAAAATAAATGATAGGGTTATTCTTTGTCTTAAATTTCTCCAAAATGGAGGTCATAATATAAGTAGTACAAAATGGTTTCTAAGTCAAGTGCTTTTTCTTGTTTTAACTTTTCTATAATAATGTGAGTGCAAGTAACCTGGTTGATCAGTTTATAAGACAATAAGAAAAAATAACTTATGTAATGTTATCAGACACATTTTAAAAGTCTATATGCACAGGTAAACATGAGGCTATCCATATGCATATTATTACAAAAACCAAGCCAATAACCATGGTCAGAATCAAACCCTGTACCTTGCATTTCTGAGTTTAATCATTGTGCCAACTCTTCTTTGTACATATTGGTATATTCTGATGCATTAGATAGTTGTGACAAGGCTCTAGTATGATCCACCAAATAGCAGAAGAATGAGTATCAGAAATTATGAAAACTAATACCTGAAATACAGAAGGATGAAAATGTATGCATTTTTATTGCAGCGGGACAAGGTCACATCCCCCCATCCCTGAAATTACACACACATATATGCTCTAACTTCTCAGGATTTCTCTTTTTTATCTTGGAAAAACTTGACTTGTTTTTTGGAGACTGCAATGCCTTGCTTGAGTTGAAAGAACTCAAGTGGCAACTTTTGCTGGGTGCTGACTCCGCTCCGGGACTCAATGAAAGCATCAGTATTAAGTGTGCTTTGCGATGGCTACATTAATCATTTGTATATTGATGTTGTCATTTTAAGCAAGCTTGTGTCTTTTACTTGTTTTTTAATACTTATGAATTTCATTTAAATATCAACAGCTCCATTTAACTGTATCTATTCTAGAACAGAATTTGGAGGTGTAATTTCCTGCTAACTGCTGATAACCAATGAATAGTCAGTTCCATTTTTTGAATGTTTATATTAGATTGATTTAATAGTGTACCATTTATTTTACTACATTATAGTTTCTGAAGAAGTCCTAATGATCAATAAAGGATAAAAGCACTTAAACATCAGTTCAGCCAACGAGTGTTTTTTGTTTCTCCGTTTAACAACTAAAAGTTCTTTAGTCACAGTTTTATTTCTTGTCGAGCCTTTAGTCGGTTATTTATTGATATATATATATATATATATATATATATATATATATATATATATATATATATATATATAAATATATATATAACATTGCCACAGTTGCTTCAAACTGAAAAAGGAAAAACCTTCCAAAATAGGGCAATCACTATCAGAATACAACTAAAAATCACACTGAGAGAGTGATGTCCTATAGATAAAAGCAACAGGCATTTTGGTCCTCAGCACTTTCTGCTCCAGGCTATTGACAGTCAAAGAATTTCACCTCAACCTTCTACAGACACATTTGTGAAAGAAGCAAAATACAGTTACATATGTTAATTTTTTAACCTTATCAGTTAAAATGTATTGTTTTGATATTATTGAGATGCCACATTTTAAGTATCAAATACTGTCTGTTTAGTCATTTAATGCACGTCTTGAGACTTTTGATAAAATCAGTACAAAACTTGACATAACTTAAATAACCCACAGTGCAAGATAGGTGGACTTTAATACAATGATCTTCAGTGCCTTTAAAATATACATTTGCCTTATTCTCACAGAATGTGATATACATATTTAATTTTACTGTTTTCTGTGCATTAATACTGCAAGAAAATATCTATCATTGCTTGGTGAAATTATTTAAGAGAAATGCAGAAAAAGCTGACATTCCATTACCATAGCAAAGCATTACATTAAGAAGCATGATAGATTAGCAAAAGCAGGGTGAGCCACTGATTCTCAACAGGGTTCCTGCAGTTCTCTTTGCAGGCTGAAAATTACGCCTATAGAGGCAAAATCATAAAAGGGATTGGAGATACTTGCTCTTAGTCCATCATGACTGATCACAAAGGTGAGGTATTGAGACATATTCCAGTCCAGTTCTTGTCTACACATGCAGAATTAATAGACACTGCTTCATTTCTTAAATAAGCAAACTCCATAAACTGGAATAATACGAGCAAAATACATAAAGTTGAACATTGAAAATTGCAAAACACCAGAAGGGCGAAATTCAAAATCCTGGAGTTCGGAGCTTCTGGTGTTGTGGTGTGTAAATGGATAGGTGTAAGTTAAGGTAAGTATGTATGAGTGTGTAGGTTACGGGCTTTAGTGTAAGTTAGTGTGTGTTTTGGCTGTGATGTGTGGGTGTGAGTTACCTTTGTGTGTGTGATTGTGCGATCTTGGAGTTAATATATATAAGCTGGGGGGGTGGGGGTGCAGCCCCCAAAAGGAGGGGTGCTTGCCCCCCTGCTTGTCTGAAGTATAGGATTGTATGTTTGGTTGTGGGGGGACATTGTGTGTCTATGTATATGTGTGGTATATTTGTAGTGCAGGTTCGCGATTTTAAATTTCGCACTTATGGGGTTTCGGGATTTAAAGCTTTTGGGCATAGAATTTCAAAAAACTGAAATTTGGGACTTCAGTTTTTCGAGATTCTCAGGTGAATCCACACACACACACACACACACACACACACACACACACACACACACACACACACACACACACACACACACACACACACACACACACACACACACACACACACACACACACACACACACACACACACACACACACACACACACACACACACACACACACACACACACACACACACACACACACATGCACCCACATTTGTACTAATGTATGCAGTTTCTTCTGTTGAGTGAGTGCTTTTGTTGGCCAGTGAATTGGTTATGTTTTTTTATGATGCACAGATCTCTGATCACGCTGGGCTGGAGTTTACATAAGAATGTCTTACAGTGGGGATTAGGGAATTTTCCCTTTCCCCACTGCTGGTGTTTGTCAGCCTTTAAGTTGGCATACATAATTAATAGAGGGCATGGGGGGAGGGTGGTGAATCCCCACACCACCTTACTCATGTGCTAACTCTAACCACAACCACTGCTCCTAACCATCAGTGCCCTAAACGCTTAGTGCTGCCATGATAACAGGATAAAGCCAGCTTTTGCTGTCTCATTCTTGGACATTTTCACCAAGGCACTGACAAATACTTTGTTGCAGCATGGATGCCCACAGGACACCGTTTTCCCTATAATATCATTATTCAAAGTGTGCCTGATGTTACTACTAGGGCTTTGTTTTTTTCTTTTTTTTCAAAATTTTAATTTACTGATTGGAAAAAGAATATTTGCTATCTTTTTATTTTTTTGATCATTTGAGTCATTTTTTTATTTTTATTATTCAAGAAAGGTAATTGTTGAAGAGCAGAAGACACTGCAATGATTGCCACTACTTCTGCCTTTGATATGTTTATTGTTTTATATATATATATATATATATATATATATAGAGAGAGAGAGAGAGAGAGAGAGATACACAGATGTATAAATTAAGTCTTTGGTGTGATAAAAAATAATAAAACAAAATGACAATGCATTCTTCATCTCCCATACTAAATACATCAAACTTGCTGTAGTAGAGGCTCATGGGATGCTTACAAATAACCACTTAAGTTATATGGCTTATGAATGTCTATTTTCTTTTTACTTTTTTTGGTTACATTCAGACCAATAAAGCCAAACCCCACTAGGTTAAGACATGCTATGCTTTGCCCTTTTTCTGACCCCTTCAGTACTTCATAAGTCAACTATTTCAATATAATTTAGAATTACAGATCTTAAAATTAATCCAGATGCCCATAATCCTTAGGGTGCCTCTACATATCTAAACTAACATTCAAACCAAAGAGTAAAAAGGTCACATAGACATATGGATATCAGGTTTAATTTTATTGTTTGTTTTTCTAAATTATAACCAAAAATTCAGTTATGCTGAATTGGAAATATGGTTACCAACTGTCCCACTTTGCGAGGGACAGTCCCTCTTTGGGCAGTTGTGTCCTGTGAAAAAATTGAAAAATGGCAAATGTCCTGAGATTCTAGGACAAAAATGTTTCCTATGTTTGCTTTAATTATTGCATAGAAAAATGATTTTGAATCTGAAATATCTAAATGTTACATGAATTAGCACAAGCACCTCAAATGTTACAAGAATATGCTTTTATTTTGGCTAAAAAGTGAAACTCTGTCCTTTGTACTGGTCATGGGTATGATTTGTCCTGCAAAATCAGACATTTCTACAAAAAATGTCCCACTGTGGGCATTTGAAAAGGTGGCAACCCTAAAGAAAAGGTCAGAAAAGCGAAACATGGCATGTCTGCAACTAGTGGGGTTTGGTTTTATTGGCTTGAGTGTACCCAAAGTGACTTAAAAAGGAAAAAGTATTTGGCATTCAGAAGTCATGTAACTGAAACACTGGTATGTCCATAATAGGTCATTTGCATTTATCCCATGGGCTCCTCTACAGCAGGTTTAAGGTATTACCCAGTGAAGACTCTAGCTTGCTAGACTTTCTTGCAGATTTTACTAACAGCGTGACCTTTTTTAACATTTGCTTTGGACCACAGTAAATATGCAAGACTAAATAAAAAAATGGTATAAGTTATTATTGTCAGCAACTGCAATCTTACTACTAAGAAACATACTGATAAAAAAATGTTTTTTATGTACACATTAACAAGAAGTAGAAACAGTGAAATATTTTTCCAATAAGTATTCGGATTCATACTATAAAATTATTGATAACTTATCTACCTTTGCAGCAGCCAGTGTAATGAGGTATGAAATAACATTAAAAAGATAATACATGCTTTGCTGGGGGAAGACCTGCACCTCTCACAAAGTTAATTGCAAGCCTTATACCACAAAACCTCATTATTCTATCTCCACTATTGCTGTTGACCAGGAAAGATGACAAATTTGAATCAGCAATTCTGACTGAAAAAAAAATCTGTAACATTAGAGATAGCATTTATCAAGCACAGGGGCATAATATAAGCATGTGTTGAAGAATTCTTTTTTGACTGAGAGCTTTATACCAAGCCATAATGGTATTTTATAACAATGTAGGGAGGAGGCTTATCTGAAATCCATTTGTATGTTACCAGATTTTCTTTATTATAGTTTAAGTGGTGATTTCTGACAGAGCACTCAGATCATTAAAGAAAATATGCTTTATAAATATATATGTAACTATCTTTTTTGCCTACAACTGATATAACTACTTATTTAGGTAAGACAATTGGACTATGCAGTAAAAAGGCCTTTTAACATAGGAGCAAATGAAGCTAAAGCTCATGGCATAAACTGAAGAATGTACTGACAAGCTGAGTCTTCTTCCCATTGGAGTTCTTTCATTCTGAGCTGAAAGTGACCCAGATAAGTCCTACCACAGTACAGCAAATAATCCATTATTTAACAAATCAGTGAAGCTCCTCCAACAAATGAAAGTTACCCATAGCTATAATACCTTTTCGATTAACTTTCTCCCTCACAGAAACCAGCCCTTAATTTATATCAATTTAGAGTAATCTGTTCAAGAAAATGCAACTTCACTCACACATGCTGTTTGACAGCAAAATAAATTTCTCAAGCATGTGGATTCGTGATGATGGTGCCTAATAAAAATTGCCCTGAGTGGCAATGAAGCAGAGTGGACAGCTGAGGAATGCCTAAGCAGGATTTCTGGCTAGATGGATGAAGATGTGTAATGATGTATGTTCCGATTTGCTCATCTAGCATATGCATGCATCAATCTGATTACTGAAAGAACCTCAAGGACATTTGCTGATACAGTCTGCAACTTCTATCTGCTTGCCACTTACATTCAAGTCATTTTTGCCTGTGGCTCTTACAGATTATCATTCATAATTTATAAAATTCTACCCTTTTAAACCATAACATATTTTCCTCACAGGAGTCATTAAATGTTACTTCATGCAATAGGCTTGGAATTATAAGTTGTCATTTTAAATAGTATCCCTGTACCAGAACTAATCTTTGTTGAATTGCAGTCTAAGCCATGTTAACTACATAGATCTATACTACACTAATTACTTGTTCACAAAAACCTGTGTACAGCAAAAGAGAAAATGTTTCATAATCAAACATATTTTAATTGCATGTATTTAGCAACAATAAGGGCTTCATAAATAATGAGGATTAACAGGTAATACATAATTGAAAAGTATAAACAGCTATCTAACCTCACTGCAATATATGGAAACTTTCTTCATGAATAAACATAACACAAATTTTTTTTTTCTTTTTTGATGACATGGAATTCATATGCAGAAAATTGAGCAGCTGGAGAGAATAAAAGAGATCTATGCATAAATGTCAAATTAGCAGTCTCATTCCTTTACAAATAATGTGAAGTTTGAAACTGTCAGACTTTAGTGCACTGCTGATACCAAAATTCTTCTACAAAGTTTATATATTGTGAAGTACAAACAGAAGAAGAAAGAAGGGTTGTTTGTTTAACAGGATAGTAGACTGATCCACATGGTCCCATTTCAGCCACAGCCTTGGAGAAGTGCCTGGTTAAGTGACATGCTAAGAGTCATGCAGTAAGAGGTTTGATGCAGAAAGAATAAAACCATACAGTACTGGACCAGATAACACTATGGTCCCTTAGACCTATCAGCTAACTGCAAGAATTCCTGCCATTAAAAAAATCCCAAGTTTATATAAATACATTAATTTAATTTAGTCAATTAACTAATTCATTACTTAACACATACCTACATATACATACATACATTCAATAACAAAAAAGAGCTAAGTAGTCTATTTTGGAAAGGCAGATGATGTTGTTTCTATGTCAGGAGTAGCAGCATGCCCTGCAGTTGAACGTAAATGACAAATTCCCTCTAAGCTTCACTCTCCCATGTCTGTATTATTAATAAAATATTCTCTCATGTATTATGAGAGAGGATTACTGTATTTCATTTTATCCTACTCTGTGAAGGGATGTAGCTCCTAACCACAATGAGAAAAGCAAGCACGAGCTTAGATATAGGTCTAGATCAGGCTTCATGGAAAATTCTGCAGAACTTTAGAAGGAGTGGCATATGAGGCTAAGTGCCTTAAGGCGTGGCTGTCCAAACAGCAAAAAACCATAGTTTTCCTGAAAATTATGTTTTTGATTTAACAAAATACTAAACATGCAGGAGGAAACTATCCATTAAAATGAAGGCGAGACTGACTCCCTATCTCGATAATTTTTGGAATTACAAATAAGCAGCGAATATCAAGATAGAGATCAAGATTTCACAGGGCATCATAACAAGTTTTGGAAGAGAAAGAGTATATTTTTCCATCCTAAATTCCTACCCCTGCATAAATACATCCACAGATATGCACTGGCATACTGCATACATTGAGTAGAAAGTAATGCTGTTCACCAATGATGCCACGTTATCTGTAAGCTACATGCACTGAATAGCAGAATACTTCAAGATTACTCAAGACATTCTGACTGCTCTGGCCTGTCATGAGGAGTGTGGTCATTTAATCACGGCTGAAGTATTCTGCCCCACTGTTGATAGCAGTAAATGTCCAAAGCTGTGATAGAAGGCACCAGACAAGGACAGAGACCAAATTGTCCCTTATTAAAGCTTCCAAGAGATTAAGTGATGATATCAGCTTGGCTACTGTTCTAGATGCACTGTCCACTTCAGTGCTAGAATAGGAAGAAGCAAGTGGCAAAACTGAGCCCAGAACCAGCACATATTATGCAGTTCAGGACTGAACAGAAAAATAGGGCTGCTTCAGCCTTCCCCATGGGATTGTCTATAAGAACCAGGAAAAGAAGTCTACAGGACCAATTGCTGAGAATGTTGGCAGATTAAGTTAATGGTGTCATCAGTGGCTACAGCAGATCTTGCAAGGAATACAAGACTGGTAGCAGAAAATCTTTCCAACATCTGGGGATGGCTGAAGAAAACAAAATTATAAAGGCCAGTTCACTTGCCAGCTTGTCAATATAGCCAGTGTTTTACTGATCACATGAAAGTGAAATGTATTTGTGCATTTTGCAGGTGATATGTGTTAACAATGAATATTGATATTCAGGGAATACTAAGAACACTTGGACATGTTTCACAAGGAAGGGGGGAGGGTGTTATAATGTGTTGTTTATTACAAAGAAGAGCCTGCGTTGTGGGCATTAGTTCTGATATTACTAGAATATACTCATGTTACTTAATTTGGGAACACCTGATATAACTGGCTTTGGAAAACTCATTGGATTACAGTTTGGGTTGTACACCTGACGGTTTAGACCAATGACTAAACTCATTCTCTGAGCATTTTAAATGCTAATGTCATTATATTAAATAACATCGTTTAGTTTTGCATGTCATTCAAAGGAGGTATGATATTCATCAGACTGGGTAGATATGATTCACAGACCAAACTGCTTCACCAGGGATTGCCTGCATCTATCCCCTCTAGGGTTTTGGTTACTGACAAAGGCATTGTCCACCACCATAGTGCCTTTTATAGGCAATACCCTCCTGATAAACCTACTAAATATAATGAAACAAGCAAAGAAAAATATGAAGGTGTTATCAATCAATACTAGAAAACTTAACAAGAAGCTTCTCCCCTACAAGTCCTTCTCACCCCAGAGGATGCTGACATGTGTGTAGTGACTGAGACATGGTTTAAAATGGTGGCGAGCACTCTGGCTGTGCAGGGCTGCAACACCTTCCACACATTTAGATCAGCTACTGTACAGGAAAGGAAAAGGTGGAGGTGTCTTAGTCTGCATCCAGAAGAGATCAAAGCTTATAATGCAGCATGATACACTAGAGCTTCTTCATGCCCAAATAGCCATTAGAATGGGCATGTACTATACATTAGCTAAGTTATAGAACTCCCTCTCTGACAAAAGAAAGCCACAATATAGAACTCCCTCTCTGACAAAAGAAAGCCACAATGTCTATCTATAGGAGTTAGAATCACTCAGTATTAAACCCAACACCATTCTCATTGGTAATGAAACTTATACCACCACTAGTGCAGAAGCAGAGAGTCCTGAACTTTGTCAATACAAATGCCCTGGAACAATTAGTCAAGGTACTTCCTAGGGTGAATGAGATCTTGGATCTTGTCCTTACTAATATTGGAGTATCATGAACCATCCCTTGTGTATCTTCATCACTTGTTAGGTCTGACCATACAGCAGTCTGCTTCAAAATAAAACTGAAACTAGAGATCCCTTCAGCCCAAGGTACCTTCAGAAATTTCTTTTTAAGTCAAACTACCTACTCCTAAGTGATACACTGGCAAGTTTCAAATCCCCACCAAACCCAGTTAACTCCATTTAATATGCAGAAATGTACACCACCACATTATACCAGCATGCAAAGAGCTGCATATATGTAACTGTACCCCACAGGAACAAGTGCATGGCAAACCCCCAAAAAACCCCACAGGCTGAAACCCTAATATCAACAAGCTTTACAATAGAATGAAAATGATTCTGACCATACTTCTCAACCTCTTAGATTAAAAAATCTGGACAAAATCAGGAATAAAAGTGGGACAAAAGCCCAAAAATAGGGACAATTTTTAAATACTGCCCTTACAAACTTAGAAATTTGATAGAATAACAGGTTTTGCATTAGCATGACATTTCTGAAAGACATGGAGTCTGAAACTCAAATGTCTCTCATTATTTTCTAACTTCATTCTTTAATGATTTACCTCTATTTTGCCAGGAAAACTCAATTTTATGAAAAAAAAGACTAAAAATATGAGGCCAAAATCTGGACATTCTGTGGAAATCTGTAAACAGATAGGTATGATTCTGACCAAAAGTAAAATGATCAATACCCAGAATGATAAAGCGCTTTTCCCTGAAATAAACAAACAACTCAGGATCTTAAGAAAATCCACCAAAGCCAACTTTATGGCTAAAACAGCTACTCACTCCAAAGACTATCACAAAGCATTTTAGTTGTGTTTGTATTCTCAAAAACACAATGCAGCAATGCACTGAGATGATTATGAATGATTTTACCTACACCAAGGCTGAAGATATAGTGAACCTACTGGCTGATAAATTTAACTCTAACTACTTTAACCCTGTCTCCCCTCTATCTCTCCATCAAGATATACCTAAAACTGGCTCACCTCTAGCTATCACACAAGGCCAAGCCCTAAAAGTGCTATCAAAAACTAAACATACTACATCAATGGGTTATGGCAATATCCCTGGATGCATATTAAATAGTATGAAGTATGAGTTAGCCACGCTGTTCAATCTCAGCCTTGATTAGTTGGTGTCAAATGAAAGGAGAACATCTACAGTCATTCTCCTGCATAAGGGAGGACCTCCCACAAAGCATGGCGATTATAAACCACTAAGTATGATCAGCCTAGTATGTAAAGGGATGGAAAGATTTATCATTGGATTAATTAATCAGGTTATAGGAAAACTCCAAACACTGGACTTGTCTCAGTTTGGATTCATCAAGCATAAATCATGCTTAGACTTTTTTGAAAAGGACACCAAAACAAAGGATGAAGGCAGTATAGTACACATTGCATAACTCAACCTGCGCAAAGTTTTTGAAACAATTTCCCACTCAGGCATAGAAGAAAATTAAATGAATAAACCCATATCTCACCCACTGGATTGCCGACTGGCTCACAATATGACTCAGATAATCAAAGTAAGGGAAGTTACTCCACAAAGAGACCAGTCACCATCTGAAGTACAAGCCTATTGCAAAGGGGTCTGGCTGACTAGGTTTGCATGTGACTGTAAGCTAGGAGCAGTTATTGAATCCCCAAATGACTTAGCCATCCTGCAGGATGGATAATCCCAAATAAATAACTGGTGCCAAAATCATGGACTAAAAAACGCACCAGAAAATGTATTATTGTATCCTTTTGGAAGTAATCTACCCCAGTGAATTCCACATTGACAATATGCCCTTAAGAAACTTGGGGTTTAGGAACTTAGGTGTACAGTGACCTAACTTTTGTCCAACATGTGTCTGTTATTGTGAGAAAGTCCTTCTATATTTTATAGCTTATAAAAGCAAAGCTCTGATACTATGCATGGCATCCATAGAATGCTAAGAAATTATTTTGCTTGACATACAAGGCATCTTTTGGCCTATTACTGATGGACGTGATGTATATTAGCAAGTCAAATGGCTTCAGAAATACTCGCTCTAGGGATCTAAACCTCTTCTGCAACATATTAACAGAATGGTTTGGAGGGGCAGGTGTATCTCACAGAGGATGCCACTGCTGTGGAATAGGCTCCCCATCTACATAAACCAAAGTTCATCTCTGTCCATATTCAAGCAGAACTTAGATCTATGGAAGGGAAGCAGAAAATTTACCCCAGAACTACCACTGTACTACTAATGGAAAGAGAGAACTCCTAGATGCTTTATCCCATACATGGGTCCCTTTAAATTATCTATGGTATGATCCCAGTTTTTTCATTAGGTATAATATATAATTATTTACCATGAGATGGGGAATGCCAGTCTATAACCAAATGGGTTAGGTTATTTTGAGCAATAAAAGGGAACTTGTCTAGGCTTGAAAATAGGCTACAATAGCAATTAGCCTTGCTCTTACCTGTAAGCCTATGACACTAGAACCTATAGAGCTTATGCAGTGCAAAATGAGAAATTGGTTGTTTATACTGCATATTTAGTACACTTGTTATAACACAAAATTATGTTTTGTCTCCCATGTAGCAAATTGTACATGTATTTATTTATTCATTCATTTATTTATTTTAAATGTTTAGGAAGCAGAATGAATTATGCATCAAGTGTAGATTAGACATGCCAGGTGGAGATGCAGGGTTTAAGGGGTTAAGTGCAAAGCTGAGTAACATATCTTTATGGACTGGGTAAAAATGGTCTCATGTTGGCTTGTGAAATGGCGTTTATTGATATGGAATTGATCGGGTGAAATGGTCTTTTTGATAAGAGGAATGGAAATAATGCATATTTATGGTTTGTTCAATACAAAGGAAGAAGGTGCTGGTTGACACAATGCCATTATTCAAAACTGATGTCGAACAAATGGAACATTTTATACTATGTGCGCAAGTCATAGGTTTCTCAGATGGACTATCACCATGGAGGTGTGTGGGTGGGGTGGAGTAGATTGATTTCCATTTAAACCTTAGAATAGGGCTGCTCTGTGCACACTTCCAACTTTGGCTGGCAGGTGTAGACCAGGAAGCAGTGATTATGGGGCTTTTGTGACTAATCCAATGAGTGCAGGTGTAGAAGTAGTTGGGATTGGGGAAATGAGGATGGGAGGTATGGAGAAACAAAGTAATTAAACTTGTTTCAGTACAAGAAGGATGTGTCATACTACAGGAAGAGGTAAATATTGAGGAAATGCAAAAGAGGGGAATCAGATATTATGTCTTATAGAAGTTTATGTTAAAGAAGCCAGAGATAACGAAGTTGGGGAGATCCTGAGGGAAGGTATTACAGTCAATTTTAGTTGGGGGGTGGCAAAAACAGGAGTACTTATTTAGTTAGGAAGCACCTGATTTTGTACCAAATTTTTTGGAGGAAGAATCTGCAGGAAGGTGGGTAATTATTGTTATTAAGACTGGGGATGTCAGCTGGAAACCCTGGCAAAGGAGCTAGGGCAATTTTGGCTGAACAGGAGGAGCAGGACATTAGGGTCCAACTGCGGAAGAGGCATACAACTATAAAGCAAGGATTTTATTTCCTAAAGAATTTGGAGTGGTAGGGGAGAAGTCTTTGTTTTAGTTGCTGAAATCAAGATTAGGAAAGTAAGTATTTTTGATCTTGCAAGCATTAAGTACAGCAGTGGATAATAAGTCTTCTGGTAGATCAGAGAGATGCTGGAATTGGAAATCATGGATATGAAAAAAGAAGGAAAGGATGAGACAAGAGAAAGATACTGAGGTGGAGGTAAATGAGAAAATAATGCACTGACAGAAGGGCTACAGGTGCACATTCTCTGGAATACTAAGTATGATGCAATAAAAAGGGCATCTGATGAGTATAGCGGTATTTCAGAACAGGGAAGAGGAGGGTACGGTAAGAGCATGAGAGAATATTTTAGAAAATCTTCCAAAACAATGGATGAAACCCAACAGAAAAACCACAAACAAAAACACTCTCAGTGCATGTTGAGCAATGTTAATATAATGTGAAATGCTCTGTCTACACAATATACACTAGACTTCTTCAGAGCATCCAAAACCAAAAACCTCTGTAATTAAATAAAATTCTAATGAAATTGATGTAACATGTCATACAACCCAATCAACAACAAATGACATGCTACAGAAACAAATTACATACATTAAAAACATAAAAATAATAAAATATACAATTAATTGTGTATATTTATACCATTAGAGATTTTTTTACTCCACATTACTTAAACAAAATTTAATATTTCCAACATCAACATGGTCTACAAAATAAAAAAAAAACTTTTTAAAACCATAACAGATTTGAGAATGTTTAAGTAAAGAATTGTTTTCATTCTGTCATTTTAATGCATGCATATGGTTATCTATTCTCTTATATAATGCCACAGTTGTCATGCCCATGTAAAATCCATGACATAATGAATAGACTGCCACATATGCTTTACAGCTTGACTTAAAATTATAATAACTTTTTACTCCAGCAGCTTTATAAACCTGGGTAGAAATAAGCCAAGTCCTTCATTAATACTTTGTTAAAAATGTTTCATGCCCAATACAAAGAAGATGCTGACAAGTATGCCCAACTGTGAGTAGAAATTAGAAAACTTTAAACTCAGATCAGTGATTCTGAAATATGGAGTCCTATCATGGAGAAAGGTGTAACTGAAAGGTAAGAATTTTGAGGATTAAGCAGGGATGAAGGGAAATATTTTGCATGGAACCTACAACAAAAAAGATAAGACTGTATCAGTAATGAGTTTATAAATGCGGTAAGAGTTGTGGTGTAAGATGTAAGTGTGATGGAAAGTGGATTATGGCTGGGGTCCAGACTGGATGTGGAAGGAAAGAGGTGGCTCCAGAAAGAAGTAACAGCAGAGTAGCTATAATTTAAAATTAAAAGACTTAAAGAAGAGCATCTGAGAGGGAGGATGGGATAAGAGGGGAATTTCTTAAAAGCATTGCAAGGGACACAATTTGCAGTCTTTGTAATATTTTTTGATGGAACCTGAGTCAAAGGACTAGTGTTCAACTCTTTCATGAGGTCATGGGAGCTTCTGTAGTCAAGATATGAAAGATCTCAGAATCTAATGCACCATCTCATTGCTTACTGTAGATGTGAAGATATTATCAGCATTACTGGCAATCAGGTTTGAGATGCTTATCCTAAAGTTACTAATTCTGGTGCAGAGAGAGCTGCCACTCTTTTGGCATAGAGGGATACTGCCCTATCTACAGTTCAGGGGACCCACGTTTGATTAGCAGCTCTGGAGCCTGACAGAGCAGCATGACAGAATGGGAGTGTGTCCCATCCTTGGGTTGAAAGGTCGCTATGTAGGCCTTTCATCTTGACATCCATTGCAGAGGCTAGAGTTTGAAGAGGAGAAGGTGTAGTCTAAGAGGAGATAGGGTGGAGGCAAAAGCTCAGCTTCCACAAAGGTGGCGTGGGAAGTCACACAATCCCATTGCACACCCAGAATGGAGAATGTGACATTAATGTAGGAGACAGGGGCTGTTAATATAGAGAATGCAGGGACTGCTTTCTTTGGTGTAAAGAAAACTATTGGAATAGTGGAATTTTTTTTCTATTTAAGATTCTGGAAGAGATTGTCATGGGGTAACTTATAAAATCTGTTAAAGCTCTCTCCAGGTCAGGCAATACTGCAGTGATCTTGAATGAGACAAAGTGGACGTGGCATGAAGTACAAGCTAAGACTGTTTTTCATCACTCAATGTGTTTTTTAGCCATAGAAGTTCTGTTGCAGCACATAAATTGGGTACTGGAAAGGAAGTCTGGGAGCTGGCACTGTTTCAGATTATATGTAGATGACTTTATGTTAATAACAGATAGGACAGATCTATTCCTGAATGCAGTGGTCAAGGTACTTGAAGCTTTTAAGTGAGCATCAAGTCTGGAATGCAATGGTATTAAATAGGTCCAGTTGAGATAGTGATGAAGGAAGGTTGACTTAATAGGTTAGAAATAAGGGTAAACAACAGTCTTGAAGATATTCTGAAAATACATTTTGAGGAGTTAAACCAATAAACTTCCAAATTGTTAGGAATACGGGCTTACAAATGCAATACTCTGGATGAAAACATGAGTGTAGTATAAATGATGGCTTCCAAAAGGTATTGTTCTTATGTTATCATCTGCTGATGGAGCAAAAATTTGATTGGGTAAATAAAACACAGACATGTGAAGATAGATTCACATACACAAATAAGGGCCAGAGAATAGCAAAGGGACAAGGAAAGTGTAATCTGATGAAGGGGATGGAGCATGATGTATTTCAGTTTGTATGCTATGGATGCAGATAATGCCTATATATTAAGAGATATGAAAGCATGTCAATTTTATCAGGGAGAGCCAGGGGGATTATTGAGGGAAAAGAAGGGTAAAGAAAAAGAATGTTCTTCAAATCTTGTGGGAGAAAAAGAGGAGCTGAGGGGATTTTATTACTGCCGATACAGAATGCAAAATAATGAGGTGGAAGATGGGGTAAAGGGTTGGTGTACAGAATAAAAACAAATTTCCTTACAGGGGAAGTGAATAATAACATGTTATTCTTTTAATGGAGTGTGGACATTTTTATGGAAAGTTTACATTTTAGAGGTTTAGAATGCTTGAAGTTCAAACAGTTGATCTTGGTTTCAATAGCAGGAAGGTATGGATTAGCTGAAATAGCAGGCAGTATTAAATTAGGCAAGTTCTTATGCTTTAAAAAGAGATTATGTATCAACACTGCAATGTTTTCATATAAATACTTAGACTAAGGTGGTAAGCATTTGAGGTAGTTGTGTTTTCACCCACAGAGTGAGTATGAAGTCTGCTAAAAGTTTAAAAAAGTAAAACAGGTGCAAACATTTGGCTTCACACATGTTTTGGATAGGTGGTATTGGACCTCCAATCATATTTTCCAGTCATGGAAGACAGGGAGTGAAAGATGTCTAATGGTTAAAGAAGAAGAGGTGAGAATGATAAATATATTTTAGTGTTATCAAAAAGTGTGGAAATATGTGAGAAGAATGCAAAGGTATAGGAGGAAGTAAAACAGAAACTGGATGTATATTAATGGAGGAAAACAGAAGAATTGGAAAGACTATAAAAATTCAGGTGATTATATTGAGTACTTCAGTTATAGATTGTACAGCTACAGGATGGAAAGAAGAGATAAGCTACGCAGGATGAATTGCTTATAATAAACAAGATAAAAATGTACAGAACATAAGTTACCTTCCAGACTGACAAGGCACATAAAACAAAATGGATTTTAAAAGAGGATTTTATGTGGAAGTTTAAATATGTAGGATAAGGCAGTTTTCTAATGTTTCAAATGGTGGTATATCCCACTTTCTTTTTTTAGGGGGGGGGCTTGAGATATAAACATATTCTGTAAGTGTTATGGCAGCAAAGGATATAACATAACGTCACTAGCTATTCTTATTGTATAGAGCTATTCAATGTATGAAATAAGCCATAAAACACATTGCAAAAATGTTTTGAATATAATGTTTCTCTGCATAGTTTGGTAACAATTTACTGAATAAAGAAAAAGAAAAAATAACTTGCTATGCTGAGAAGAGATTGTAGCCCATTCCCCATTATAAGATGCATGTGTCAGGAGTTTTGGAATAAGGAAAAAAAAACATGATATTAACCTGAGTCATGAATGAAACAGCATTTTGTAATGATTCCTATAATTCAATCAAAGCATCCATCACCGAATTAAATCATAAATATAGGTATACTTTATTAGGATAATTGGAGTTATAAGGCAAATTTATGTCTATGCCACTACCCACTCTTAGGCATTTTCTCTTTTCTTTCAAGGAGAACCAGGCCAGTCATACCAGGGGGGACTTATAAATACCTATCCAGCTAATCTTTGTTTAAAGGCAGACAGTGTGTAACACTTCTTTTGCAGTAGAAGTTTGTACCAGAAATCGGGTTGGAATTACTTGACAGATCTAGCCCTCCTCTTCATTTTTTTCAGCAAGTATTGATCTATGACCCTTGTATCACCAGGACTGTTTGACTTACTGAGGTAACAGCTATAAGAGTTCCCGTACAAATTCATAAACAAGACAAAGACCACACTTAATAAGTCTATATGAAACTGATTATAGGGATAGCACTAGCAGTCTTTCTTTGTTTCCAGATCTTTTAGACCACTGACCTTTCTAGTTACAGACCTCTGAAGTCTTTCCAATAGCTTGATAAATTAGGTAAGGTTACATTCCAAAGAGGACACTGCATTCAGTTATGAGTCATGTCAATGTGGAATATAAGGAGGTGAGGACTTCTTTTGGTCTGTAAGAAACACCTTTTCCTTTGAGCTGTGCAAGGTAAAAGGATTTTGTACCCACCACTGCAATGTAAGGGTTATACATAAGGGAGCTGTCCTCCCTATTGTCCAGATCTGTCACAAAATTTTCATTTTGAAGTGGTGCGCCATTCATTCTATAAACTGCAGCTGGGTGTGGAGGCTGTTTACTAAGTACTATGACTTTGCTAAGTTTTGGTATTGCGCTTGAGGTCATTTTTTGTACACCAGGTATTGAGAAGTGTAAGCTCCTGCTACATTGCCATTATGTCTGGGTGGTGTGGGGGGTTGACGATGACTTTCAGCTTGCAATAATCTGGGATCTTTGTTAAGAAAAGATCCGCTTATGATAACTTGAGATCTGAGAAGCAAACAACAAAGTTACCCACACAGATTCTTGCGGAACTCAACTGGTTGCCTTCATGCTCTCAGAGAATGCACCCCCCACTCTTATTGTGTGAGTCCTGACTCTATGCCAGTTGGTTATTCCCTTACCAATTTACTGGTCAATTTAGAGCTCCTTCAACTTATTTATTATATTTGCATGCAGTATTGTATTAAATGCCTTGGTGAGGTCAGGGTATGGTTTGTACAGCTCACTCATAATCTACAGCCTGAGTAACCCTCTCAAACAAGTTTACAAGATTCATCAGAGAGGATCAGCCTTTAACATAGCCAGACTTCTGGGATTCAAGTCCAACAAGGTTGTTGATATAGTTATATTCTGGGCCAACTCCAATTCATATTTGAGTACACACACACACACACACACACACACACACACACACACACACACACACACACACACACATACACACATTGTATTGTTATTTATATTGTTGAAAGGAACTGGATGAAATACATACAAGAGGTTTTTGTGAGTCTTTTTACTTCCAGAAGTTGGACTTTTTAGCTGTATGTATTCAGAGCCCAGCTACTGGGAATTACACCTTAAAAAAGGGGATGCCGTACTATAAAATCTAATTGTAGTAATATGGCATTAATTATAGGCTGTTATTGAACTCTGATTGAGACTGGAACAAGAGACACTAGAAAGAAACTGCAAAATAACGCCTTTGCTTTCAGAAACCAATAAAAGTATATAATTGTACTGGTAATCTAAATCGCATTTAACTGATATTAAAAAGACTGACTGCAAACTATCTAAACTACAGGAAAACTGCAAAATATCTGAACTGCAAAATATCTACAGACAAAATACTGAAAACATGGAAGTTACACTAGGAAAGGGTTTTTGCTCTTTCCCTACTGTTGTACAACTTCTGACCTGGTATACATAATTAGCAGCGGACAGCTGCCTAGGACCCAATGCTGGCAGGGGCCTGTAAATGAAAAAGAGACCATCTCTGTCTCCTCACATGCCTTTCAGCTGTGGTTTTAGCTGCAGGATGTCTCTGGCTCTCTACATTTACCTAGTGAGGGTGAGGCTTCCAAGAGTGGTACGTTTAGAATGTGCTGAAGATTTCATCCAAGCTGCCAGTGATGCGCAATACTTTCCCGATTGCTTCTTCATGCAGAAATCAAATTTCTCTTTACACTGCTTTGACTGCATTGGACATATGTATGGAGTGCATTTCACCCTGCCAGTGTTTACTGTGGTTACTGCAAGAAGATTGCCCTTTACCCTTCAGCATTGGATAATGCTGCTGCATTTTCTGGTAGCCCCATTTTTTTGCTGTTTCACACTCAAACTGTCTGCATTTTTTATAATTACAGCAAGTGGACTGCTCTTTTCACACTTTAGTATTGGAATATGCAACTGAGATTTTTGCCAGCCACATACCTTGTTTCAGTTTATTAAAAGTCTTTTCCACATAAAATGCATCACACCCATTGCAACTAGCCCTGTAAACAACTTGTGTAGAACTACAGTCTCCACCTGCATTAGTCTTAATAAGTTTGTTTAAATATGGGCAGTAAAAAGAGTCTCCCACTTGAATGTAGGTGCAAAATGAAATGAAAGATTTTGGATCATCTATCTGAGATCTAAATGTACAAACAATGTCCTGGCCAGACAACTTCAACTCCACAGAAGACACTCTGGGTCTAAATTTCAAATACTTGATTACATAGACCTCACTGAACTTGCAGAAGACATCTCAAATACTTTAGAAAAAAGTACAGTTGTATACACTTACCATAAATGTAGATGTTCGAGTGTATTCACTGTTGCAGTCATTACATTTGGGTAATCTGCTGGCAGGTTGCCCTCAGTCAGCCTGAATTCCAAAGTCTTGGGTCCTGCATCGGTTGCTGTCTTCTCTTCCATGACATCAGGTCATCAGGGGTATAAAACATGCAGCCAAAGTCATTTTCTTTAGCTTTTCTTGCCACCGAAGTCAGGTGCTCCCATAAAGGTAGCAAAACTATATATATATATATATATATATATATATATATATATATATATATATATATATATATGCATCAATATGAACTTTAACTTCATCTACAAGCAAATACACCACATAAGTTGTAGAAGATAGAGAAGGAAAGATAAATTTCAGAATGACAGGGGGATGGAGGGAGGGTAACCTGGACTGTAACAGTGAATACACTTGAACATCTACATTTATGGTAAGTGTACACAACTGTACTATGTTCTTCGTGTTTCACTGTTGCAGTCATTACATTTGGGTAGAATCCCAAAGCTATGGTTGGGAGGCTGGAGCTAAACAGCATTAGGTGCGGCTATAAGGACCTGCAGCACTGCAGTGGCAAAGCCTGCCCTGGACTTAGAGTAGAGAGGCAAATGGTAATGCTTTGTAAAGGTGTGAACATAACTGCAAGTAGCAGCCACTATAATGTCTTTGGTTGGTACTCCTCTGAGAAAGGCTGCTGAAGTAGCTGCAGCTCTGGTGGAATGAGACCTAATCCCCATGGGCACTGGTTTACCATGGTGTAAGTAGCAGAAACAGATGCAGTGGCTTATCCACTTTGAAAGTGTCTGCTTTGAAATAGCCTTTCCTTCTGATCCTGCAGCATATGACACTAGTAATTGCTCAGTTTTTCTTAGAGCTTTTGTCCTGCTCAAGTAGAATCTTAGCTGTCTGTGTACATCCAAGGAATGCAGAATTCTCTCCCCCTTGTTCTGTGTATTTGGATAAAAAGTTGGCAGATGAATTGTTTGGTTAAGAACCACACTGGAAACCACCTTAGGCATAAAAGTAGGATGTGTCCTCAGAGGCACCCTGTCTGGGTAAAATATGATAAAAGGCTCTACAGCCATGAGGGCCTGTAGCTCTGAAACTCTTCTTGCTGAAGTAATTGCTAGTAGCAGAGCTGTTTTCCATGATAAGAACTTTAGATCAGCTGTAGCAGCTGGTTCAAATGGAGGCAGGGTGAGCTTTTCCAAAACATAATTGAGGCCCCATGCAGGTAATGGTGATCTTCTAGGAGGCCTTAAATTTTTGGCTCCTCTAAGATACTGCTTTAGTAAAGGATGAGAAAAAATGGTGGCTCTGTATTGTAATGAGCCAAAATGGCAGAGGCATGGATTTTGATTGATGAGAAAGATAGGCCTTTGTCAAGCATCTCAGTTAAGTATTGCAATATCTGAGGAATATTTGGTTCTGCTGTATCCGTTCCTTGTGCTTGATTCCAAGCACAGAATCCCTTCCATTTGTCAGCATAAGAAAGTCTAAAGTCACCAGCCAAACATTCTTGCCCAGCATGGGCAGAAGCTGCTGCAAAGATAGCATTTTGAATTTTGGAATGTCCAGGAATGTGTTCAAAATTGATAAATCCAGTATTGGCCACCAGGCCTTGTCCTTTCTGAGTACCAAGAACAGTCTTGAGCAGAAACCTTGTCCTTTTTCCTGTACTGGTACTGTCTGAATGGCCCCATATTCAAGAGGGACGTAACTTGTTTCTGTGCCTCTGCCCATTGATTTTTTGGCAGATCTGCCCAACCATTTGCCATTGGCAGAGTGTGGAAATGGAATCTGTATCCCTGTGATACGATGTTTAGTACCCACTTGTCCTGGGTTATTAACTGCCAATTTTGAGCAAAAAGTGCTAATTTTCCCCCCTATGGGTGCTGCTAAAAGATAAGTGCTTGGTGTAGGCAGAGGAAAGTCATTGGGATTGCTTTCTGTAGGCTTGCGCTTTATCTTTTCCAGATTTGGAGGTGGAAGCGCCCCATTGCTTTGATCTGTATGAGTCTTGCGCCTGGTATCTGGAACCCTTAGGGTGTCTGGATTTGCCCCTCTGAGCTCTGTCTGATGCAGGAAAAGACCAATTTTTGTAGGCCAGTGTCTACTGAATCTTGGTGGCTGCACTTGTAAGACATCTTTAACAGTTTGCATAGACTTAGCTTTATCTTCCATTTTCTTTAAAACCTCTTCTGCCTTAATACCAAACAGAGAATCATGCTGTAAAGGTGCATCTAACAATTTAGCTTTAATGTGATCAGGCAAATTTTGTTCCTTTAACTAGGGATGTCTTCTAATCACAGATCCAGTAACTGCGGCTCTGCAGGAGGCCTCTAAGGAATCAAAACCGCATTGCAAAGTATGCTTTCCAACTTGTCCAGCTGCATGCAATAATTCCTGCAATTCTTTATTTTCTGCACATTCTGAAATCAACATAGTTTTCTGTTTCAGCAATCCCATAACATGTTGTTGGTACTTAAGCATATGAAATTGACAGTTTAAGGCCCTGATTGCCAAGGTTGCAGATGTATAAACCTTTTTTTCCCATCTGTCTAGTGCCCTTGAATCTCTGTCAGAGGGGGTAGGATTTTTTGCTGTTGAGGCCATAACTCCCTTTAGACCCTGTGATATAGTTTCAGGATCAGCAGCAGGGTTTCTAAATAAAAATTTATGTGAGTCAGGGACCCTGTAATATCTGTCAGGCTTGCTGAGAGCCGGAGGTAAGGATTCAGGGGTCAAGCTTGACTTCGAAAACGCATCATCCACAATGTCTAAAATAGGGGTAATGGCTAAAGACTTGTGCTGAGGGAGAAGAAGGAAATCCCTGAGCCTCTTTTTTGATTCTGAGAAGTCTTGACTCTCCCAGTGAAAATGCTCCCTCAAAGTATGCAAGGTTTCTCCAAATGAACAATCCTCAAGAGGAGATGCAGATGGAATAGACTCCTGAGCATCTGAATCCTCATAGGGAGGTATAGATAATTCCTGATCAGAAGTGGAATCAGAAGAAATAGAAACCTGATCTGAAAAGTCATAATCAGTGTCTTGCCTAGGCCTCTTATCTGGAGGGGGATGGGTAACCCTGATCAAGTTAATAACGTCTTCAACCATTTTGATCATCTGTTTTTTAGGCATAGAGGCCTGTGCACGTGGCTCATGCGTCAGTTTTTTAGTTTTAGAAGTTGCTTTTGTCTTTGGTTTTGCAGCTGTCTTCGGTTTGATATACAAATGTTGAGGTCTCAATACACCCTCAGAAGCTGGTGCCTGCTCAGCAGCTCCAGACCCATCCGAGGGAGATACATCCATCAGTCCAATACCTTGAGTATCTTGCGGCATGCCGGACTCCACATGGGTGTCGGTAGAGGCCTGTGACTCAAAGGTAGCGGGTACCAGGGGCTGCGAAAGCACCTCACTGAGTACCGGCGAACCGGCGACTGGCTTAGGAGAAGTTTCGTCATCGGTTTTGGATCTCGACTGCCTTTCTCTGTCCTTTTCTTTCTGTTTTTTATGTACTCCGGTAGTCGGATTGCTATCCGATGACATTTCTGGGTAGTTTAATTTGTTTACAAAATACATTGCTGCAAAAATATACCAACGCTTAATAGTGCGTTGGTTAAATCTAGCACAAAACCGGCAGCCAGGCATGTTGTGATCAGGGCCTAGGCAAGGAATACAGTATAAATGGAAATCCTTATGAGGTATTTGCTTCCCACAAATAATACAATTATTAACTTTTTCTGACATCGGTAAAAAGCAAAAAAAAAAAAGTTTCCCCAATGGGGTACTTAGCTTTAGTGAAGACTTCGGTTCGGAAACTCAAACTCGAGTATTTCAGTAGTCGGCCGACCGGCACTTGCGAAATCCTTCTGCTTCGGACACTGCGCGGCAAGAAAGACTAAAGAAAATGTCGTCGGCTGCATGTTTTATACCACTGACGACCTGACATCATGGGAGAGAAGACAGCAACTGACGCAGGACCCAAGACTTTGGAATTCAGGCCGACTGAGGGCAACCTGCCAGTAGATTACCGAAATGTAATGACTGCAACAGTGAAACACGAAGAACATCAAAAACTTATGTGATACTACAGTTAAATGCTTTAAGGATGTTTTAGCAATTATTAATGTGTAATCTTTAGTTCAACTCTTAGTTTAGTTTACTTTAGTTTAACATATCTTGAATCACAGAGCTTGAAGCAGGGCAAGCACTGTATCAAATATCATACTGAAGTATGGGGGAAGGGGTATTTGGCAAAAAAATATGCTAATTGGATTTTATAACACAACTACCCTAGTAAGCCACTCACATGCTTTTAAACAGGTATATAAATGGAATGGTGAATTTCTACACTTTATTCTGTTTTTATACCTTCTATTTTGATCGCTTGTTTGTGTGTGTGTTTTAATAAAGATTTGAACCACAGAAAAACCACTAATGAGGCAGTAAGGAGAGAACTGAAGGCCAAAAAATAGCGTACCAAGGTTTATTGTCCGCTTTCGTCAGAAGACTTCCTCAGAGTAATAACAAATCAAAACTTCAACATTAAATACATTAGTTAACAAGCAATTAATTAATTAGCCCAATTAAATAATCTTCATTTAAAAACACCTCCTCACCAATTTAAATAAAAAAGGAGGTTGTATCACAATCTTTATTAATATGAAGCTTACAATATTTTAAAAAACATTTAACATTTATGGCATCATTTAAACCGGGAAAAGTGTCTGATTTCAACTTAATCTGCCAAACAGTCTCCCTTTGTTGAAAGTAATTTTTAAAATCCCCACCTCTCAGGTCTGTCTTACAAATTTCTAATACTGAAAACAAAAACTTTTTAAAAAAAGGACAAACAATAGAGTGTTTGTACAAAGCATTTGTGTCATCTCTGTTTTTTATACTGTAAAGGTGTTTCTAATGCGGGTTTTTAAACATCTAGTAGTCATCCCCACGTAAAACGCTGGGCAAGCAGTGCACAAACCTATATAAATAACCCCTTGGGTGCAACAATTAACAAACCCAGGTACTTCTAACGTTCTGTCCATTGTTTCAACTGTAATGTATGGACCCTCTGAAATATACCTACACATATTACATTGGTGACAACGTTGCATACCCTTTTTGTTAGTTTTAATAATATTTTCATCATTATTATTGTGTTCCAAAACTCTCTTTAGACTGGAGTTGTTTCTTAAAACAAAAAGTGGGGTGTTGCCCAAAACATCAAAAATATCAGAGTTACCCTTAATAATTCTCTAGTTTTTCTTCAACAAATGTTGGATGTGGTAACTATCCACACTCATTTCTAAGGAACATATTAAATTGGCATTAATTCCTTTGACTTTTTCCCCAAGATTATCATTTAAAATCAGCGGAAATGTCACATCCAATAATGCTGGATAATGTGTTGCCCGTTTGTTGAAAATATCAGTACCTGTCTGCACTAGCAATTGCTCACCATACCCTCTTTCTAAAAACATAGAGGTAATAAAACCAAATTCCCGAATTAAATCAGAGTCCCTAGTTGTCATACGACATGCTCTGGTAAATTGCCCTCTGGGAATGTTTCTAATGACTACTGTGAAAATGTAGGTATCCATTAGTAAATGTCTTCTTTCGATAGATGCGACTGTGAAACCTACCATCAGTGGTGTCCCACCATAGTAAAATGTCTAAAAAATTGACATTTAACCCAACAGTCCCTTTCACAAATTTCAAATAACTGGATAGTGAGTTAACCTCTAAAATGAAGGCTTCTACAGTGTCCAGGTTGCCTTCAATAATAAAAATCAAATCATCCACAAACCTACAGTAAAAAGAAACATGAAATTTGTTGGTCAAAAACGGAATAAATTCAAGCTCCCACCAAGCCATGGCAAGGTTGGCATAAGCTGGTGCAGCTGGGGACCCCATCGCCACCCCTCTTTTTTTGTCTATAATATGTCTTTTCAAGCAAAAAGAAATTGTTGTGTAGAATAATTTCTAAAAACATACAGATGGTAGAAATAGCGTTGCTACTTAAATCTGTTTTTTTCTTTAATAAGTAACTTCTCACTGCTTCAACTCCTTCTTCATGGGGTATACATGTATATAATGAAATTACATCCATGGTGAAAATAATGTGTTTCTGGGGATCAAAGATACCCGTCTGGGCATAAAGATTAAGTTTGTTTAAAAAATGCCATGAATCCCTGACATAGGAAACTTGATTTATTAAAATAGATCCCAAAACAGCATCAATAACTAAGGAAACCCCTTCAGTAATGGAGTGTGGGGAAGAGACAATGGGTCTAAATGGAAGGTTTTCTAAACACTTATGGGTTTTCGGAATACCGAAAATAACCCCAATCCTTGGTTCTTGCACTACACAAAAGTCATACACTTCAAAGCTAATGTCCCCTGACATAAGAGCTTCGTAAAGGTGGGAATGAATCAAACGTTGGCTACGGTAAATATCAAAAAGTGTAATCTCTTCGTATTCTTCGAGATTACTCAAAATATCCAACATTCTTGTTTTGTATGTTTGCTGCTCCATAACAACTATGTTGCCCCCTTTGTCACTCTTCATAAACCTTAACTCGGTATTCATAGCCCGTAAATTATCAAGTGCTCTTTTTTCGTTAATAGTTAAGTTGTTAAAAGGTTTAAACCTAGTCTGTAACATATGAGTTACGTCTTGTATACATAACTCTTCAAAAACCTTGATGGTATGTTGTAATTTGGGAGTATAACAAGAGGGTTTAACTAGTGCCTTGTTGGTTTCGGGTACATTGTGCATTAAGTAAAACAAGTTCAATTTTCTTGTATACTTCTTAATATCAATAACAGTCTTACTGTAGTTTGCCCTAGAACTAGGTACAAAGTTTAAACGATACTTCAAAACTTTTAACTCATCCTCAGAAAAGGAATAGTTAGTCAAATTAATAATACTAAAATTGTCCAAATGTCTACTTATGTCTCGTCCCCCGATGAGTTGGATCCCAAGAAGGTCCGACTTCTGGTAAGCACAGTCTTTTTGTTGGAATAATTCTTTTTGTTGAAAAAAGAAGAAGTGTTAGAAGCAGAACCCGCTTTAGTTTTAACAGTGTTGTCATTGTCAATGTTAGGAGATAAACCACTGTCGGTGGTTACTGAGTGGTTACCACCCAAAACAGTCCCAGTCTTGTCACTACCTGAAGGTGGAATATCACAATGCATGGGATAACCTTGGGGAAAAAGTCAAAGGAATTAATGCCAATTTAAAATGTTCCTTAGAAATGAGTGTGGATAGTTACCACATCCAACATTTGTTGAAGAAAAACTGGAGAGTTATTAAGGGTAACTCTGATATTTTTGATGTTTTGGGCAACACCCCACTTTTTGTTTTAAGAAACAACTCCAGTCTAAAGAGGGTTTTGGAACACAATAATAATGATGAAAATATTATTATAAAAAACAAAAAGGGTATGCAACGTTGTCACCAATGTAATATGTGTAGGTATATTTCAGAGGGTCCATACATTACAGTTGAAACAATGGACAGAACGTTAGAAGTACCTGGGTTTGTTAATTGTTGCACCCAAGGGGTTATTTATATAGGTTTGTGCACTGCTTGCCCAGCGTTTTACGTGGGGATGACTACTAGATGTTTAAAAACCTGCATTAGGGAACACCTTTACAGTATAAAAAACAGAGATGACACAAATGCTTTGTACAAACACTCTATTGTTTGTCCTTTTTTTAAAAAGTTTTTGTTTTCAGTATTAGAAATTTGTAAGACAGACCCTGAGAGGTGGGGATTTTAAAAATTACTTACAACAAATGGAGACTGTTTGGCAGATTAAGTTGAAATCAGACACTTTTCCCGGTTTAAATGATGCCATAAATGTTAAATGTTTTTTAAAATATCGTAAGCTTCATATTAATAAAGATTGTGATACAACCTCCTTTTTTATTTAAATTGGTGAGGAGGTGTTTTTAAATGAAGATTATTTAACTGGGCTAATTAATTAATTGCTTGTTAACTAATGTATTTAATGTTGAAGTTTTGATTTGTTATTACTCTGAGGAAGTCTTCTGACGAAAGCGGACAATAAACCTTGGTACGCTATTTTTTGGCCTTCAGTTCTCTCCTTACTGCCTCATTAGTGGTTTTTCTGTGGTTTTGTTCTTGTTTCTGGCACTTGGTTGGTTTTCGTTTTAATAAAGATTTGACTTGAACCAACTTGTGCTTCCCTACTTTCACTAGTGGATTTATTCTTCGGAAAGATTTTAAAGAAAGTATTTCTACCTCCTGTTGTTAGCTTGGATATACACAGTATGTGTTTTTTTTTTAATTAGGTGCCTGAACTCCAGGGAATCTTAGATCTTCACAGAGAAGTTTCCTCATTATTTGTGTAAATATATATATATATATATATATATATATATATATATATATATATATATATATATATATATATATATATATATATATATATATATTTATACAGATATAGATATACATACACACACACACACACACACACACACACACACACATATATATATATATATGTACATATATATATATATATATATATATATATATATATATATATATATATATATATATATATATATATATATATATATATATATATATATATATATATATATATATATATATAGGTATATATTTATATATATATACAGAGAGAGAGAGAGAGAGATGCATTCATTGCCAGAAAGAACAGTGGCAATGCAGACATATATATGTCTCTCTCTCTCTCTCTCTATATATATATATATATATATATATATATAGACAGAGAGAGAGAGAAATGCATTAATTGCAAGAAAGAACAGTGGATATGCAAACATATATATAAAACGTTTTGGACATGAAAGAAAAATCACTTCACTTCATGTAGAAGCTTTGAAATCATTTAACACAGCACTAAAAAATGTCCAAGACAACAGTATAAGAAAACTTGAAATAAATTTGAAATAAAATAGACCACTTGTATTTAAGTGCTTTTATTCGTTATCAAGTTCATTTTACAGTTAATTAACAGTCAGACTTCTTCAGAAATGATGAATATGTATAAAATGTATAATATGTATGTATATTTAATTATATATGGATATGCATTGCCAGTGTGTGCTCTGGTAGCATCCACTTTGCTGAAATCTAGTTGCACTTCAAAAAATGGACAGTAAAAAATAATATCTTGCGGCAATTTTATCACTGGAAGAAATATTTGCCAGATAACAAGAAAAAATGCTTCATCTAAACAACCCACACATTATATATAATCTCCAAAGCTAAGAATACAGCATCCATAGGACCAGATGACATCCTGGGCTGTGTACTACATGAACTACAAAATGAACTGGTACCTCACCTAAGTGTCATGTTTAGTCATAGCCTCACCTCAGGCTCTGTGCCCACTGAGTGATGCACAGCTACAGTTATCCCACTCCACAAGGTGGGATACACCTTGGATCCTGGAAACTACCATCCCATCAGTCTGACGAGCCTGATCTGCAAGGGCATGGAACGCATTATCATGGAACTGATAAACAAAGACATTTTCAACCTTCAAACATTGGACAACACCCAGTTTGGGTTCATGAAGGGCCGATCTTGTCTCCTGAACCTGACTGACTTTTTCGAATCAGTCTCCAGACCTGTGGATGAGGGTAAGGCAGTCCACACAGTCTATCTGGACCTTGCCAAGGCCTTCAATACCATCCCCCACTCTGGAATCATAGATAAACTTACTAAGCTGGGCATAAATCCCAATGTCACTCGATGGGTTGCCAACTGGCTTACTGACAGAACCCAGACTGTAAAAGTAGCTGACTCTAAATCCAGCTCCAGACAAGTGAAAAGTGGAGTACCTCAGGGTTCAATCCTGGGACTGCTCTTGTTTGGCATCTACTTCTCTGAAGTACAGGCTAACAGTAAGGGACTCTGGCTAACAAAGTTTGCAGATGACTGCAAACTGGGAGCCATTATTGAATCCCCAAATGGTGTGGATATTCTACAAAAGGGCCTTACAGAAACAGATGCTTGGTTCCAGAGCCATGGGCTCAAGCTTAATGCCAAGAAATGTATAGTTATCCCCTTTGGGAAAAAACATGTACCCATGAATTACCACATAGGTGGCAGTACACTAAACACTGAAAGTGTGATGAAAGACTTAGGGACACAGGTGGACAGTAGTCTCACCTTCGATAATCACATCACCACAACAGTCAGGAAATACTTCTATGTTACACACCTCATCACTAAGGGCTTTTCATCCAGGAAAACAGAGGTCATTGCCCCACTGTACTCATTCCTCATTAGACGCATTATAGAGTGTAATGCCCCGTTTGGTAAGTACCTTACAAGACATCTGCAACAGCTGAAAAGGCCACAGAAATACCTCACTAAAAGAATTACAGGCCTAAAGCAGATGCCATATGCTGACCGTCTAAAAAAACTCCAGCTATACTCTGTGGCATATTGTCTACTTAGAGGCAATCTCTGCTTAACATACAAGGCCATGCCAAACCCTGAGCTGTTGGACATGCTCCACTTAAAGAAATTCCAATCCCTCAGAGACACACGCTCTAGGGATCTAAACCTTGTCATCACAATGAACAAAACATGCTGGTGGGGTAGGTTCCTGACCCAGGGACTTCCCATACTCTGGAATAGACTGCCCATACATGTCAAGCAGGGCACCTCCTTGGCCTTCTTCAAAAGGAACCTTGATGATTGGATGGGAGACAGGAAATTCACCCCGGGGATCATGTCAGTCGCCTTGCTAGACAGGGGTCCAGGGAAGTAAATATTGTGGGAAGAAATATCCAGGGAATGGTTATGGCTAGGCTTGAATAGGCCCTAGAGCCGATAGCCTAGTACCAACCTATGAACCTATACATATATACATATATATATATATATATATATATATATATATATATATATATATATATATATAAAAATACTAAAGACTGAATCCGAAAACTGCAATATGCCCATTATTAAATATTCCATAATGCTTATGAAGCATGCTTTTCTCCTTTAACTCTGTTCTGGTTTTGTGCAACCTTTATGTTAAAAGATTTTAATGGGATGGGATTGGATGCAGAGAGGGTTTTCCCCCTTTTCTAATGTTTGCTGCAGTACATTCCACTTAATATTTCTTCAGCTTTTAAAGACTCATATATTGTTTTGTTATAAAGCTGTAGTCAGGATTTACATATACGTTTAAATATTTTAATAACTCAGACTCTGTAATAAACTTCTGTCTACAGCAATATATATTACAAATGAGATTCAGAAAGCAGAATGTAAGTTAGTTAAATGTAGTTTCAATATAGGCTGAATATATCTGATTCTGAAAAACAACTCTCCATTTTTTCATACTCATGAAGTCAGGTCCACTTCCAGGAAACAGTACAGATAAAATTTGCAAATAAAACAAATAAATCACCAGTCATGGACAATGAGTGCTATGTGAGACTGCGGTCAACAGACCTCTGAAACTTTAGCTACAGGTTACTGAGAAAGAAAGTCCATTATGAATTTGTCACCACAAAGAACAAAGGAAAAAAGAGTGCAGCCTAGGATTGACATGTACAGAAGTTTTAAGGTCCTCAGAGATGGAAATGCCAAATATAAGACTGGCTGAAATAACAAACAGATTCATGATGTAGACAGCTCCTAGATTATGGGGTAAGATCCCAGGTTCTGGGAAAATAAAATTTCAAAAGAAAAGGTGAAATGTTCAGTGGGGTGCTACACTTATATATGCATTTCACATTGATGTGTCTGTGTGCCTTGATGGTGTCTCACCTAGATCACTGAGCTTTGTTCTTATGAATTATTCAAAAGCGGCAAAGTACTTACTGTTGGAATGTAAAACAGCAAGAAAAACAAATCACATAAAGCAGTGCAGCATGTCGAAAAAGATTTGTCATTGGGATGCTAGAAGTGAATGTAAAATAAGGTTTGATTCAGAGGCAAATGATTGGTAACACCATTGTGGAAAATGCAGGTGGGAACTAATTATATACAAAACAGCCTTGCAGTATAGCAGTGGAGAGAGAGAATGGACAGATAGTTATTGCATAGCAATATTTTGTGCACTCTAATACATAAATCTGAATAAAGCCTGTGTTATATGAGCTGTTAATTATAGAAGTCTGCAAATCTCAGGCTTTAGAGACTGTGTATAAGTTCACAGTTTCATATCTAATTACTAGGTAAGCAGACCAGGAGTGCATTGAGGACTCTTATTCAATTTTCAAATAGTCCATGAGCATGGTCTGGTTAAGTTACTTGGTCAAGGTCACAAAATAAACAAATAAAGACTGAGGGAATCTAACCCTGGATTAAAGGAAGCAGTTTGTTATCAGCACATAGCCTTAATCTTCAGAACTAACTGCTATACAGAAGAAATAAATAGCCATATACTAAGTGGTAAGCCCTCTGGATGCACAGCCCCTTTTCAGTGTTGACTCAGGATCAAAGCCTAATTGAGCTCCTCAGAGTCTCAAATAAGGTAAACAGGGGGATCAAACTCGACTGTTACATGGTCAAGGCCTAGCAGGGGGTTGTCTTATATGTCTGTGCCAAACTGAAAGAAGGAATACCTGCACTCATTCACAACAACTGTGGCATCAGGTAGATAGTGTTGCTCCTGAAACTTATTGAGTTATGTGCATTTTAGTGACACTGAGACCAATGAGAGGTATAGAATGGGCCATCTACTACTTCCAAAAATTACATAAACTTGCTGTTTGACTACATAATCTTAGACTTCCAAAATATATTCTGTTACAGTGCACAAAGAAAGTGCATCCATATCCATTATGACAGTTAATACCCTGCAGATGCAGAAAGATATAACACATGTAATATCTCAACCAACAGCATCCATGATACTCTTCCAGTTCTTGTAGGCATGATGAATATATGCACAATCATTTACAGTACATAGAAACACCTCTCAAATGCTGATACATCATGCAAGCTTACCTCAGAATAACAGGCATGCTAGTGACATCAAACACCACAGTCCAGCAATGCATAGCAATCAGATATGCAATAAATATATACAGAAACGCACAATGATAACATATGTTTAACACTCAGTAAATGTGATATTTCAGTGATTACAATGAATACATTTAATGTTCAAGCAGTGCACACGGTCTGCACATATGACACACTTGAGCAAAGTGTTGTCATTTCAAATAAGGGAATGTCATAAAAAAATTGAGATAACTGCCAAAGAAGAAAAAGCAGAGCTGAGAATGGAAAAAGTAAAGGTCAAATAATCTAACTGCACTGAAGAAGAGTATGCAGTTCATATAATATTTAATATTAAAGTCATGTAGTTGTGCCATTCATGGCACTGCCCATGTCACATGTGTGACATGAAGTTTGAATTCATCTTTTAGGAAGACACATGGGATAATAATACATTTCTAAGGCATTAAATTTAAATTAGTTTACAAAGTCCAAGCACCTGGCTGTTTACATCTTACTGAGCAACTAGATTAGATGTATAATACAGCTACAGCCCGCTGCATGTGAACAATAGTGACATGCGGCCTGTCTCTGTGCTTTAACACACTGTATTAGACCGAAGCACTTGTAGGCATCCCTCTCAGATATGATGCATTATGTGGAAGGCCCACAGCCTTGGGCTATAGCTGTAAAACATTGAAAGTGGTTGGTGCTTCTGCATGGTGAATAGTAGTCTATGCCATAGCCTGCCAGGGTAGCATTCTCTGCTGCTGGTTTGGTAGCACAGAAGGACAGAGCCCTAACTATGTCCCTCATGTCTCAGGCTCACTTATCACCTCAGGTGCTGATGGAGGCACCTGGGGAGGAAGACCTATGATGGGGCAGGGCTTGCTCAACTGTCCTAAAGGGGAATTTGAGGGACACTCATGAAATATGTCTCCAGTTAATGTATCTCCAGTGAAATCTTGACACCTAGCAGGAACAATCAACAGATATGGAGATACTACTGTCTGTTATGTCATTCATGAAAGCCCCATGCTGCAACTGTTCTGTATTCTCACTAAATTTATGTGAAGTTATATGCAAGTATAGTGGCTAGAAATCATAAGAAAATCCTTGATGGTTTCCTGAATAATTATTTCACCATAACTAAATCTTGTTCAGTAAAGGAAAAAACTGGCACAATTACAGCACTCAAGACAGATGGTCTGCAGGTGCAGGGGGAAAAAATAAAGTGTGCCATTTTTTGCCACAAATGTATTAGCTGTCATGTCCTGGCAACTGTGATACTATGTTTTACTGGGCGAACTGTACTATAGGTACAGTGCACACTGTGATCAGGAGAACAGGCCTGTCCTTCAGCTGTATTATACAATGTACTGTGTGTGATAAGTGCTGCTAAGTGGAAATAGCTTACAAATATAATGTAAGTGCAGCATTAGCCAATAGCCTGGGAATTGGATTACATAAATATCAGCAGCTTTTCTTAGCATTTATGTAGTGAGTAGTGAAATGCACTGGGATTTATTGATGCATTCTTACTGTCTTTAGGGAGTTGGAAGAATGGAGCATGCTTAAGTCCCGTGTAGCAAAAGGATGTTTCTGTATACGTAACCTGAATTGTTGTGTGTGTGCCTGTGTGTGTGTACATCTTCCATTATTAGGCAAGTGGTGATGTTTCTCAGCTGAGTTGCATTATGACTAAATGATACCCTATTGATTGTGTTATCAGACTGCTGAAGTGCTAACTCCATTCTTTTTGTATTAGTAGTTTGGATCTGCACTTGTGGGAGCCACGTCTGCCATGCTCTCTGCATTTTGTTGTTCTCTGCCACTTTGTAGACCTGCGATATCCTCATGTTTAATATGTTTCTTATTCACGGTTTGCTATTTTACAGGCCTTTGATACTGCATCCTTTTACACTTCATAATGTACTTCTTAACCAGTCTACATTTCTGTTTTGCTTTGTGATCAGCTTTTATTTAAGTCCCACTGCAGATTATTAATAGTAGCAAGTGGGTCAAAAGAAACAGGCAGTTGAACAATTTTTCTTTCTATAACATCCTTTTTTTCTTGGATTCATCCCTGCAAATATGTTATTTTCTCATCATTAATCTGCTGTTGGTTGGCAACAACAGAGAACAGCCCCTGCACATTAGTCATATAGTCAATTAGCAGCAAATGTTAACTTGTTGTTGTTGCACAAATGAAAGATATTAATGCCACAACAGTTTTATAAGCTTACTACAATGTGACACTTTTATTGACTGTAATTTGTTCCACTTATTCAGCCATCATGATTTTCATCTTCCACATTTGTTATTAAGTAAACTTAAAAATGCATTAATGTTTAGTACTAAAGTAAATAAAAACTCAAACCTTGCAGGGTGCACCGCAAAATGCCTATCTGTGCTGTCTCATTTATTAATGAGGTAAGCCCACACTAGAACACGGGCAACCTGGGTACACTGTCTGGTTAATGGACATGCTCAAAAGCACACATTAGGCAAATGCAGAAAAAATGAATAAAGTCTTGTTCTGCTCAAAAAAGCCTAATAGCGGTAACTAGCCTTAATGCAGTTATGACAGACCTGAATGATACTGTGATGACCTCTCTACTCCAGGCCAGTAATCAAGGAGCCTTAATCCTCATCACTGACACCAGTGAGAGATGCTCACTAAAAACAGAACTGGATTTACACATTATTTTCAGATGCAGCTCTCTGCATCACGCACATTTTCCCCCAGGAGCACAAGTGGAACACACTCCATACATGTGTCTGGACTATCTGTCTCTCCTGATCCCAAACAAGACCCACTTTAGATCATTGTGTCCCAGTTCCAAGTAGCTAACAAATGCACACCTGGGTATTTGATTTTCACACACACACACACACACACACACACACACACACACACACACACACACACACACACACACACACACACACACACTTCTGGGAAAAGCTGGTACAGATTTATTAACTGTACCTCTTCTGCTCAGACTATAAGGTAACTACGCTGTCGCCAGTCAACCACTCTCAGGCTCTTACAAGGGTATCCAATTATACTGAGTAAAATAAATACCAATATAAATGGTAGAGTGTAACCAAATCAGCAACGCTTTTCGGAGTGGCCACAGTGTCACTAAAGTAAGCATATGTGCTCTCATGATGTTAAACGTATTCTCTAAAATACCAGCCACAATGAAAGGTATAAATATTTAATAATAAACAATAAAATATAAAACATGAGAATGCTAAGTATCTAAGTACAATAAATACCAGAGTTTCAGTCATAGGATAAATAAAAATAACACAGCTGGGCAGATTCAAACAGATGCAGAAAAAAACTACATAACTAATCTCACTGTATTTCATGACTGTCTAAAGAATAACTGTTCCCTAGCTAACTTAACTAATACTGCAAGGCAAGACTATATGCTAAGATGCTTACTTCCACAAGGCAAAGTGATGAGCTTCAAACTAAACTGAACTAACAACTGAACTAACTCAATTGACTACCATAGATTTTTATATCAGGTTCCAAAGAAAATAAAACAAAACAAACTGTTGTGTGAGTTCCAGCCTCTCAGTGCTGGTTATAGAATGACATCATATTTGATCACCTGACAATACACACTCAGAGCTTTGATAAACACTGCTGCAGTATATGAAAGCTATAGAACAATTTCAAGAACTCTACTCCTCTTTCCAGCATTCTTTGTTTTACCATAAACATTTAATCAGTTATTAATGATGTTTGGAACAGACAAATTTGTCACGGGACATCTTTAGTGGAGGGGGTAGATGAGCAGTTAAGGGTAAGTGGGGTTGGAGAGGAAGGGAGAAAGGTAAGCTCTGTAAATGCATTTAGGATAAGAAAGGGTTAATACTGGAAGGCTAAAGGGAGGAATTGAGGTAGGGATGGGGGTGGGGCTTAGGGATTTTTAAGTGTTGGAAACTGCCTCAGTGGCTGGTGGTAAGGTAGTTCTTGGGGATTGTCAGGAAATGAGAGGTAGTAGAGGTTTTCTACATTAAATATATTTTTTTCTTCTCTCCTCCTTAGTGTGGGTGTGTGAGTGTGTGTGTGTGTGTGCGCATGTGTGTGTGTGTGTGTGTGTGTGTGTGTGTGTGTGTGTGTGTGTGTGTGTGTGTGTGTGTGTGTGAGTGTGTGTGTTACTGGAGGAGAGGAATAGAGCTCTGGGACCGGGAACGGGTTTGGATAGCAACCTTGGTACGGCATTTCTGTCAGCAGGCCGGGGGGATAGGTTTCTGGTCATTCATGGGTAGCCTGAACAGTTAGATGGCAGAGGGAAGGGAACTTTTTCTACAAGTGTTCTAATGATCTGCTGCTAAGCATAGCAAAATAAGTGTAATCACTGTTTTGTTAAGATTATTTGCATTGCAATAGAAGGAGAAGGGAATCACAATCAGACATACCTTGGCAGCTGGTCAGGTTTCCAATGCAGGCTGTAGAATGGTGAAGCAAGTGCCAGGTAGCTTCCTATTTGGTCAGCAACGATGTCTATTATTTACTACCCAACCTTAGCACCTCCGGTCCCAGAGGGATTTCCATATTTCGGAGCACCTTGTTTTGTTGGCGATGTTAAGAGGGTGGTTGTGTTGCCAGCAGTGGTGGTATGGTGGCTTGGTCCCAGGGAACAGTTTGGTGGTGGTGGTGTTTCGCGGGCAATGAGGCCCCGTGTGTAATGGCCATTTCTGTCCATTGCAGTAGCAGTTTTAC
>NC_056745.1:1006294516-1006335443 GCF_019279795.1 Protopterus annectens
CCCGGGATGTCATCTGGTCCCATGGATGCTGTATTCTTGGCTTTAGAGAGTGCGTTTTGTACCTGTGTGGCCATTATTACTGGAATTTGGCAATCTTCCGGTATTGAGATGGGTCATTTAGGGGGTGAGAGGGGGGTGAAGTTGGCACTGAATCGATCTGCCAGGATATTGGCAATATCCTTGGATCAGTATATTTAATGCCATTCTGTTTTAGCTCAGAGCAGATCTGAGCATTGCCATTTAGATTCTTGACATAGTTATAGAATGCTTTGTGGTTGTCTTTGGAATCTTTGGCAATTTTATTTTCGTAACTAGCTTTGGAGGATTTTATGAGGCATCTCAGTTTCTTACTGAGGCTAGTAAGGGAGTTTTTTGCAACCTGGGATTTTCCTCTTTTCTGCAAAAGTTTCTTCCTTTTGTTGTAAAGTTTGTTTATGGCAGGGGACCACCCGATTGGCTTCCTCTTTTTGGATGAGAGCATTTTGGTTCTATTTGGGATGGCACGTTTCATGCATGAGTGGATGTACTCGTACAGTGCCTTAGTGTAGGATTCAGCAGTTGAACTTTCACTTCTCGTCTGCATGGGTGTCATGAAGTTTGTCACTTCTGACTGGAGTAGCATGAAGTTGGCTTTGGAGAAGTTTTTTATGGTGGTTTCTTTACTGGGGGGTGGGGGTGGGATGTGGATGTTAAGGGTGGTTAGCTTATGGTCAGACCTGACTAACAAGGGGGTGACCATAGGTATGAAGCATTGATTTCCCATATTGGTAATGACCAGGTCTAGGATATTGGAGCCCCTGGTGGAACTATGGATTAGTTGATCCAGGGCATTGGAATTCATGAATTCCAAGAACCGTTGCGCAAAGGTGTTGGGAGATGAGTAGTTTTCCCAGTTAATGGCAGGGTAGTTAAAATCACCCAGTATTAGGGTGTTTGGTTCTATCTTAATATTTTCCAGTATGTTTAGAAAGGTGTAGTGAGAATCTTGGGGTATGGAGGGGGATCTGTAGCAAGCTACAATTTGGATTGCAGTCTTACCTAGTGTTAGTTGCACTTGGAGAATTTCAGACATGTTGTGTTGGCCAACTAGCCTGGTGGTGTGAATATCCTTGGTGAATATTGCACTCCTCCACCTTTAGTGTTTCGGTCCTGGTTTGGTGGCCGAAAAGTGTGGTGAGAGTTGTAGCCTGGTATTGCAGGGGTGCTCTCTGGAGCCTTGAGCCAGGTCTCAGTTACTGCACAGATATCAATGTTCTCCATTTTTAGGAGTGCCTCGAGAGAGTGCATTTTGAGGTTTAGACTTCTAGCATTGAGTAGCATTACCTTCAGATTTTGCATGCTTGTACCTGTTACGGTGGTGGTTTTGTCCTTTGAAGTTTGCCTAAAAAAGGCACTATAGGGGTGGCAAGAGCCTTAGCCAGTAACCTGAATCCCAGGGGCGACAGGTGCAGACCATCTCTGGCAAAGCATCGTGGTCTGTCAATCATGTCATCCCAGGCAGACAGATACTGGATCCCCTTTGAATTACACCATAAGCTTAGCCAATTGTTGAAGTCAATCATTTTATCCTTATATTGTGGTATCATTCTAGGCGAAGGCAGGATGCTACTCAGGGCTAGGGTCATACCTGCCTGGGCCACATGATCCGATAGCTCTTCCATGTCTCTTTTCATGTAATCCAGGGAGGTACGTCTCAAGTCATTCACTCCAACATGGACAATGACAGAGTCATATTTGTACTTGTTGTGGAGTGACTTGAGTGCATGCGTTATGTGGCAGATCCTGGCACCCGACAGGCAGCTGACTGTAATTTTCTCCTTATTCAACCTGGTGAGAGGGACATCAGTGTGCTGGACTATAGAGTCACCTATGACTAAAGTGTTAGGTACATTGTCTTGCCTTAGGGGCTGTTGCTGGGTGGCACACTGGTGTTGTGAACTATGTGACACGTTGGTTGTGATTGGTGTTTGTTTGCGTTTCAGCTTCAGAGGTCTTTGTTGTTTGGATAGGTTACAGTTAAGGGCCTCTGCATATGTGGATTTAGTGTTGCTATATGTGGGTGTTGGTGGTGCGGGTTTAGAAGGGCTATGTGTTGCTTGAGGTGTAGTGTGGGTGTTAACCTTCTCCTCTTGACTGTTTAGCACAATCTTGGGTGGAGAGAGCTTTGCTTCCATTTTGGCTATGTAAGTGCATCTCTCACAGGTTGTAGTGTTGGGTGGTAGGAGGAGAGGGTTGTCTGTGTACATGAGGCAATTGCTGCATTGCCCCAGTATGCCCAGATTCACCAGGTGGACAGGAGAAATCACCAGAAGCTGACCCTTGGACATGCCTGGTTTGGGGCTTTTTTTTTTTTTCTTTGTAAAGTATATGAGCTGTTTCCTTAGCAAGGTACTTTGCAATTATAGGCTGTTTAGTGCCTACTATTAATTTCTCCTTGTTAACAAGGAGAGTTCAGTGTTTGTATGAGTTTAAGGCTTCCTAGTGCTTTCCAGCAGGTATTAGAGAAAGTGCTAGTCACAGGGATGCTTAAAGGTAAGATTATAAGAATGCACTCTGCAGTGTGCACTAGAGAAGTTAGATGTGAAAGTAGGTAACTTGAGTTTTACCTGTTTAAAAAGTTAAGGTTTAGGGGAGAGTTACTATTTTTAAAACAGCAAGATGGATTGAAAGGGGTGGTCACTTTTGTATTTTGGTACTATGAAATACTGTAGGATAGCCAATAAATTTAAATAATTGAAGGGGTGGGATTTCAAAAATGATGAATGTCAAGGTCAATATGGCAGATGTCCAGGCTTTGCAGCAGAAGTGGTCTAACATTATGGCCCAGGAGGAGGACATTTTTTGAGACATGCCAAGCAAAGATGCTATGATGAGAGTGACACAGGGTCAAGCCAATCACAGCAGTAGGAAAAAGTCAAAGGGGAAGCAGCCAGCCAGAGGCAAAATGACACATAAGTTGCAGATCAGCGAGGAGATGACAGGGAGGGTCTCAACTTTGGATTCACCACTGGCTGCTCCTGCAGGTAATGATTCTACAGTTTGCAGTGGGGAAGGTAATGCAACAATCATTGGTGGGGGGCAAGGAGCAAGGGAACCATAGAGTGGGTGGTGGGGTTAGCAGCTTGCATTCATCTTTGGGGGGCTTGATGGGTACCATTGAGGGGCTGTGGGGCTTAGTGGGAGACTGGTATGGCTTTTGTGGGCATATTTCATGTATGGATGGTCCAGCCATGCTTGGTAATTTGTCATCACCGGGGAAAGATACCCGACCCTGGTTTAGAGGAGGTAGGATCAGATTTTGGGACAGAACTGTGGGATTGACTAGCTGCACAAACACTGGGAGAAGGGGCTGCGGCAGTCTTCCTAACTCCTCATATACCCTCTTCTGTATAGGAAATTATTTGGAAAGGAGAGTATGTGTACATTTTCAAGCTAATTGATGCAGATGGGGTTTAACAGTTGCTGGAAGCCAAGTTAGCGAATGGGAAAGACCTGTTAGCAGCCTTAGCCGGCATTTGGTCGATGGCAAGTGAGGAAAATTCGGTCGAGATCATGGGAGAATTGGGTTTTGGGATTTGTTTAATACATGGCGGTATGGTTGGAGAAGGATAGTGCTTTTGCCCTTCCACTCTTGGCTTACTTTTTGACTATACAGGAGGTGCAAAAGGTATGGGCTGGTTATGCTTGGTTGTGGTATGATCAGAAATTTTGCAAAAGTAAGGCGGTTGATAGGTCCATGTATTGGGAGGTGAGACACCCTGATATACGGTTGTCCTCTATGATAGATAGTGTCAGTGGGGGTAGCAGAGGGAGTAGGGTAGGGGATGGTGGGGTGAAAGTATGTTGGGCATACAGTGCTGGAATATGTGCTTGGGCCGTATGAAGATTCTTGCGCACGTGCTGGAAGTGTGCAGGTGTTCACAAAGTGGTGCAGTGTGTCCAGCGGGAGGTTTAATTGGTGGGGCAAACTTCATCCTTTGCTGGACAGATTGGGATAGGGGGTGGCCATCTCCAGGGTTGCAAGGGGCACACGGGAGGGATAATTTTCTTGGCCAGAGGGGGAGGCCTTTTTGAGGGGTGAGAGGAAGACTAGGGGATACATTCTCCTAACTCTTACTCCTATTCTTCCAACTCTGAAGTCTTAATAACTCACCTCAAAATCAGTCCAAACTAAAACATAATTATCATCACTGTCTATCTCCCTCCAGGTAATATTCTTTCTACGACTGAAAATCTGTTATCCTGGGCATCTAGCAATTTCAGCCAAGAAACTATAATTCTTGGTGATTTTAATCTTGACTGCCACTCCTGCACATCTACTTCCCCCTCAAATCACATAAACCTCTTCAATTTCACTCAAACCATAACCTGTCCAACTCACACAGTCAAACATTCCAATAAGCAATCAACCCTTGATTGGATTCTGACTAACAAGCCTAATCTACACTACCTAGTAGGATGCCTGCCAGATTCCCTTAGTGACCATTCCCCAACCTTTATTTACAGAAAATGCTTAAACACACACAATAACATTTCCTACAAATACATACATAACACAAAACATTTCTCCCCCTCTTTCTTTAACCTGTTACTTCAGCAATGTGACTGCCACCCCTTAAACACCTCCACCTTGACCTGGCTGTCGAATATTTCAACAACACCTTCCTTAACATACTTAATAGCCTTGCTCCCGCTAGGAAGGTTCACTTAAGAGCCAAGCAATTACCATATTTATCAAATGACACCAAACTGCTACTTAAACATAGAGATAGGGCATGGACAGAATACTTGAATACCAAAGATTCAGCCAACCTCTTAGCATATAAACAGATTTGTAACTTAGTTAAAAAAACAAATCAATAAGGACAAACAAACCTACTTCCTAACCAGTCAACAAAAATACCAGAACAGCCCTCAAAAATTGTCTAAAAGCATTAACTATCTCCTTAGACCTGGCATACATCTAACCCTGCTCCCTGTCTCTCCAAACAACACTGATCCAATTGCTACCCAATTCAACTCCCACTTTATTAATTCCATAACCACCCTACTTGGTACCCAGCTCACCAATCCACTTACCATTCCTACTCCTATCCCAGATTACCCCAACCCCCTCACTTTTAGTACCACTCAAACCAACTACATAAAAAAAAAAAACTCCTCACTAAGCTAAAACCCTGTTGTCTTGCATCTGACCAACTTCCTAATGTATTTCTAATGATTTCAGCTCATTCTATCACTTACCCCATTTCTATCTTGATTAATCATTCAGTTACAGAAGAGTACATCCCTTCTGTCTGGAAAGTATCACACATCATTCCCGTCCACAAAGGCAGACCCTCCATGAAGCTAAACAATTACCGTCCTATAGCTATCCTCTTCCCCCTTTAAAAAATATTAGAAAAAATGCATCCACAATCAACTCCTACACCACCTACTTAATCTCAACCTGCTGTCTAACTCTCAACATGGCTTTCATCCTAAACATAGTACCAGCACAGCTCTATTATATTTCTCCACTACCATTCACAAGCTCTTTAATGAAGGTCACTATGTCTCTTCTATCTTTCTAGGTATGTCTAAAGCCTTTGACACTGTTTCTCACCAACTACTTCTAGACAAACTCATATTATGGCCTCACTACTGCATCCCTAACCTGGTTCCATAGTGATTTTTCCAACCATCAGCAAGCTACTAAATGGGCTAACAGTCTCTCACCCCTACTCTCCATCTCAGTTGGCGTACCCAAGGCTCCATTCTTGGCCCCCTCCTTTTTACCATATTTACTATCAATCTCAGCTCAGCAACTAAACTGGCTCACATTGTCCAGTACGCCGATGACTCCACACATATGCTCAGCCCCTTCACCATGAGAACTTCAAATAAAAATGCAAACTTCCTTTCAGGACATAGAAGGATACCTCTCTGTACATCAACTCATTCTTAACCCAAACAAAACTAAGATTATTGCCTTCAGAAGCAAATTATCCAATCCTGAATAGTTTCCGCTCACAATTCTGTCTTCATATAGAACCATAATTCAGCCCACTAGCCAGGCTAAATTGCTAGGTGTCATAATAGATGAGTACCTAAAATTTGACAAGCATACCTCTATTACCATCAAGAAAGTTCGCGCCAAACTTGGCACCCTCTTTAGGGCTAAACCATACCTCATTCAGAGTGCCAGAATTGCTATTGTTTGGTCACCTGCTTTACACCCTCCTATATGGATCTCAAAGTTTTACAAACCTTCATAGGTTTGAGCTCAATAACCATCAATCCTGCTACAACAAAATCACCAAATTTGCTACTAATCTGTCTTACAAGACTCACCACTACTCTGCCCTCTCTCAGCTCAACTGGTTAGAAGTCCTTAATCTTTTATCACACAACCAAATGACCATGGCTCACAAAATAATATACCAACCCAGTAACTGCCCCACCCTCTCTAACCTTATCCAACCTAGTACCATTACGCGGTCTCTCAGATCCTCCAACAAACTATTGCTAAAGGTATCCCTTTCCCACAACTACCATGGTGACTACCTTTACTCCTACAAAATAGCCAAATTGTGGAACTCTCTCCCACAGTCCATCATACAAAATCGTCATCACCATGAGTTCAAAGTACTCCTAAAAATTATCTTGCCAAACACTGGCTTTGCTCCTGTCATTCACCAAGGTAATTCTACTACCCCCCCATACCTTAGCCTACTTTACCTCCAACTATACTCCCTCCATCTTTGCTCTAAATCTGCTGACCCATAACAGCATTCACTCAATTTTATTTTTTGTGCAAACTTTGTAATTAATATTTCCAACTTAAAAATAGTCTTTGTAATTCATTTTTCTGTTTAAGTTTATATACTCTGTATACATGTGCACTATTGTTTGTATTCTATACTGTCTACTGTATTATACTTATAATTAATATAAGCTTTGTTACTGCTTGTGGAGCTTTTCTCCCCAGGCCTCTGCTGAAAATGGGCTCATGGCCCAATCGGACATAACCCGGTTAACAAATGTAATAAAGTAAATAAATAAAATAAAACAAATATTAACGTGCTTGTCTTGCAGGACATGCTGCGGCTGTATCCACAGCCAACAGTGGTGGGGGAGCTGATTGAGGGTTTTTTCAGGGGATTTTCTATTGTCTACACTGGCAGAGGATGGGATGATTGGAAAGAATTTCAGAGCAGCATGAGGGAAGGAGGATTTTCTGGAGGCACTGGTGGAGAAGAAGCGGCAAGCAGGCAGGTTATTGGGCCCATCTGATATCCCTCCATTCACCAGCTTTAAGGTTTTGTCATTGGGATTGGTACCTAAAAAACAGCCAGGGGAATTTTGCTTGATTCACCATTTGTCTTACCCCAAGGGAAAGTCTGTCATTTTTTTTTTTTCAGTGGAGGAGGCTAAGGTGACTTATGTGTCATTGGATGATGCGAACCATTACAGGGTTTGAGGCTCCATGGTTGGTCAAGATGGACATTGAGTCTGCATTTCACTTTTTGCCAGTTCGAGAGAAGGATTGGCCATTTTTGGATATGGTGGTGGGAGACAAGTTTTATTTTGACAAGGCCATGCCAATGGGATGCTAAGTAGCCTGCTTCACTTTCGAGAAATTTAGCATGGCTTTACATTGGATTTGGCAGCAGCGGGTAGTTATACAGAGGATGGTGCATTATTTGGATGATGTTTAACTGGAAGGTGAAGGAAACAAGGGAGCAGCATTGGCTAAGTGTGAGTTTGTGAGGATGTGCAAGGAACTGGGGATGCTGTTGGCCACCCACAACTTGGAGGGTCTGACAAAGGTATTACATTTTCTGGGGTTGAGTGTGGATGCAGAACAGGGTTTGTTTCACTTGCCAAGAGAAAAGGTAGCTAGGCTAAAGAAAAAGATAGTTTGGATGAGGGCTAAGGATAAGGTGCAGGTGAGGGATGCTATAGAACTCTTAGGACTCTTGAATTTTGTCTGTAATGGGCTGTTCACACAGGGCGGACCTTTTGTAGGTCCATAGCCCTTCTATTGAAAGGGGGGTAAAAGTAAGCACCATTGGGTGAGAATTGGCAAACTGACTCGTGAGGACTTAATTTTGTGGTTGCAGTTTTTAGAGCAATTTAATGTCACCTTTTGGCATTCAGATTGGGTACGGAAATGGGAGCTACAGCTTTTCATGAATGCAGTACGGGGCACTGGTATGGGGGCTTTTTTTCTGGACAGTGGTTTGCACTGCCCTGGCCACCTGAGTGGCCGTAGGAATGGAGGCGGGATGTTGCCCTTTTGGAACTGATGCCAATTTGGTCAACATCAGTTGTGTGTCAGGAATGGTTGAGGGGCAGGAGGGTAGTTTTTAATTAAGACAGTGTTGCAGTTGTTAGAGTTTTACAGGTTAAGATTGCTAAGTCTGAATGTTTATTGTTGGTATTGCATAAGGTAGTGATACAGAATTTGTTGATTAATTTTTCCTTCACAGGTGTGCATGTACTGGGGTTGAAATTGGGACTGCTGATAGTTTGTTTCAATTTCAGTTTTCCAGGTTCTCGCAGTTGGCCTCGATGGCAGGTGAAGACCCAGTGGTGGTGCCAAGTGAGGTGTGGCAGATTGGGCTATAGTGATCAGGAAGTTGGTGCAACAGGCCTGGGCGTGCTCCACTAGGTAGACGTATGGTAGAGAGTTGTATGATTTTGGCAGGTTTGTTATACAATTACCAAAGGATGTAGGTTTGTGGTCAGAAGAGTTATTATTGTGATATTTAGCTGGGGCTAGGGGCAAGGTAAGGCAGTAAAATCTGTTAAGGTGGACCTGGTAGCAATTAATGTGTTTGCTCGACAGGCGAGATTGCAGGATTTTACTAAATCATGGATGGTGGGGTGAGTGTTAAAGGGATGGAGTAGGGAAGAAGGTTTGAATAGTGGAAAGCGTTGACCAGTGACACAATGGGATTTAAATGTTTTAATGCAGGGTTTGGCTAGAGTAATTGAGGAATCGGTGGATTATGTTGTGTGGGTGATGTTGAGTGTGTGGATGTACTTTGGTGCGTTTAGGGTGTCAAAGTTGTTGGGGTCACTGATGAGCAATGATGTCATGCTACTGCCTGGCACAGTTTACATTAGGTTAAGGACATCTAAGAATGATCAGGTGGCCAGGGGTGTGCACATAATTTTAGTGAGGGACAGGCTGGAGCAAATGTGTCCAGTGATATGGGTGAAGAGACTGCTATCATCTCATAAAGGAAGCTCCCAGAATTTGTTTTTTCAGTCAAAAGGGGTAGAGTGTTAACAGGGGGGACAATTGATTTTAGTCAAGAGAAGGGCCTTCCGTAGCATGGATTTGGATGGAGAGAGATATTTTACTCATTCCTTTAGGATGGGTAGGTCATCAGATTTTGCAAGAGCTGGTAGTTTGATTAAAGTCATTAAGAGGGCTGGGAGATGGTCTTCCAATGCCTTTTTGAATTATATTAGATATTAGATAGGAATGTTTTTTTTTTCTTTTCTCTTTTAGGCAAAAGGATTCTCATCATAGGGCATTCATACGTTTTTGGGCAGCAAGGCTGGCTGCTGTTAGAGTGCAGTTAGAGTGTTACATGGCATGGCATTAGAGGGCTCAAGTGGAACCAGCTGTTGCAGGTATTTGCAGTGATACCATCTCAGGTGGGGCTTTCTTGAGTTTTTCTTGTGCACCTGGCAGGTAATGATTTATGTTTGATGCAGTTGGTTTATCAAATAAGGGAGGATTTGCTGGCTTTAAGGAAGTTATACCCAAATCTGTGCTTGGTGTGGTCAGAGATTATTCCACGTTTGACATGGAGGAATGCTAAGACGTTTTCAGCAGTTGAGAGGGCACGAAGCTTTGTAAATTTTAGGTTGGCCAAGCAGTTGAGGGTGATGGGGGTACTAACCATTCAGTATAATGAGTTTGATGATAGGGATCCTATGTGGTTTAGGGAAGATGGAGTGCATCTCAGTGACTTTGGTCTAGACTTGTTTAACCTGAACCTGGGATAGCTTTTGAAGTGGCTGGTTAAAGACTGGGGTTAGTGAGGGGGAACAGTCTGATTTAGGCTGGTGGGTGGAAAAGATGGACAGGCTTGTCCGTCTTCTGTTCCCTCTCTGGTGTAAGCTTTTAGAGGAAGGAGGCCTGGAGTGGTGGAAGTGGGTGGTTGGATGCTGCTTGCACCTGGTGGTTTGGATGGAAATGAGGTTTTGGGGTGAAGTTGAGCAGATGAATGCTGCCTGAAGTGTTATAATAAGTGAGCATGTGGAGGACGCTTCTTATTTCACAAGGGTGAGCAGGTTTTGCTGCCCTTATGGATAGTCATGTGATGTTTGATGTGCAAAGTAATGAAGTTATTATTAATAAAGTTATGAAGCATTTGCTCTGATGTTTGAATTAATAAAGGTCGTCAAAGGTCTTTTTGGAGTTTGTCTCTTTATTAAAGAGGAACGTGACAATAACACGGTTGATACATTTTAACACAAGTATCTGTACAAGACAGTGTGATAGTCCAATGACACAAAATTATTTACGAAACTCAAGCTAACTATGCTGGCATATGTTACACATGCACTGCCCTATTCTCCCTGGCATAGATGGCAATACCTTACATCATCAGTGATGCTAACAATTAATAATTAGAAACACACGTCTTCATCTGGTATGTCATATGGTTACCTATTTCCTCAAATCTCAGCTGAAAATTAAATTATTTGTAAGCTACAAGTGCATGTGACATTTATTCAAAATTTAAGAGCATATCATTTTATTATATGCTAAAGTATCTGATTTCCTGACATCAGTAGTAACTGTCCAAACCATGTACCAAATACTTCTGCAGAATAACCCAACTAGGCAGGACTGCATACACTGCATCATGATTTCTGTTTTAAGGTTGGACATCAAACAACTGACCCTCATTTAATGTAATACCAGAACATTGCATTTCTTCATGCCTAATTCAAATGATTTTTTTTGTTTTGTTTTGTTTTGTCTTTATTTTGTGACAAACCCATATACAGACTTAAACAATGTTTTTTTTTTTTTAAACATAGTCTCTATTTCCTCTCTCTTTCTTTATGAATTATTTAACCTGGACAATATCTGCAAATGGTCAGGTGTTACCTGTGTATCACCCTGGTAATCAAATGTGAAATAAAATAAAATTCAAGAAAATGGCTGACTAACAATGACTGGTATGTTAAAAGTGATGTACAATGTTTGCAACTACAGTTGTGTCACACAGATTGAAATGTATAATGCTTGCAAATGTGATTGTGTCTTTCTGGTTTATTGCCATTTATATAAATGTAACATGGCCAATGTCACACATGACAGTTTAATAAAGATGTTTCTTATTTAATAAAATCAAGAATAAGGCACACCTGGTTTGCACTAAAACTGTAGCATGTTAGAAGTGCAAAGATTTTGAAATATGGAATTATTATTTTATTTTATATCAGGCAGAGAGATATCAGCTTGTCTGTCAGCATGGATTTTAGGCACACTGTATTGTTGCAGTTCGATAAATAAAAGTAGCCTTTGTGGATCATCCTAGTTTTTAGCAGTTGCTTAGTATATTAACTTTTCTTGTACTGTTTTTAACATCATTGATATGGATGTAACATTTTTATTTGTTTGTTTTACTAAAGCATTGTTATGTAACAAACTAGGAAATAAACAGTTGATTAGTCAAAGTTACAGGATAGAGAAAAGTGAAAAATATGGCTGCTGTTTAATTTGCTGATTGAAAACAAACATTATGCAATAAGCATTCATCATGGGTGTACATGCTTAACAGTAAAACCATTCTCAGTGTCTTCATTTCTTTGGCAGGTAAAATGACCTGCAGGGAATTATAATGAGTTTAATAAGTAAAATTATAGATATGTAAGTTAGAGTATTGCTTAATAAATCTGCAGTGCAGCTCTTACCCACTATATGTTAATATATATCATACAACATGATACTTGCACTTTTTTAAATAAAAGAAAATCATTTCAAAGGACTAAACCACAGAAAGGGCAGATGCTCATATAATGCTTCATGAAGTGAGAAAAATGCATTTAAATTCATGTAATGCCAGTATTACACTCAAAAAGTTAGGAAAAAGGTGGTTTCTAACTAATTTCTAATGCACGACAGGTGCTAAACATATCCTGTTAAGTGCCTTTCAGAGATGATATCCTTTAGTCTCTTGCTATAACATAAGTAGACCAACAAAGAAGAATAGCATTGGAAAGCAGAAACAAACTTAAAAGCTGTAAAATACTTTATGTTGCTAAACTTCTCTGTTGAGTGTGCCATTGGGGAGTATATTGCATCTTTTAAAGCTGTTACAGAATTAAAGATAAAGTTTGCTCTTGTCCTCTGTCTGTAAAATAGTGCTGTATTATAGGTTTCACACTAATCAATTCCCAAGGATGAAGTCACATTCTTTTTCTGTGGTTTAATGTACTAATTTGTCCCAGTCCCCTTCAATAAACACACCACACCAAATGACATTTGACAATCTTTATTAAACTTCTATAAACATAACTATATTGAACAATATTTTAACTTATTAATCAAAGCATGAACATACATATAACTTTTTTAGGGCAGCATAACCTCACTCACACTAACCAAATAAGCAGCTTCTTCACCTTTGCTTGCTTAGTTTACTTATCAAGCAGCCTCCCATCACTCAGTTTCATTCCCCAACTCGTTGAATTAAACATCCTACCCCCTTTACTTTGGCAAGGTAACCATGCTTACCCTAACCAAATACGCAGTGTCTTCACCTTCGCTCACTTACTTTTACTTATCAAGCAATATCGCATCACTCACTTTCCTTCCTATCTCATTGAATTAGACATCCAACACCAAAGGGGGAACAGAAGAGGGACAAACCTGCCTCTCTTTTCTGCCTAAACCCCAAACCTATAAAATTACCACACAATCCTCAATGTTCCTGAGTAGCAAGTTCACCCCAAAATCTGATTCTTTACACAGTAACACTCACAAAAAAACAGTTAAGCCCCTCCTTTCCTTTACCTCATTTCCTCCCAACCCTCCTACTTTCCCAGTTTAACCCTTCCATCCCCACCACATTAACTAACTTTCTTCCACTACCATCTTAACTCGCATTACTATTCCCACCTAACCCACATCCAAAGATGTCCTTGGATAAATTGGTTTGTTCCCAGACCTCATTTGTGGTGAATCAGAAGTGCATGCATACATTGCTCTGGGTTAGTTGTGTGTTTAACTTTGAGCCCTGGTTCAGCCACAGAAACTAAAGACAAAGTCTTACATTCAAATAAGGAAATGTTATGGGAACATTCTATGTAAAAGCCAGTGGCAACTGATGATTTTTTTTCAATCCTTGCAGCCAGATGCACAATGAGACAGTGGCTCAGTATACTACTGAAATAGACCCCAGTGTGCTGTGAACCAGAATTGCACTTTAAGTTTAGATAAAGCACTTAGCCATGGGCATGTGGTTTAATATTTACAAAGAACCTTGCCAGAAAAACAATGCTTTCTGAATGAATTTGGAAATTAACATGTTGCTGGAGATTGTCTTAAGTATGGGAATTGGAAAAAGGTAAATAACAACTGAAGAAGTATGGACCAAAGAATGGTGCTGTACAAATTTAGGATGCAGACAAAGCCTGAAAAAGGTAAAATGGTTGGTTAACAATGTCACAGTAAAACACTTTCCACATATCTGTAATTACAAAAAAGGACAAATGATACCAGATGAAACATGGAGTACACTTAAACAAGAACATCATAGTAAAGTGTAGTTTCAAGAGAAGATTAAATGCTATAATTCTAATTTCATAGTACTAAATCTATATGGGAAAGTTAACATACATTTGATTCCTTTAGTTTTTTTGAGTACGGAAACTACATCAATACTACTGGGATAGAATTGATACAGTTGATTACTGACCATAGAGCTTGTTTAACTTTTGACGATTATCATTAGTCTTAACTTACTAAGGCATAAGAAAAATTTTAGAGATGGGTACAAAGTTTTCAGTCTAGAACTATCAAATAAAAAACAGCTTCCAAAATTTACAGTAATGTTGAAGGACTATGCAGAGTTCTAATACATGAAATTTCATTAATGCTATAAATGAAATCAGAGAATAAGTGGATCACATGAAATCAATTGGGGACCTCATTTCCAGAAAATCAATCTGAGAAATCACCAGAAAGTTCATTCACACACCACCTGAGTAGCTTACCACTTTTATGCTTTAAACCAAACCCCAGAGCCTTTAAAGAATGTTAAACAACAAGCTCTCTGTTGACAGGGGAACATTATGAGGTTAAAGTCATACAAAGCCTTTATGCTGAGCAGCATGTGAAATGCAGAGTATAGACATCACTCCAAAAAGCCTTTACGGAGAGCAAGTTCTACTGCAAAAGTGCAGAGCAGTGCCACTACGAGAAGTACGGCAAAGCAAAACAGCCATAACAATAATCATTCTTCAGCCAAAATAGCAAGCAAAGTATGTTGAAAATACCAGGTAAATGCAGAACAAAAAGATAAAAAAATCAAATGCTAATCAGGGCAGAAGCCAGCAAGAATAGATGTCAAGACTTGTCTGTAAGTATTGTCAGTCAAGCAAGTTATAAAGCTTTAATATAATACAGCAAAGTGCTGAAAAAGCAAAAATCAGACAGAAAATGAAAGCAAACCCATATCTCTCCAGCAAAAAAAGACATGCAAAGGTAATTTAAATTGATTTGAATATGAGGAAGAAAGGTCATGAGAGATAAGCAGTATCTCAGAGACAGAATGCACTGTAATATTGGAACAATAATAAAAAGTTATAGCTGCTGTAATCATAACTTTCACACTCTTTCATCATGAATTCTAAACAGTGTCAAAAATAAAGTGGTAACAAAGGCCCAAAATCAGGGACAATTACTAAACATTACAATAATTCAATTAAAAATGACTATAACACAATAATTTACTTCAGAGTGTATTTCTGAACAATAAGAAGCATAAAAGTTATGAACTGCATTATCAACTGACTGTAATCCATAGTAATTAAACAGAAAATCAATTGTTTCACAAGAAAAAGGCTAAAAATGTGAGGAAAATCAGGGATAGTTGAGAGGTAAGGCTGTAAGTGAACACTTTCTCTTTTCTTTGTTTATTTACACTAACAGAAACAGGAGATGCAGCAATTACTGTCTATCATATTCATGCTGTTCTCCAATTACCATAATGTCATGTACTACCTATGCACGTTTCTTTTAAGTTACAGAAGAGATCAATGGATTCACTTTATCATATTATATTTTATCAATCCACCTTAATTATCCATCTTCAAGTATTTTATCCACGTCTTTCTTAGTTTGTCTACATCATTATCCTATGTGTTATGGATGTTAGGCTTCAGACTGTTGTCTGGGTTCCTTCCTTTCACTTCTAATGCATATGTAAGCAGGAACATCTTGTCTGCCATATTTCTTCCTTGTTCCCTCTTAACATCTTTTCATTCCCCGTGGCTTTGTCTACTGATGCTATTGTTGCATGCATATTGCCCACTTTTTTGATTCAGCCCAAAATGTCTTCATCTTATTTAACACTATCCCTTTCTTGGCTCTGTTTAGTACATTCCTGAGGTTCGATTCATGCCTCTCCACCTTGTTTTTGACTGCATATTAGTTGACATTTCTTCAACTTTTCTTTTCCTTTCTCTTAATTTTTTTTTCATCCCCCCATTGCTGAGAATTTTCCACAGAAATCCACAAAAAACATACACTCATGTGAGTGTGTGTTTGTGGACACACACACAACCCCCACATTTTCAAAATAGGAAAAGAAAAAAACTTTTTCTTGAGCCTTTTACTCACTGTTGACTACAGTGAATCATGTGCCTCCCTGAACCTAAGTGCAGTTTTCATTGGCATTTATACCTTTCCTTCACTGATCACTAGCGAATACTCAAGTAAACACATTCTCATCAAGAGAAAACTAAAGTGCATGTGCTCTGCATGGCTCAGACCTCCTTATCCAAGTCACATTCTGTAATCTAATAGAAGCTGTGGGGTTCAGACTTTGTCAGACTGTCAGAGAATCAGTGCACTGTAAAATTTGACTGATGGACATAGCTTGTAACCAGTGAATGTAATCAGATAGTTAAAATGCAGAATCTCTCTCTTCCAAAGAGTTTGGGGAGAACTACTATAACTAGGGGAAGGGAAAGGTATTTGGAATTTTTAGGAAGTCACCATGGGAATACAGTGTCAAAATCATAAGTAATTAATCATTGCCATATAAGCATGAACAGTGACACAATTTGAGAGATTTTGACATTCTAACAGATTACTCCATTTTATGCACATTTTGTAATGGAAAACTCAATTCTGATATATATATATATATATATATTCATCATATATTGATACTGATTATTTGTGCTACTAAGGATCTTAGTCACCTGTTTTTTTGTTATATTTCTCTTACTTCTTAAAGTAACCATACCAACAACTGCCATAGTGCTGTGAATTTGCTTTCACATTTATTTTTTCTCCCTCAGAATACAGTTTGGATCCCTATCATATGAAGCATCATAAAAATGGAGGTGGTTGTCTTCCATTGTAAAAAGTGACAGTGCTGAGAGACCTTAACTTTTAATGGCCTATGAAAGCAAAGTTGTTTCTTTTTAAGAGAATTACTTTCATCTGTGTATACTATAACCTGGTAAAAAGCTGTTTTGGTCCATTTATATTTTCTTCAGCATCAAACGGGTGAAAATCATGATTTTGTTATATTTCTAAAGTTGTAGTATTCAAAACTTGGAGGACCTACCTTACTCACTTCAGCTAGGTATGAAATATATCACAGTGATTCAATTTCTGATGGCTGAAAGCTAACATCATAACAAAAAAACAAAAAAAAAACCCCAAAAAATCAAGCAAATATAGTTGTCTGTAGTCTGGGGCAGAGTACTTAATTATGTAGTTAAATGGATTAAAGCAATAGTTTGCTCTCTAGAAATTACACTATTTTTCACTTTGGTTATGTAGTGCTACAGTATATCTTGTCCCTGGCATTCATATAAAGATTGTTATAATAGCTAATTCTTTGGAAAAAAAGATTATCACTTTAGCTGTTTATAACACTTTACTGCCCTCACTAAGACACAGTCTTAGGATCATAGGAGGTTACTAGGCTAACGGCCCTAGGGCCCTTGCAAGCCTAGCCAAGTTCAACCCTAGTTTCTTAGAGTGTCTGTTTTGAGCAGACAATAAAATCAGAGCCTACTTCCCCTGTCCAAGAGGGATACAGGATAATCCCCAGGGTGAATTTCTGGTTTCCCATCCAATTGTCTAAATTATGCTTAAATACGGTCAACAAGGGGCTTTGTTAACATGAACTAGAAGATCTGAAGTAGGATATTCATTTGTCTGCAACCTGTGGAACCTGTGGGTTATGGATCCGATATCGGATCCGAACCGGCATGGTTTTCCAGCTATGGATCCAAGTTCTCAGCTCCTCCCCTCACCCATAATGCCCTGCTCTACCCTCATGACCTCAGATCTCGTTTGCCGCGCTTGTGACTGGAGTGGTATTCATAGCTCTCAGCTAAGTGCTAGTTTCTTATCTGTTAATTCAGAAAATTTAAAGTTTTTTGTGCATTTTTGTGTGAAAGTTTAGGTTTCCCTCGTTGATAGTTTTATTTAGAGTTAAATTAAGTATTTTTTTTCCCTCCCCTCACTGTTGGCGTAGAGTGTGTGTGTTGGGCCTGTGTGTCTGTATTAGTTTTAGTTACTTTATTTTAGTAGCTTTATAGATTTGGATGGCTGATCAGCCCAAATCTGTTTTTTCTAAATGCTCCGAGTGTGGCCATAAGCTCTCCCCGGCTGATGGCCACACTCGGTGTGTTAAGTGCCTGGGGGTTGAACACCTCACATCTGGATGCTCCATTTGTGCAGGGTTCAACCCCAGGGCACTGAGGGAGCGGAGGTCCAAGCTTGTCTTGGCGGGCCTTTTACTGCCAGACTCGGCTCCGGCCTCCGCTCCTTCGGGAGCAACCGTGGTTCCGGTTATTCCATCCGTGGCACCCCCTCCTGCTCCTGGGACTCAACCTCCCGTTTCTGGAGAGGAGAGGGATGCTAGGAAAGGACGGAGGGAGAAGCACCACAAGCGGCGGGCCGAGACCTCTGTTTCGGCCCCGCCAGCCAAGCGGGCTTCTCCCCCGGCTCCGTTGTCGGCTCGGTCTCCTCCTTCTCGGCTCCGGTCCCCTGTGTGCTTTTCACCGGGTCCTGAGGAGGAGGAGACCCGATCTCCGTCGAGGCTATCGAGGAGGCACTCCAGGCCTACCTCGGTAGCCTCGTCGAGGTCTACATAGAGCCTTTCAGATGCTGATCTGGACCGGATGATGAGAAGATTCATCCAGGCCCAGATGCAGATGGGAGTGCTCTTGCCTCCCCCCCCTCTGGGGGGGAGCTCAACACCCTTTTAAGCCTATTGCTCCTTCTCCGACCCGCTATCCGGGTTCGAGCAGCTGGAGCCGAGCAGCCGAGCGGAGGTGGGTCGGCGCCGATAGTACTGGTACCGGATCCGACCCTGCCCTCGAGTGCGTCGGATCCGACCTCGGAGCCTGGATCCGAGCCTCGGATCCGGGGATCAGTGCTCCTTCGCGCCATCTGTGTCGGAGCGCACTGTCCTTCGGATCCGGCGCTTTGGCGCCGGCTCCGTCCACTCTTCGGATCCGAGGGGAGCCGATTGTCGGATCCTTTGGTCGAGGTCGGCTCCCTTCGGCTTTTGATGTAGTGGAGAGGGCTCTGTTGAGGGTCTCCAGACCCCGGCACTTGTTCGGCTCCGTCCGCTCCCTCTGCACTGGGCCAGGCTTCCACCATCCGGCCCCTGGGACAGCCCGCTTCTGTGCCCCAAGTTGCTCCTATGGAACAAATTGCTGCTTGTGAGGACTCCTCTGACAGCCCCCAGAGGATGTCCCTCGCAAGCATACGTGCAAAAGGAGGCACATTGACTCCCGAGTCTCTCACAGAAGACACGGACTTGGAGGAAGGGAAGGCTCCCCACGGTCACCCCGAGGATGTCTCATTTGGAGACATCATGGAAATGCTCCGTATAAGGGGTGGTCTGCCCCAAGTCTTCCTCGGACGAGTCCGTGTTCTTGGAGGCATTTGAAGCGGGCCCGTCTACCTCTTGGGTGTCCCCCCCCTGCCGACCCCCTGGTGGACCTTATTACCACCAGGGCGTGGAAGGAACCGGACACCGTGGAGCCAATTCCCAAGAGACCAGATAGGATCCTTAGTCCGCCATCCGACCGGGCCCATTGGAGTAAGGGGCCTCCGGTAGATGCCATGTTGACGGCGGCGGCCACCAAGAGGGAACTGGCTCAGGAGAGTCCCTCAGTCCACCCCGAGCAAGGAGTCTCGATGATGGACCGCTTGGGGAAGCGGATGTTTAGTTCAGCGACCTTCTCGGTAAGGGCGCTGAACTATTTGGCACATGTCATTAGGATGCAGCGAGATCTTATTAAAGAATACGCTGCATCCCTCGAGTCCATTTCGGAGGAGGACAGGGTTCTGCACTCCACCCGTATGGCCACTCTTAGGTCAGTTACTAATACTTCTATGCGGCTACTCTCCCATGCAACGGAAGGCCGCTAGAGCTGCGGGACAGGACTGGTCACTAGACGCCAGGCCTGGCTCCGTCACTGCGATTTTTCTGAGCCCTTCAAAGCGCCGTTTGCGAACGCCTTTGATGGTTCTGCTCTGTTTGGCAAAACCGTTCGCGAGACGTTGACCCAGAGCGAAAAGGACGGGAAGACGCTGTCTGCCATCGGAATCTGCTTCTCTGCACCCCAGAGGCCCTACTCTAGGAACCAAAAGGGTCAGAAGAAGATGTGGTTCCGAAGTCGCAGCAGTCCCAGCCTGCTCCGGACAACCAGTCCTTCCGTGGCAGAGGAGGACAGGGAGGACGCCGCCCTAGAGGCAGAGGGGCTCCCAGAAACTTCGGGTCCAGGGAACCTTTCTCTGAACGGCCCACGCAGCAACCCTGAGGGTCTGCCTGACTGCTCCACTCTGGAGGCAGTCGGGGACGTTCGGGCACCTAGCGGCATGGGAGTCCATAACATCGGACCGCTGGGTTCTCCAAATCATATCCAGAGGATATCGCATCCCTTTCCTTCACCTTCCAAAGTTGAAGTCCCTCCCAGACGTCCCACCCGGTCAACGGGAGGCCGCTTTGGCAGAAATTGGCCATCTGCTAAAGAAAAGAGCCATCCAGCCCGTCCCCCAGACTAGATCGGATCAGGGTTCTACTCCAGATTCTTTTAGTGCCAAAGAAGACGGGGAACTAAGACCAATCCTAGACCTCTCTCTCTTGAATCTGGCAGTCCCCAAAGAAAAATTCAATGGTCACTCTGCAATCTATTCCCCCCCTTCTGGGAGAAAATCACTGGATGTGCTCGATAGACCTCAAGGATGCGTACTACCACATCCTGATGGACAGGCGCACCAGGAGGTTTCTCCGCTTTCGGCTGGGAGCCAGTCACTACCAGTTCGGGTCCTTCCCTTTGGTCTCACCACAGCCCCCAGGGTGTTCACCAAAGTATTAGCAGTGGTAGCGGCCCACCTGAGGCTTCAGGGGGGTGCAGGTCTTTCCCTACCTGGACGACTGGCTTCTTACCGCCCCAACAAGGCATCTACTTCTAGTGGCGAGACTCCTTTCTCCATCTTGCTCCTTTCTGGGCATCACAATAAATACAAAGAAATCCAACCTGGCGCCCACACAGCTCTTAGATTTTATAGGGGCCAGGCTAGACACAAAGAGTTTACGAGCCTTCCTCACTGCGGACAGAGTTCAAAATCTGCAGCTCCAGGTGCGGCCATTCTCCATTCAAGTTCTGTTCGGGCGGAGTTGGTCCTGAGGGCTCTAGGGTCCATGGCATCGGCTATAGCACTTCTTCCTCTTGCCAGGCTCAATATGCGCATTCTACAGTGGACGCTCTTAGTACAGTGGTCATACCTTGCTCTCCCCATGCATCATCCCATAGCGATCAGCAAGGCTTGCAAGCGGTCCCTCTTGTGGTGGCTCCACTCCCGGATCTCCACAAAGGCCGCCCATTTTGTGCTTCTCCCCTCTCGCCACGGTGACCACGGACGCCTCCGCCTCGGGTGGGGGCACTTTTGGGCCGGACCGTCCAAGGCACGTGGGACGATTCAGAGACCTTACTGCATATCAATGTTCTAGAGATGAGAGCAGTGCTCTTAGCGTTGCTAGCACTTCAGGACTTTCTTCCCTTGGGAACAATTGCGATTCAATCAGACAACATGTCTGTTGTCTGGTACATCAACAAGCAAGGGGAACAAGGTCTTACCCGCTTTGTGGAGAAGACATGAGAGTTTGGGAATGGGCAATCTCCACCAACCGCTTTCTAATAGCAGCGCACATTCCGGTCGGTCCAACATCCTAGCGGACAAGCTCAGTCGCACCATTCTGACCCCTTACGAGTGGTCTCTCAATTGTCAAGTAGCAGAATGCATATTCGCACGGTGGGGAACCCCTTCATGCGATCTTTTGCCTCTCCCTCAAACACCAAGTGCGACAGTTTTTCGCTCTGATACCTCCTCCCGGAGGTACCCCAAGAGACGCTCTGGTGCATGCTTGGCCACCCGGTCTTCTGTATGCTTATCCACCCTTGCCTCTGATGCTCCAAGTTCTTCAGAAAGCCTCTCGGGTGGGTTGCAGAATGATTCTCATTGCTCCGTTTTGGCCTCGACAGATCTGGTTCCCCTTCCTAAGGTCTCACTCGGTGAATCCTCCTTGGATTCTAGATCCCATCCCGGATCTGATATCCCATCCATCCTGCATTCCTCCTCCGAATCTGGACAACCTGAAGCTGACCGCTTGGCTGCTCCAGTTCCACTCTTGATTAGGACTCCCGGTATTTCATCACCGGTTAAGGCAATTTTGGTGGCAGCTCATAAACCATCCACTAGAAAGGTTTACAGAAGCAAGTGGAAACGTTTTTCTTTGTGGGCGGAGCGGCAAGGCCTGAATCCCTTCACGGTTCCTCTTCCTTTAGTGCTTGACTTTCTAACCACTCTCTTTAACGATGGTGCCAGCAGTTCCACAGTCAAAATACAACTGGCGGCAATTTCTCATTATCACATTGGCCATGACTCTAATCCTCTTATGTCAGCCAAATTGTGTAAAATTTTTCTTAAAGGTACTTTTCTTCTCAGGCCCCTATAAAACAAGCAGTTCCTCCTTGGGACCTCTCTCTGGTCCTACAGGCCTTGACCGCCTCCTTCGAGCCAGCGGCTACGGTGGATCTCAAATTCTTGTCCTACAAGACAGCCTTTTTGGTAGCCATTACATCGGCCAAGAGAGTTTCTGAGCTTCAAGCGTTATCAGCTAAACCTCCTTACTTGGTATTTCATCCGGACCGTGTCTACCTCAGGACCAACCTGTCCTTTCTTCCTAAAGTCGCTTCTGAAGCAAACATCAATCAGTCCATTAACCTCCCTGTTTTCTTCCCTAAATATGAAAACAAAGGTGAATATAAGCTACATTCATTAGATGTTCACAGGCAACTTAGATTTTATCTGAACAGGACGGCTGGTCATAGGCAATCCGACCAGTTGTTTATTTCCTTTGCAAAATTCAATTTGGGCAAGCCAATTTCTAAAGTTTCTCTGTCCCGCTGGATTTCACAGTGCATCTTATTGGCTTATCAAGCTTCAGGAAGGCCCGCACCGGAGGTTGTTCATGCCCATTCAACCCGGTCAGTATCTACCTTGGCAGCCTTCAAGGCTAGGATTCCTCTAGATGATATTTGTGCAGCAGCCACGTGGGCTTCATCTCATACTTTTATTTCCCACTATAAGTTGGATCTTGCATCTAGGGTAGAGCATCCTTTGGCTCCGGTGCTCGGAATATCCTTCCATGATGGCGCCCAAGATTCAGGTAGCTGGGGACTCTGTCCCACAGGTTGCAGACAAATGAATATCCTACTTCAGATTTAGAAGTTATGTACTCACCATAACGTTCCATCTGAGTAGGTGTATTCATTTGTCTGCAACCATCCCGCCCTCCTATCCCCCTGGCCTTTCAGTTTCCTGCATATTCTATGTTACCCTTTTCAGGGTGTTGTTGCTTTGGCAAACTCGATCTGAGGTCATGAGGGTAGAGCAGGGCATTATGGGTGAGGGGAGGAGCTGAGAGCTTGGATCCATAGCTGGAAAACCATGCCGGTTCGGATCCGATATCGGATCCATAACCCACAGGTTCCACAGGTTGCAGACAAATGAATACACCTACTCAGATGGAACGTTATGGTGAGTACATAACTTCTAATTTGTTCCAAAGGTGAAGCAACCTCTGTGAGACAAATCTGTCCCTCCAGAAAGTTCTGTTGATGTCACATGCCAAGTTAAGGTCCTTTGAGCAAATGACCCACCCATGTGACATTTGACTTGTGAATGTATAGCATTTCCATTAAAGCAGGGTCAAGGACTGTTCTATATGCAAAGCACAGGATGCCTCTGAGCAGTCTGTATGAAACTTAGTAAGTGACAGTCATTCAGTCTGTCCACATACGATCAATGGTGAAGACCATGAGTTTTCTTAGAAAGGAACCAAAGGGAGTATTGTACTCTATTACTGGCCTGGTGAGGGAAGAGTACAGGCGGTTATGACCTCCTTTTTATGGAAGCAATGCCCTTACTTATGAGGTAAGCAGTATAAAATGCCCTTCTTACCACTGGGGAAACATGGTGATCAAAGGTAAGTTGCTGTCAGCCTGTGTGTGCAGATCTCTCACCAATGAATGCATGCTTAGGGCATTACTATTGATGTGGTAGTTACCAGGAACAGCATCCTTTCCAAAAGGGATGATAATACATTTTTTGCATTAAGTTTAAGACCATGACTTTGGCATCAATCATTAGTCTGTGTAAGTCCATCTTGCAGGATGCTGACATCTTTAGGGGGCTCAATGACCACTCCTGGTTTGCAGTCATTGTTGCCTGTACTTTGGAGAAGTAGATTTCAAACAGTAGGGGTCCCAGACTTGATCCCTGTGGAACACCAATGGTTACGGGTTTGCTGAAGGAGGTGGAGTCCTATCAATGAGCCAGTTTGCAATCTACCTAATAATATATGGGTTGATATCTAGCTGGGTGTGTTTCTCAATGATTACTGAGTGGGGTAGTGTATCAAATACATTAGCTAAGTATAGGTAGGCTGTATGTATAGATTTGCTCTCTTCTAGGGCTTTGGTGACTGTCTCAAAGAAGCCCACCAAGTTTAACAGGCATGATCTCTCCTTGACAAAGCCAAAGTGGGAAGGGTTGAGCATTTGGAGATTTCCTATATCTTTGTTGATAAGGTCCATGATGATTTGCTGCATGACCTTACAGAAAAGGCTGATCAGGCTAATGGGTGTATAGTTCTCAGGGTTAATGGATGCACTCTCTTTGTGCAAGGGGATGATGGTAGCTGTTTTTCATTCCGCTGGGATGAAGCCAGTGCTTAGGCTGTGATTGAAAAGAGTACCCAGTGGTGTTGTTAATTCCTGTTTTAGCCCATGTAGAATGCAGCCTGAGATGCTATCAGGTCCCACAGAGGTTGTATTTTTGGCCCTGGAGAAGGTGTTTAAGACCTGCTCCTCAGATACTAGGTGGGCGACAGGTGGTAGGGATGCTTTAGAGTATATGTGGTGTTGACAGGGGAGTGAAGTCTCACTGAACCTGTCAGCCAGCAAGTTTGCTATATACACAGGTTCTGCATAGCTTTTCTCTCTGGGCATCTACTGAAAAAGGACCTGCATCTATTCGGAATTTCCTGGTAAACAAATGTAAATAAATAAATAAATATTACCATTAACTACAAGTTCCATGCACATCTGGGTCTTTCCTTTGAGGTTACACATGTAAATAAAGAATGCCTTGTGGTTGTTCTTAGTTAGGGAAGCTAATATGGATTCTCAGTTTGCTTTGGAGGACTTCACAAGAAGTCTTATTTGCTTGTTTAAGTTAAGGAGGGAGGGTTTCAGGTTGGGACCATTCCTTCCTACTCTTAGACAGCAATTTTTTTTCTCTTATTGTGCAGCCTGTTAATGGCAGATGTCCACCAGGCATTTTTGTTCTTCCTTGAAGATCTTGCTCAGGTCTGATTACGTACAGCAGAGTCAAATTAATTGCAAAGATGTTTGTATAAAGCACTGGTATTTATACCTGCCATATGTGTCTGTTCCATCAGTGGAGGAGCCCTACGAAGCTATTTTTGCCATCTTGTAAGATGCTGTAACTGGCCTTGGAGAAGTGTTTTAGTCTAGTTGTTGCTGGAGGGGGGGCACACATTGGGGGATGTACAATGATCTCTGATGTTGGTGAGCACCAGATCCAGGATGTTTAAGCCCCTTGCTGGGGTGTCGACCATCGGATTCAGGGCATTGGAGTTTATAAAGTCCAAGAACCTTTGTGCAACTGAGTTTGAACACATATAATATACCCAGTCAATAAATGTTCAGGTGTTCGGCTGTATCTTGACTGACTCGAGTAGATCCAGGTAGGCTGAGTGGATGTCCTGATTCATGGAGGGGGTCCTGTAGATGGCAATAACTGGAAGAAAAATCTTACAAATGGTCAATTGCACCTGAAGTAATTCAAGGGAATCATGCTGTTTAACCAATCTAGAGATAATTTTATCTTTACTGAATATTGATATACCACCTCTTTTAGTTTACATGCCTTCAGTTTGTGGTCTGAATCTGTGGAAGGAAATGTAACCAGTACGGCTGGGGTGCTCTTCACAGCCTGAAATGAGGTCTCTGTGGCTGCACATATGTCAGCATCTTCCAAGGTAAGGAATGCTTCCAGTGAGTGCAGTTTCAAGTTTAGACTCCTAGTGTTTAGCAGCACAAACTTGAGATTTTTTTTAGTGGGCATTTTTAAATCAGGGATTTTGCTTTTGTGACATTGCCTTAAAAAGGCATTATGGGGGTGGCAAGAACCTTAGCCAGTAACTGAAATCTTAGAGGTGACAGATGAAGACCATCTCTGGCAAAGCATTGAGGTCTGTCGACCATGTCCTCCCAAGCTGAAAGATACTGGATCCACTTAGAATGAAACCAGAAACTAAGTCAATCATTGAAATCAATCATGTTTTGTTTGTATTATGATATCATCCTAGGCGAAGGTAAAACGCTGCTTAAGGCTAGGGAAATACCTGCCTGAGATACATAATCAGAGAGCTCAGTCATGTCTCTCTTTATGTAGTCCAGTGAAGCACGTCTCAAGTCATTCAAGCCAACGTGGACTATGACAGAGTCATAACAGTACCTGTTGTTGAGAGACTTGAGTGTGTATGTGATGTGGCAGATCCTGGCACCTGAGAGATAGTTGACCTTGACCTTTTCCTTATCCAACCTGGTGAGAGGTACATCTGTGTGTCTCACAATGGAGTCACCTATGACTAAGATGTTAGGTTTTGTGTTTTGCCTTAGGGGCTTGTCTGGTGAAATACTGGTGTGTGAGATATTATATGTACTATGTTCTGCATGGGGTATATTACATGAAGTGTGCTTATGTTTGGGAGGTCTCTGATGTTTAGGTAAGCTTCTGGTAAGGACCTCTGCATATGTAGAGTTATGTGTTGTTGGTTTGGTTGGTGGAGACAACCTGCATAGTGTCAGATGTAATGACTGGTGAGTGAGAGAGCCTGGATTCTAGGTTCTTAATACAGATGCATTTCTCACATATTCAATTTGTGTGGGTTGTCAGTGTACATGATGCAATTACCACGTTGCCTCAGGATGCCCAAGTCGACCAGGCTGGCTGGAGAAACTGTGGAAAATTGTCCGTCATTAATGTTAGGTAAAATAATGTAATCAGAAATGGGGAAATGACAGGAAGGACCAGGTAAGGCAGATGGACAGGAAAAGAGGTAGAAATAATAAAGGTTTGGTGGGGAGACCAATGTTTGTACCTCAGAAGTTACTTTGAAAGTTCCACTTGACTGTGAAGCACAACTGTGCGTAACCCCAATGGAGAACAAGCAGTGCACTAAGGGAAGACTTAACAGCTGTAACCCCCTCTGCGCAGTAGTGCATGATGGTGTGCTATACGCCAACAAGAGCAAAGCAGCTAATACCTTAGGATGTTAAACTCTGGGTGGTGAAGACAACAAAATGTATAGAATCTCTGCTGTCTAGCCTAGGTTATCTAGACTGACATGCACTGATTTGTGAAACAAACTGAGATTTTAATAGGAAAAAGGATATTTTAATGTCTGTTAACAATACAAATGGTAATGATAAAAATGAAATTCACTAAAAGGTTTCATAGCACTAAATAACCAAAGAAAAATAAGTCTGTTATAAGTCCAACTAAGTTGCAGGGTAAAGGGTTGTTTGAAATTTGACATATATTTGGGAGCTATCTGCAGTGTTTTTGATGATTGCTTTCTGGTTACTTTTAGACAAACAGTATTAAAAATAACATCTATCAAACATGTAAAGACAATCCCAGAGATTCATGAAGCTTGCGCCAGGTGCAGGCATAGTGTCGGCATTCTAACACCAAATATGGCCACCGAGCGATTCAGGTACGAGCTGTTTCCACGTGCACTACTTGTGTATGCTACGCCTGCACAACTCCTGAGCCTTGTATGTTAATTACCCCATGTGCAGCAGGGTAGCATGCAAATGAAGGTATGCAGCGATTCAGGAAGTGGTGCAGGCGTAGTGTAAGCATGCAGAAATGTAAACCGTAGAAAACGGTTTACATTTTTGTAAACATAAAATCGGAGCCATGACAGCTGACCAAACACATGTATTATAGTGTTAATATATGCCAATGGCTAAATATATAACCACTGGCATAAAAAAATGTACAAAATATAAAATTAACATTTAATATATATAGTCGCACTATGGCGATGTGGAAGCGCAGGGCAGTGGTGCACAAAGGGGATCGCAAGGAATAAATAAAAATATAGAATAAAACCTTAATGAAACACATATCACGATTTCCCCATAACAGTCAATGGCAGGCATGCTACACCATACTCATGGCGCAAGGGTTGCTAAAGAGCAGTGACAGTGTTATGTGCAGTAGCTAGGAATTAGTAGGCATTGCCATGCAAATGAGAGGAGTAAAAGTGAATTGCAAATTCCCCGCTGGTGTAAGGATGCACCTCACAGTGTAGCATTATAACACTGAGGTGAGCCCTTGAGATAAAGATGACATCAAGAGAGGGGTGTGTCGCCATTGCTGTAAGCACATTGGAGCATTGCTAAACCAATCTGCCCCTAGCTAGGCAAAACTGCAGGATAGGGGTGTGTCGAATTGCCCATAGCTATGCTTAGCTGAGAGTACACAAGGTAACTGAGTATCCATGTGCATGGAGATGAAAATGCGTGTAAACCCGGTAAGCAGGTATGCGCGTCACACACTGCAGCTGAAACAGGAAGGATATAGGAAAGAAATGCTGCAGCCATGAAATTGGAGTTCAAATGACTAATTAACACCTAGGAGCCTACAGTGGGCCATTGACAACAGCTAACAAGGCTGCAAGCAGATACCTGCAGAACAGGTAAGGGGAGAGGCTGCACTGCAAAGAAAACAGCAAAGTGTCAAAGCAGAACAAATGTGATATGCAGTATATCAGCTACAAGGCACATTTCACCATGACTGGGTAGGGAAAGTAGAAAACAAGAAAGACAGCAGGTGGATGCATGCCTGATAATGGGAGGGGTTCCAGGTTTAAAAGTGAATTAAAGGGCAACAGATTAATCAAGGCAGGCAAGTAGATCTCCACAGTAAAGGCCCCACACTTGCAGTACTCATAGCAAAACCCATAATTAAGATACGCAGCAGCTGGAATAGTTCATACACACCCACTTACATCAGCACCATCCATAGCACAATACTATAAAGTGTGAAAGCACCTCACACACATTTGTGTATTCCCATACACTCTGCACCAGTGGTGTATACAGACGGGGAACTTTTATTATGTACATGTTAGGTGCTGCCATAGCTTTGATCCACCAGCATGTGTTGGAGACTGAAGGTGGTGTGCAGGATGATGCACATGACCACCGCAGGCACCAGAGGAGGAGGAGAGTGTTCAGACCCCGGGTAACCTACCAAAGGCTACATGATCTGGAGATAGTAGAGTGTTACAGGGTGGACAGGGACACCCTACAGCAACTTGTAGAGCTGTGCCAGCCACGCCTCAGAGCCAGAACAAACAGAGGGGAAACCCATCCCAGTGGATAAGAAGGTATGTGTAAGCCTGACAATACTAGCTACAGGTACCTTTCAAAGACCAACATGGGATATCATGGGTATCTCACAGGCATCAGCATCCAGGGTACTACACCAGTTTCTGGATGCCATGTTACCACATGCCAATGAACACATATACTTCCCCCGAATGCAGGAGGAGTTGGCCAGCAATATGCCTCTCTTCCACCGTGTGGCAGAATACCCGGAGGTACTGGGTGCAATAGACTGCACGCACATACACATCAAGTCCCACCCGGTGAGTAGGGTAGGTGCTACATAAACTGCAAGGGCTACCCCTCCATCAACTGCAAGTTCATGTGCAATGCCTAGGGCATTATCATGGATGTATGTGCTGGCAGCCCTGGAAGCTATCACGACTCCCACATCTGGCATGCGTCAGAGCTGTATCAGTTATTTGCCAGTGGGGATATCCCAAATGGCCACCTGGTGGGGGATGCTGGCTATGCACTGGAACCGTGGATTATGACTCCCATCAGAAATGCACACACACCCATGCAGGAATGCCATAATGAGGCACACGCACAAACCAGAATCATCATAGAGCGTGTGTTTGGGATGCTGAAATCACAATTCCGTTGCTTGGGCATATCTGGTGGAGCCTTGCAGTACTCTGCAGGCACATGTGCCCACATCTACATAGTGTGTGCTGTGCTACACAATATGGTCCTGCAAAAACAGCTGCAGCAGGGACAGAATGGTGAAGGCCCACACAGCCCACCACCATTGCCAAGGGCTCCACAGGCATAGAGGTCCTCAGACCATGAACACCCTGAGCCAGCCCCAGTAGGCAGATGGAGGCATGCCCAGTAAGCCCATGCCTTGGCAAAGAGGGAATGTATAGCACACACACTGACAGTGTAGGCACCTAGAGATTGACACCTTTCTCCACCTGCACACAGAGTAATAATGGATGGCACACAAACAAGACTACCTGTAAATTGTCATGTATAGGCAGTCTACTGTGTGCATCCAACATAGGCAGCCCTCAACTATTGCACACACAACAGCCATTGGCACAAGGTAAGTCAACACCTGAACAGTAAATTAAGCTATCGGCATATGCAGATACAGTATGTATAGATTCATAGGTAGGTACTTGGCCAATTGACAAAGGCCATTCATAAGGCCAGCTAAAATGTGTCAGCTTTTGCCACCCCCATTGATTCATTAACCATCCCTCTGTGGAGCAGAGCCAATGGTGGGATCCCTGGGGTGCATCTACTGTTCCCCATCCACCCTTCAAGATAGAGTGTTACTGAGGGGCTCTGTATAATGTAGTTAAGGATGTTGTTCCAAAGTATGGGGAGTGTCTGTGACAGGAAGCTGTCCCTCCAGCATCTTCCAGTTATTGTTGTGGCAAGGTCAGCTCACTACAGTGTGGGGCTCACTGTGACATGGATTCCCATAGGTGGAGCATATCCAACAAGCTTGAGTTCAACATAGCTGTGTTGGCCAGCGGAGATCATCTCTGGGTAAACAAGATGCCACTGAGTAAATCAGGAGTTTATTCAGTCCAGCTGCACAGGCCATATGTTGGAGGCCAGTATGCCCCTTGGTGAGGTACATTCGTGGACCCCCCAGCTGATGGACGTGTCTTCTGAGGTACATCCCACATGGGTTATTTTACCCTATGATGGGACTGATGAGTGATGAGTAAAGGGGCACTATAACCCCAGTATGTCTAGATGGGAATCCTTTAGTAGTCAGATGGCCTACATAGAAGAATGTCCTTACTTCTGTGGAGATATGATTGTCACAGGGGAGATCACTATATACCTTAGTCCCCAGATACCCCATTACCTCATCTGTATTAAAGTGGCTGCCGCTCATGTGTTAATATGTGGGTGCCAATTCCACAATGTATTGACCATGCAGTTAGTGGCACTTGTCTGGAGGCCATGTCATTGGCACCCTGTGACATTCCCTGTGAGGCCCCTTGAAGGATGTCCGTGTCAGCTGGACTATCAATCATGGCTCCCAGTTTGCAGTCATTGCCAAACATGGTCTGCCGTAGTCCACCTGTGTTTGCCTGTACACCTGAGACATATATGCCAAACAGTATGGCTCCCAGGATTGAGTCTTGTGGGACATCAGTCATGACTGTTCAAGAGGTGGACCTGGGGACCGCTAGTTGTACCACGTGGGTTCTGTGTTTAAGCCCATTGGCAACCCAACTTGTTTTGTATGGGTGAATGTACAGGCTGGTGTGTTTATCAATAATACCTGAGTGAGGCATGGTGTCAAAAGCCTTGGTGAGGTCCAGGTAGTATGTGTGAACCACCTCCCCTGTCATCTAATGTCTTGGTGACTATATGTAAGACATCAAACAAGTTCAGTAGGCATGAACTGCACTCGACCAAGCTGACCTGGGTTGGGTCACGTGTTTGAAGGTTACCAATGTCATTGTTAATGAGTGCCATGAGGATGCGAACCATACCACTGCAGACCAGGCTAGTCAGGCTTATGGGGTGGTAGTCACCATGGTCAGTTGTGATTTCACAGTAATGGAGTGAAATAACCATTGCCATGTGCCATTGTATGGGCATGTAGCCTGTGGAGAGGCTGAGGTAAGAATGCTTAATTAGGTGAGGGGGCAGGTTGTCTTGTACAGTTTGCAAGATGCAGTCTGGGACAACATCTGCCTCCATTGATGCTGTGTTCTGTGTTAGAGAGGGCCATTTCCACCTGTGTGTTTCTGATGGTTGGAATACTGTACCTTTTGGGTAGTGTTGTGGGCTCTTTAGGGGGTGAAGTATGCACCAAATGTATCTACAAGGATGTTGGTGATATCAGTAGGGTCAGCATATTTTGTGCTATATTTCACTGGCACAGTGCAAATCTGTGTGCCACCACATACATCCTTGACATAGCCAAAGAAGGCTTTGTGGTTATCTTTCGAATCCTTGCGTATTCTCCTGCTGATGTTAGCCTTGGATGATGTCATGAAGGACCTACGTATCATACTAATAGTGGTCACAGATGTCTGACCTTTGTGGGATTTGCTGTGTGTCTGGAATACTGTCCTACATCTGTAGTATAGCCTGTTTACTGCAGAGGTCCACCAGACCAGTGTCCTTGTCTAGGAGGAGTGAGTCTTGATTTACCAGCGATGGCATGATCCATACATCCATGTAGGTGCTTATAGAGTGCATTTGTAAATCTGTCTGTATCTTGAGCAGTATTTCCCCTTAGCATGGGGGCTGTGAAACCCCCCACCCCTGTCACTAGTAGTGTAAACTTAGCTGTAGGACAGGTATACACTGTGGTATCCGTGGGTGGGGGAGATGCTAGGGTGTGGAAACAGTGAATAGTTCATGGTCAGATCTAACCAGTGACTGGTTAACCTCCACTGTGGTGCACCTGTTGCCCATGTTGGTAATGACCACATCTAGTAGTTTCCACCCACATTAAGGAGGTTACCACCTGATATAGGGCATATGAGGTGATACATTCCAGGAAGCGCTGGTCCTGGAAGTGAGTACCGGAGTACGTTTCCTAGTTAATGGTATGGTAGTTGACATTGACCAATGACAGGGTGTGCGATAGGACTGTTGTGTTCTCCACTATCTCCAGGTAGGTGGAGTGGAGGTCCTGGGTAATGGAGGGTGATCCGTAGCAGGCTATATTCCACATTGCAGTTGTGGCTGATGTTAGCTGCACATGGATGATCACAGAGGTATCATGCTGCCCCACTAACCTGTAGGTGTAGGTATCCCTGATGAATATGGAAACAGCCCCTCCATGTCTGTCAGTCCATGTTTTGTGGCTGAAATATGTGGTATTGGTTGTAGTCTGGTAGTGCTGGTGTGGTCTCAGGAGCCTTAAGACAGATTTCAGTTAATGCACAGATGTTGATGTTGTCCATCCTGAGGAGTTCTGTGAGTGCATGCTTGTTGTGATCACAACCCCTGGTGTTGAGTGACACATAGGCCGGTATGGTATCATTGCATGCATGTTCCCCATCTGTGCTTGTCTTTCATTTCCCCTGTAGGTAACCTAGTGGTAAGCAATAGAAAGACTTAAACTTATACAAGTCTTCTAGCTTCCAAGATAGGCTTTTGGAGAGACTAAGTATCAGCGTTCTGTATGTTCTTGAGTACTCAACTGCTTCCTGACTGCATGGTGAGTTCACACTGTATATTGTGATTTGAAGGTCTGTTTATTCACATATTATGGCTGTGATGGCCTGCACATTAGAGGTTCACAGATAGCCTACTCTCTATCTGCCCAAGGGCAATTAGAAGCATAGCAACAGTGTGTTGGCCTTCCCTGTACCATTGATGAAGTAACTGAGCCTCTGTCAAGCATAGCCAATGAAGCAATTCCAGGCAGATTTGCTGGAAGCTGTTGAAGACTGGGGTTGTGGAGAGTGATAGTGGCACTTAGTGATCGAAAGAGGGCATGTTAATGTGGCAATTCAACACGATTCAATTTCCCCAACAGGTCTTGCAGCTATCCAACTGGACAGGGTCCCCCACCCCCTGGCTGTATGGTTCTGGAACACATGATCCCAGGGGTTTATAGTCTGTTACCCATTCACACAACAAGGTTTCCCTTGAAGTGTGTCAGTGAGGGGCTATGCCTAATGTAGTTAGGAATGTAATGTATTGTCTCACAGTACATTTGTTATATGTTATTTCAAGAGTACGTGAACCTCAGTGAGTTTGGGGGCTCCCGCTCATTGCTTAGCCTAGCTTACACATAGAAATCATCTAAATAGGAAATAGGCGGAAGCAACGTTAATGGCAACAGTGTAATGGTTATAGTATCTGTGCATTCGAGGTTACAATCCCGATAAAGGTAGGGATGCTTATCATATGCAAAAGTATACCTTAACCACAGCTTGCATATATAGGTAGTAATCGTCTGTATAATAAACATTCGAATCACCCCCATCACCCATATAAAGCCATGTGTGCAGGAGAGTACAGTCAACAGAGAATGTAATGTCATGTCAGCACATAGTGAGATGTTACATCACTGACAGGTATATATCCGGAGTAGTTAGCGGATGTAGATGTGTTTGCCTGCACAGGTTATGCATTACATTTGTTTAACTGTGTTTAACCGCTGCTATAATGTTACCCAAACACTTTTAAACATGCTTACAGCTGCTTAAATGTGCCTTATTCTGCAGTAAAAAACATTCATAAAGCATCGAAGGTGTCGAACCCTGGACCATGCACACTATAGTCATGGGACGTACCACTAAGCCATCCGAGGTGTACACATCTTTCATGGTCTTGAGACTACACCTTATACCATATGCATTTCACTGTAATGATCTCAAATGGGACAGTAGTTTGTGAACCAACACATTTCAGTCTACATTTTATATATATATATATATATATATATATATATATATATATATATATATATATATATATATATATATATATATATATATATATATATATATATATATATATATATATATATATATATATATATATATATATATATATATATATATATATATATATATATATATATATATATTATACAGTTACATCAAAAGCCATATATATAAGCATCTATGAACTATGAACACACTCCGTGACATAGAAGCACTCGAAAGGAATTGGAGTGTACACAAAACACATACAGCTCTGTTATTATAACAATTAATATTAACCTAATTCACCATAGAAGGGGTGGTTGTTGTGTATGGGAAGATTGGGGTGGGGAAGGAATGATGGGTAATGCAATCATGCATCAAGGAGGGCCTGGTCAGATGTCCAATAAGTGAACTGGAGGGGCATACATGGAGTATAGGGACAATATAAAAAGGACATAAAACAAGAACCTTACTCATTCATAATACACCCTGTCATGTCACATTGCAACACCTACATTCACAAACATATGAACATTAACATGTATCAGACATATGTACACCAACTGACTGTCACATTTGTTTTCAGTAGTGAGGAATATCTGTAGTACAATGTATATTCTAAACACCATAACATTCGTACATATCTCAGATGCCTTAGTGGTAAAGTTAGTGACTGTGGTGTTCATTGTCCCGGGTTCAAGACCTGCAAGGGCTGTTAGGTTATTTTGAGAACCAGAATAAGGGCTTTTGGATGCAGGTGGATTAAAGCACTCCTAAGCATTTGTAAGCGGGTTTCCATGTGTTTGTGCGACAGTAAGCGGTGCTGAAAAATGGTAAATGGAGAAGCGCTTCACACGTCTGACCTTTGCTTAATGTCGTGCAGACCATGGGCAAACCTGCTCACAACCGCATAAATGTGCATTATTCACACTTTCCCTACCAGTGCCTACTCTGAGAGTTAAAATAATAACACCTTCCAGGGATAGAACCCGCAACCATGTACTCCATCTTCAGAGTAACCAAACACTAAGCTACCTAGGATGTATCTATCCCAGTTGTGTATGCAGACAGGTTAAACACAAAAGGGAGGAATGTGTTGAAATAGGACAACCCGCCATGTACCCAATTAAAGGTGTATGCTCATATATATATATATATATATATATATATATATATATATAGAGAGAGAGAGAGAGAGAGAGAGATACATAGAGACATGTCGATATATACAGGTCTACATATATATGTAGATATATAGACAAGTTATAAAGATCTACACATCTATGGAGGTACATATAAACGTATGCAATAATGTATATATATATATATATATATATATATATATATATATATATATATGTGTGTGTATACACATACATACATGTCTGTAGACAGCATCCAAAGTGGTCATATCTGAGTATAACATGTACCACAGCAATAACACATTCCGTCCCTCCCCAAACAATATGAAGATAACATAAGAGTATATGCCAATACACTATTATAAATATGTTCTATGGACACAGTCACCAACACAACTGCAATGACTGCAAATATCCATGACAGAATTACACAGACAGCTTTCATTTTGCAAATCTTTATTACATTCCGATGTATTGCCAAAAGGATTCAAGGACTATCAGTACCTGCATGCTATACAGGAAGCATTTAATAGTGCCTTAATGAATCAGCCTGCAATTATCACAGTATTAGTCCACTAAGGGATAGGTGTTCACATAGGGAAAGAACACCCACACACATATAGACATTGTATAAAAGGGGTTCCTACACACCTGCATGTGCTATGTACACCCACCATCTACTCCACAACCGAAATAGTTACATCAGTACATACTGTCATACAATAACCAATTATGCAACTACTGTACAACATCTGCTGAAACCTTAACATACCTGGACACAGACACACTAATATGGCCCTATGTGAAATAGTTGCCATTATACAATTCAACAGCTGCTGATGTAACAGGGATTGTATGAACTAATCCTGTTTCAGAGGGTTGAAAGGTTTGTCCACCAGGAAGTTGTACCGAGTACTGATTATTACCACAGTATGATACACAGTAACACCAAACTAAATAGGTCTGGTAAGCACACTGTAACCCCCCTAACATTATATGCATAGCTATGCAGCCTTGAGATGGTCAAACAACCTGTCCAGACTGAAACATATGCAGAAGTATTAGGGACAGACAAACCCTGCACAAGTAGCAATGTTCAGAAATATAACAGCAGTACTCACATTTAGACCAACTCCTCTAGGCATTACACAAAATATATTACTCTTCATCTCCATACAGCTGTTGCAATAGATTCCAAACAAAACTTCCATGCTGTCTTCCTCACAAGTAAGGCAAAGGGACAATGCCCAACTGGAATACTCAGTTATACTCCACTGTAGCCATGGTATTGGCTAAGGCAGTAGCAGCACAGCTCATGTGCATGTAATTAGCTACTTAGGAACACCAATTGGCCATGGATAGCACATGTTATTGATCTGTAACTATAAAAGGTTGCCTTGTCACACATTCAAACCATCTGTATCTACCTGTAGGACAATACAAAACACTGAAAGACGAACCAGAAACAAGTATTACACTAGTTAATAACACCTCCAGTTACTAAGACGGTATGTATAACACGTAGTATGTCTGTGTATATAGTACCTGTACTGTAAGAATTACAGTGTAATCAATGCATATAGTGGAAATAGCTATCTTGTGGCGATGTATTGTTGAGCAGTAATAATGCTTGTAGTATTCTATGTGTGTACTGCTGTAGGTCACATGGCACACTCCATATACACCACAAGGGATGATATGAGCTTGGAACCCACCAATTCACTTCCAGCCACTGTCAGTGTTGGGATTGGTCCAACAATTATGTGCTATAACAGGGGATAGCATATGTTGATATATTGTAACAGTCGACTTATGTATGGGTGTATAAGTAAGATGAACAATTTAGAGGTGGGCGTACTGTGCAAATATGGTGTGCATTGTGGGATATTGTGCCAATAACTGTGTAATGTACAGTATTCTAGGCAGATCTGTATTCTATTCTACATAGCAGTTCTGTTATGTTACGCAAACAGTAGTTATGTCTATTGGCAATTACAATACTCAATGACAGGATACAATGCATTAGTATTCAACTGACAGGTTAGCAGCATGATAGCAAAGATAATTGGAAGAGCCAGGTAACTATCCATGCACATAACACATGTAATATCCACCTCTCTACTATTGTCTGCAAGCAACAACAGCTGTGCATGTGTACATGTTATGCAAATGTGTAGTGACCCTTGTTACAGGGCTGGGCCAAATGGCTATGTGCACACCTACATAGAGTGGATATTGAGAGTACAGACACACTGGTTGAACTACCAGGTTTGTGTAGCCCAACCTCTCATTGCCAACCTAACAGAAGCCTGCACATACTGTATGTAAGGTAGTGAACAGCACTAGTAATGAAACAGGTTGCATATCATCTTTAACTCCAGTGTAACATCTGCAGTAGGAGTGTAAGATGTAGGAGACAGCTGCCCATGTGTAATAGCCACATCATAGGTGATGGCTCACACTTTCTGATTACATCCTGATCATGTTGATAGTTGCATCACAGCCTATTGATACATGACTCTGTTTGGAGAGTGGGTGTCTGTGCCCAACAGAGCTTATGGTCCTGGTGGATATGTGAGTATATACTCAGAGAAGGAATCAAACCTGTAGGCACTTGCATCATCTGTAATCAACTAACAGGATGTGTTGTGCTCCTCAGAGGAGGATTGCTGCTAAAGCTAGCTACAATGTTTCTGTAATAGCCAGTGTTGTCACGTCCATAACACAAATATTTACATGTGAGCATTACTGTCAACAACAGCTTTATAGGCAATACGTAAACTAAATACAGTACTTGGTACTTGTAGTGCTGACTGCTCATACAGGCATGTCCACTAGTCAGCTACTAGTGTTTTTGAATGTCAGCTTTGTGTATGTGGCCATCCTGGGGGAATGTAATCTCTATGCCATGTACACTGCCAGACCCACCTAACACCATGCCCCGCACATTGTTTGGGATGCAGCTACAGGGGTAAGCTGGAAGGCAGCCCAGTCTACAGCCATGACTGAACTGGACAGTCATGAGGTGTAGGTTAATACTTGCAGCTCATGAACACAACCAACACATACCCTTACCAAAACACAATAAGGACACCCGCACACACTACCATAAATCAGACACATTCACAGACCCGTCTAAGTATCTGGCCAAAGAAGTGACCCCCCCCCCCCCAAGCAGGAAGAGACAGACACCTAAATACACAAACTGTATGACATAGTTTGCATAATTATGCCACACTTCTGTACACATGACTGGAAACATACCCAACAGTACTCATTTGTGAATGCAAACTCTAGCACTATGTTACACACCGACCTATACGAGGCCATACATACTGTCAGCTGCCTGTCTGCCATGATTAGCCACATGCTCATACACTCAGACCACCTTTTGAACTATACACATGGCTCTGGCATATTCCATGTTGTTGTGCAGGACCTGTGATGCAGTAGCCTGGACTGCATGGAAACACATGTAGGAACTGTCAGGTCTTGTAGCCCATGCAGGTATGTCCCAAGGCCTGGGTATCATTCTGCCATTGGCCAGAATGATACTGCAGTACAGGGACAAAAGGATTGTATTCCACAATTGTCTAGTATAGTGGTGCATGTCACAGGGTATCCAGTATCTGTCGTCCTGGGATAACATGGTTGACAGGCCATGATGCTTTGCCAGACAGGGCCTGCACCTGTCACCCCTGGGAATCTGGATACTGCCTAGGGCTCATGCTTTCCCTATAGTGCCTTCATCATGCATGGTTCAGGTGAGGGTCCACTGCTGTTACAGGGACAGCCAAGCAATAAACTGCAGGTCTCGCTACACAATGATACATGTCAGAAACACTATATGGACACGCATATGTCAATCCCTAACATGGAGAACATGTCAGTGCAGTGGCTGAGACATGTTTCAACGCTCCGGACAGCACACCTGCATGACCATGTTACCTCACCTCTTGCTCATTATCCTTTATTGGAACACACTCAGGTGTGTCCATATTCCTGAAGGATATGTACACCCCCACGTTAATTGCACTTGCATACCATCAGATACATTATGCTGAGCAACTACCTTTGTGCCACAGTGGAATTCAAAATGCACCTTGAGACAGATCGCCCACCAGGCTGTGGACTTCCCAACTGTCATAATGTGCTGTAATGGGGAATATTAGGTCGGAGACAGAATCATAATATTGGCTACTCTCAACTATTCCATTATGAACAGGGAAGACTCCTCATGTACCAGCACCTATGCTCAATGCATGTTGGATTCCATCAACCACACTGACCTGGATCACAGTAGTCACACAAACAGGGCTAACTGCATGCTACACATAGTTAATCTCCAATGCCAATGTTATGTTTCCTAAGAGCAGAGTGGTGAGTGCCATAGCACCCATGCAGATGGACAATGCATGTGGAAATGCTGAATCCTACACAAATAAACCTTAAGCAGTCACATATGTGCAGTGATTGTGCCATTGAAACAGAACCAGGAGTCAACCCAACACAAACAAGTAGGGAAACTGGTAGTACCATGCTTTAAACTGTACCACAGAAGGTAGTAACTGTTGCAAGAGTGAACACACATGAGTGTAGATGATTCCTGGTCAGCCTCAGTAAGATGCAGATACACCATATAAAACCACACAAAGCTACTGTGAAACTAATCAGCCACATATTATGAGGCCAAGCACAGAGCATTCTATAGCTGTGTCATTAATCGTAATGGCAACGACAAGACCTGTCGTGCTGCACAGCACTATGGCATGGGAAGTACTGCTCCTACAGAAATAGCACCGGTTCATCCAGATAGGGTCTCAGAGAACCTAAACTCACTCCCACCTCCCCCCAACCCCAACAGGTACACTTAGTAATATATCCATGTACACTACAGGGCCCTGTAGTAACGACTATGCAGGTACAAGCTGCATTCCCTAATGCATACATACAGCTTTCATGGGACCTGTCAGCTTCCCAGGCTGTATCCTACACAAATGTAAGAAAATTCAGCTATCCTCATACACATCATGTTCAATCATAGCTCCATGTCAGGCTGTGTACACACCGAATGGTGCAGAGCAACAGTTATCACACCCCACAAAGGGGGAGACACCATTGTTAATGGGACATAGTGAC
>NC_056745.1:1006351217-1006353717 GCF_019279795.1 Protopterus annectens
AAACAAACGTATGGGTTTGGAGGTCCCGGCAGAACCTCCTGTCCAACTTCAGCTGGCCATGGCACCGGGCACCAACATATCTGGGACCCAGCCTTGGACCACCACCTCTGTTGGCTCTGCACCACCTTCTGGTGGTACCGCCACTGACGATGGGGCTTGTCCCCCTGGGATCAGGTCTAGACAGGAACATGTCCGCTGTCGTACAGTCCCGAATGTGGTGTGTAGGGGGCTCAATAATGGGTTTCGAGGCAAGATACGCCAGCTCAAGGGCAGAGTGTCACATTTACAGGGTGAGGCTGCCCCTCCTAGACAGCCCCCAGCACTACCACCTTTGCAGCTGTTTTGGTGCAGTGGTGGCTGGCCATGGCTGGAGACCTTCATCCCACTGTTTCCATCTGGGGGCTAATGGGCTTGTGAATGCCGAACATCCCTCCCCGTCTGACGTGTATCCCCCCACATGTGTCATATACCGACCCTGTATGCTGTCTTGTCTGTCATCCTACCCTACCTATCCTCTACGAGCATACCTACTCTCCTTCTCCCACATCCCACTCTCACCCTACGGAAACAAAAGGCCAATCGGTTCCTAGAACAACATTTGCCCCATACATAGCTGTCCATTTCACACACGTGCCCACTGGACACATGTAACCCATTTAATATGCATCACAACATACTCCAGTTGTCCTCACCCCTGTCTCAGGCGCACGATCCTAGTATGCACATGACTCCTAAATGTTCCAGTACACGTGATGCGGATGACCCCATTGTACACACAACACTACCGGTCCCTCTATGGTTACCCCATTTACCTTTATCATGATGATGATGTCGCACACAGCAACTTGCAAGAGTACTGTTCTCACATAATGATTGGACAGGAACTGTTGTGTTAATGTAAATAACATGCACAGAGTGATGTATATGGCCAATGTACAAATGTTTGCGTATATGAATGACATGTCTGTCTGAGGGAGTCTTGATATCACATAGGACAACACCACTACATAATACAGGCATTGCTGGTGTTTCCCTTTTCATTCCTTTGTAATGCTTTGTTGTCACATGGGATGTTCCTGATATATCTATATATATGTATGTATCTATATGCTGGACATAAACACTCACACATACAACTACATGATGGAATACATTTCCTGTACTGTTGAATGACTGCGCTGGATGATATGTTTGTGATAAAGTCCGATGTCTGCATATCTGCCATGGTTTAGTGGTAAATTACAATAGCTGTGTTTGCAGGGTCCTGGTTTCGAGCCTTGCAGAGGCCGTTTATTTTGTTGCAGGGCAGATCAAGGCCATTGGATACCGAGTGATTAAGGCACATTAAAGCAGTTGTGAGCGGGTGTGCATTGGTTTGTGTGGTGTTAAGCAATGCTAACCTCTGGTTACAGTTTCTTACACTCAGTTAGCCTCTACATTGCTTTACCAGTGTAATACTCGCATACTGGTGGCCAAACAGGCTTACACCCACTTGCTCCTGCACTTGCAAATGCACTGCATTTGGTGTTTGCATCTGACACTCACACCCCTGGGTGGGAGTGAGGACTACAATATTACCTTGTGATGCCTATTACATTGGATTACATGCCTACAGTATCAGGAATGGCTGCCCATTAGGCGACAGCATGCCATTCAACTGTACGGAATCCGCGGCCTGTCCAGAGTTTGATTCATATTATTGGTGTGTTCCTCTTACAATCTGTACCCGTCTGGCTAATACATGGGAACTGACACTCTTCAATACAAACAAGTAATTGGGTTTTGGAACCCACATCCTTCAGCCGAGTCATGCTACTGCATACCTAATATTCTATCATCTTTCTAAGGTTGTCAGTGGAATATGTGCTTTCACTTCCTATCAGACCTCTTATACGATTGGAGAAAAATACAAACTGAATCAGGGACACAGCATAACAACATCAGGGACACATTTAAATTATTGGTGCTATTAACCTGACACATTGACAGACTCAGAGTATATGAATTCATACAAATTTTCTGAGGTAAATGATGTTTATAACTCTTAATTGTTGTTGTTATTCATTACGTGTAATTCACCACCTTTCCTCCAAATGTCACTAGTTTTAGGAGGGTTTAAGTGGGACAGAGTTAGAAACTGAGTCAAAATCGGGGACATTTCAGAGGTATGGTCCCTATTTGTTCCCCCAATGGTTTATGGCCTGTCCAATGGATATGCTCTTAGGGGTTAAGAGGTATGGCTGTCAGCTATGCCCATTTTGGAATATTACTTACATCCACGGGGTGGTCCTAATACGACTGCGCCAGCCAAAACCTGCATGCCTAGGCCCATAATTGCATACCCATAGTTCCCCCACCTGCCACTCCTCTACAGCACTCATCCTTACTGTGGGTGCAGGTGGGGTATAAACACACCACTACACACTGCCCACTCTCCCCATGTCAGGATACATGTCGTACATTGTGTCGACCCATGGGCTATCAGGCTTGCACAACCTAC
>NC_056745.1:1006356217-1006536217 GCF_019279795.1 Protopterus annectens
ATGTACAGATTACCAATGGTAAATGGTATGTGATACAGTGGGATTCGGTACGGGAATGTCTGTTCGTTAGGCAATTGCTCTAACCAATACACTATTGCTGTGCTGCTTCTATTGCATATATACCCATATAAATATGGCTCCTGGTTCCCCAAACACACACCCCAATGCCTCCCTAACACTGCAGTCATTCATTCTCCAGTCGGATTCACTGTATCCACACCACTTCACACTGGCCACTCCCTACTCCTATAGACCCATCCCATCGGTTTCCTCACTCCACGTATCCTCAGAACTCCCAGATGTTTAGTCCATAAACATTGGTGACATGTGCAACCAAAAGAATACTATATGCAATTTTTGGGTTGTCCCACATGGGACACGCATGTGTCATTGTCAAGATTAGACCCTATACTTCATTACATCCTTACTCCCATTAACATGACACTACAATAAGTTAATATGTATGACTATGTGGTAGCGTGCACATTACACATGAGAGCCTAATTATGTATGTGTTTGGCATATTTCTTTTACAAATAGACCGGATTAGTAATTGGCGTTGCCATAGCATGCAGATCACAGGAATGATTCCATGTGTGAGAAAGTCCTCACATTTGATTATTTCCAGCACAGCACTGACTTCGGACATTGTACATACTACTGCATTTTAGCAGTGTTGTCCCGTCCCTCTTCTGCACAACCTATTATTATATCTACTGTCGAGGTTTGTAAGAACACATTCATGTTATTTATGATGAATGTGTTACAGAGAATGTACTTCTGCATGTGTGTGTATGCATATATACTTATAACAAACTCGCTGACCTCCATGGGACGGTCCAGTTAGAAATAGCCCATACAACCCTGGCACGCCTGGCTCCATAATTTCATACCCATAGTTCCTCCACCCCACCCGTGTTCAAAATATACGTATACCATCCATTGTCCGCTTGTTATCGCAGCCATGACACACCTCCACACATTGCTTTCTCCCAAGCGTTAGGGACCCTACACGTATGTTGTCCCAACCCATGTATTCCCAGACTCCCCCACCATTTAGTCCTTGAACATACCTGCCCTTGCCTGTGTAATGGTTGGATGGCCAATCATCCTATCAGTTTTTGGGTAGTCCCACCAGGTACTACCCTTTGTGCGCAAAGTAGACTTAGCAAATCAACAATGTTACTCCCACTGGTAATATCCTGTCTGTGGTGTGAGCAGCACTGCTTTGCTCACTCCTGCCCAGCTGGATATGACATACACTGACAGCGCTATATAATACTGGGGTTGCTGTTGATTCCCTTCTCATTCCTTTTGTATGCTTTATTGTTACGTCGTTCTTTCTTCATATATATATATATATATATATATATATATATATATATATATATATATGTATATATGTATATGTGTATCTATATGTATATATATATATATATATATAATATATATATGTATATGTATATTTATATGTATGTATATATATATATATATATATATATATATATATATATATATATATATATATATATATATATATATATATATATATATATATATATATATATATATATATATATATATATATATATATATATATATTATATATCTGTATATACTTATATATTTCCTATTTCCTATGCTGGGCACTGCTTAGACCCATGCATGTGCACTCAGACTTTCTTACTGGTACTTATATGTGTTTACTGCTGCTTATTTGTGCTTACACCTGCTTACTAGTACCTTATTCATTATGACAGTGCCACTTTGCTTGAATGATATTTAAGTTAAATATCTCATGCGATACTCTTATGTCGGTTTTACGGCAAAATGACACTCATTCCACATGGAAAATGATATGTGCTACTGGTGGGCTCGAACCATGAATGCCTGTTTGTTAGGCGGATGCTCTAAACACTACACTATTGACACTTATGTTGATTCCGCATGTTTTCTCTATTTGAATGAATATGATGTGTAAGCTACACTCGCCAGAGGGCAGCGACGTGCAGACACACTACGCTTTGCTTACATATTTGATATTGCAGCAATTCAAATGTATAATAGGGACACAGGGACAGGGAATCTAATTGTGAAAGTTCTAGGGACAGGGCTCGACATTCCACTACGTGCTTGTGTGTTTACTACTTTGAGTTTATTTCACTGTTCGTGGACACTCTTGTATGCTTAGCATACATTTCGGTATCCACAGACACTGAATTACTGACTTACTATTAGGGGCGGGCTCTACTAGTAGGCATAGTAGGTTTTGCAAGTGTCGGGGCATGTTTACGCCTCCGTAGAGCACTTGTACACGCCCCCTGCACTCGCACACATTTCCTGTGCAAGTCGAGGTTGCGGCGGCGCACCCTCATACATATTCATCTGGCGCTGCTGCACTATCTGTAGTGAGGAAGCTCTGCACAAGGCTAAAACCGTCCTTACGCTGAGCTTCTTGAATCCCGGGGAATATCAAATTATGGCAGGTTTAGTTTGCAGTTGGTAGGTTTCTAACTGTGATTCCTAAAACTCTGAATTAAAATTGTTACATAATTAGAATTTACCCTGGTTTCTAGGTTATACAGAGAAAAGTGACTGTATTAAAGGGGACAAATGAGTTAAAAGCAAGCAGATGTGTGAGGATTGCTGGATGTCAAAAGTTAAACATGCACAAAAATGTTGAATCCTAAGAAGAACAGCGATGTTTGTAAATTTCTGTAAGCACATTCAGTATATGGCTTCAAGACTAGTATAGACTGCTGGCAAACACACTAGAGAGTTAACTTCCATAAAGTATTTTACAGGGTTGATAACCTCGCTTCACTATCCATGTAGGGAGCTCTGAACTCATGCATACCCCTTTACGTTAGTATTTCCCCTTTACGTTAGTATTATCGTTACTCTTAATCCAAGGTCACTGCCCTTCACATGAAGGGTGACCAGTTAAGTATAAGCAAAAATTATCTCATTCAGTTTCCAGAAAGCTACCATCTTGAATGATGCAGAACAGAATAAAATGTGAACAAAAGGGAATTACTCCTGTCTGAAGTGAACAAATTACCAGGAAAAAATGAAGCATGAACAACTGCAATTTGAGAGTTAAAGTCACGATCTTCTGAATGACATCCATTGAAAGCAGGGCTTCTTCTATGAGTGTGAATATCCCTGACATCCAAGGGTAACATCTAACCAAATATTAACATCAGCAGCAGAACAAGTCATCACCAACTGAATATCAATTAGTTAGCCCACAGCAAGACTGTAGATAAGTGGATTCTGACCTACGGTTAAATTGGCATGGATGGTTTGCACTGTGATTTTTCCCTCAGTCATGGCTGAATGATCCAAGCTGCCAAATGAGGACAAATGTCAAAGAAAATGAATGGATTAATTCATATATCAGATTTTGTGCTCTGCATAATTTGTAAGAAAGAATAGTCGTCCTAATGTTGTAATTTTCATAAAGTGGTAAGGAAAGCAATTCCAGGGCATACAGAAGCATGATCTTGTGTCAGTGATATTGTTTTATTATTATTATTATGAATGTGTCAGTACAAATGGCAGTATGTGTAGGACTTGGGAGTGTTTCATTTTTCATGCAGGATAGCTGTTATTCAGCCCTTTGTACAATGACTACTCATTAGACAAACGGTGCAGCTATAATTTTAGTAAATATCCAAGATTTTGTTCTTAATGGTTGGTTGTGACTTATTTATTATGGTACTGGTTATAGTTATGCAAGTTTCTGGCATCCTTTATGTTGTTTTCTGATGAGTTTGTATTATTTTTCTTCAGACTAGCTTGCTTTGTACTGAAAACTGTGCCAAAGATGTAATGGTGATGATATGAATGTACAGTGGGGTAGTTGCTGGACAAGGAGAGAAGGGGAGATTGCCCTTTCCGTAGGTTAGACTGACCTGAGGTTTAATTATACAGCATTCAGGATACTAGGGTCATATACACCTTCTTGTAGATATAGTGGACTGGCCTAACAAATCTGAATATTTTGAAGGCTTTCATTTATAATGCTGTATTTGAAAATAACACTCTTGTATGCCTTGACTGCAATCAGTTTTGCTTGCATTTCCGTCATATCAGCAGCTGTAATGGTTTGGTTTGTTTGACCTAAGGCCACACGGCACTAATGACCTCATCAGCATTATTTTTTTGCATTAGCTCCATAGATTGACTATATTGGCATTAAACAGAGGAGCATAATGTTTTTATTACTAAATTATTACGTTAACTCCAATTTCATAGCCATGTTATTCAGTAAAATACAATGTAAATACTTGGAAAATATGGAAACATTGGCTAAGTATATTTTAGCATAATACCGTAGGCAAAACACTCTGACATCTGCAGTCTTTCGTCATTACAGCCCTCTTGTATGCTTTGTTTACCGCCTCAGAAATCTGCATACTCTGTAAAATTCTGCTTACAGAAATAACACCGAGCAAGATTACTGCTCAAATAGAACTGATAGGTATCCCTTGCTGCATCCTTGCATTCTGACATGTTACCTGGCAACGGAACTGAACAAAAGGAAAATGCATGTAAAGGTCTAACAAGTCTGTTATAGGACAAAGTGATATATATATTCTGAATAGCTAAGAATCACGCTGAGAAATATACAGTTTTGTTTTGCCTACTTTGACATGTGTGAATAACTTGAAACTCAAAAAGATTTATGCAGATTACCATTTTAGACAAAAGCCAGCTCTTAGAAGCAGAAATATCACTAAGCAGAAACAAATATGGGGAAAAGGAAATATCAGTTCCTTCTAAATATATATTCAAATGACAGGTTTTATGACAACTGGTTCAGCCAGAGCATACGAGTGATAGGGTGGATGCAAAACTAAAATACAATGAATTGTTGCAACAAATGAAAGCAGAAACAAAGGATTTTTACCCAAGTAGTCTGATTAATATAATGGTTAAATGTATGTTAATGTGGCTTAATCTTTTTAAGTACAACCACATAACATAGCCAAAAACTGTATAAACACTACAGGCATCTGTATTGGTTTGCAGAAGCCACATGCTTCTGTAGGAAAAAAAGGTACAAAATATTTTTTTTCCTTTAGTAATACACATTAGCAAATAAACAGGCTGGTTAATGAATTCTTTTTCTTGATGCAGAAAACAGCAGTGAAATAAATCAGTATGATTTAAATCTATATAATAATACTGTGACTATGTGTTGCTTTTGAACTGATTGGTAATTTCATGTACCCTTGGACTGAGACTGTAAATAGTGTAGTAGAATCCAATATTCTATTCAAGTCAACAAAAAACAAAAGTAAATCTCGCTCTCTCTCTACATATATATATATATATATATATATATATATATATATATATATATATATATATATATATATATGTATTTTACACTATACATAGGGTTGCCGTATGGCAAATGTCTCACACAAATATTTAATGAATACATTGGATTTTTCCAACACCTTTCGTAGATCACTTGATAACTGAATTATTTTCATTCAAATTGAATAAATTATTGTTTTAATTATACAGATCTAACTGTTAAGTAGCTCCACAGAAATCAAAAAGCTACGTATTGTGCTGAAGGAGACAGAATGGGAACTTCAACAGCACTTTGAGTAAAAAGTCTTGCCTCAAACTCGAGTCTCTCATGTAAGGTCAAGGCAACAGGGCTTCGATATATTTCAAGTATTGTAGGCCGAGCATTGAATTGAAACAGCTATGAACCACTTGACCTGTGAAAGCATATTTGGTGAACGTGTGGCAGTTGCAGATAATGACTCCAGAATAACATTTTTTTTCTGTAAAAAGAGGTGTAACAATAGCAAGTGTTTTTTAGTCCTATAACTCAGACCTCAAATATTTAATTCAAAGTACATTTATATAAAACAGATTATTTCATTTTCGCAGCATTTTGCATTTTTATACATCTAAGTGGATGCATTTTTGAAATGCATCCTTTCTTCTAACGCCCTTCCCAAATAAGAAATCATCTATATCAAGTCTGAAATGTTATCTAATATTGTGCTATGCCAGAGGCAGAAATACTAAAGAGCATTCAAACTTCCTGTACAGAGAAACCTATCCCTCTGTCCGAGGTATATCATAACAGCCCAAAACAAGATGATGTCTGCATACCTCCCTCCTTATAACAACAACAGCACAAGACCTTAATGTGTGTGTTGAATGATCAAGCCAGATGGAAATCTTGCATCCAATTAAACACTGGGGGAGTATAGTCTTGAGAGCTAAATAGTTCCCATCATTGTGTAATTTTTAAATCTCATTTAAAACTCACCAAGCTAAATAATATTCTAAATATGGTTAGGGACTTGAGAGATTATTCTAAAATTGTGGGCCAGATTCCCTGCTATTTTTTTTTGAATGTGAGTTTTGTTCTATTTGGCAGTTACAGTCTTATATTATTATATATAAACATTATACCACTGCCAAAGAAGTCACCACCTGCTGCCCTAAAATGAGTGTCACCCCGTAGCTCTCACCTCCACTGTGATGAAATGCTTTGACAGACTAGTCTAAGATGCAATAACATCCAAACTACCTGCAGATTCGATCCACTCCAGTTTGCATACAGACTCAACCGCTCCACAGGAGATGCTATTTCTTTGTTACTCCACTTATCGCTGGACCACCTGGAGAACAAAAATAGCTATCTGAGGCTACTTTTCATCAAATTCAGTTCAGCTTTCAATACAGTCATCCCACAAAGTCTGATCAGAAAGCTGGTTCAACTGGGCATCAGCACTCCACTATGCAACTGGATTCTGGAAAGTGTGCTTAGGAAGGAATACATCAGATAGCATCACCCTGAACACTGAAGTCCCACAGGGATGTGTCCTAAGCCCCCTACTTTTCACTGTACTAACCCACAACTGTACTGCCAATCACAGCTCAAACCATATCATCAAATTTGCAGATGACAGGAATGATGATGGGACAGCCTACAGAGAGGAGGTGAATCAGCTCATAAGTTGGGTTTACAGCAATAATCTTGCACTAAATGTCAACAAGACCAAAGAAATAATTGTGAACTACAGAAAGAGCAACTGACAGCACTCTCCACTCATAATGAATGAAGAAACAGTTGAGAGAGTAAAAAGCACAACATTTCTGGTAGTGTACATTGCAGAGGACTTGACGTGGTCAGTCAACACAAATCCTATCATTAAGAAGGCACATCAACAGCTTCATTTCTTGCACAGGTTGAGGAGAGCAAACCTATCAACAATGGCTCTCACAACCTTCTGCAGGGACACCATGGAAAGTATACTGACAAACAGCTTTACAGTATGGTAAGGGAGCTGCTCTGCTTCCGAGTACCAGTCCTGCCATGTCCAGATGTCTCAGCAGGGCAAGATAACCAGGGATAGCACTCATCCAGCTTACAAGCTGTTCTCACATTTAACATCAGGAAGGCACTTTCGATGCATACACTGCAAAACCATGAGATTCAGAAACAGCTTCATTCCACTAGCCATCAGGTTACTGAACTCTAGGAACAGTACCCTTCACACTGAACATTAAGGCAGTAATCTAACAATACTGAAAAGTCTCTATAGTGCAATAGGTAACAGGGTCTTACCTGCAACTAGACAGCAAAGTCATCAGTAATCAAACTGAACTGTCTCATTGTGCAATATAAATGTAGGCCTTAAATCAATCGCTTAAGTGTTTTTTTCCAGTGAAAATAAGATAATCTAGTAATGAGTGACAATCTGTTAAATCAGTGCAATAATGCAAGTATTTATTACTGTTGTGTTTGTCATCTGTATCTATAGAATTTTGTGTATTACTGTCATGTTAAATATAGTCTATGTTTTGTATGCACATTGAGCCCAAAGAAATGCAATTTTGCTTAGTTCGTACTTGTGTGAATCGAAGTGACGACAAAGTTTACTTTGACTTTGATATATGCAAGTACAGTCTTCCTTCAGAGAATTAATATAGGATTATGAGAAAAGATTTGTTGTAACCAACCATAAATAAACAAATACATGCATAAACCAGGGAATGTGTTCTGCCAAATAGAATAAATAGCTATAGAAAAAATTGATGATTGTAGACTTGTCAAAAGTCTTTAAAACAAATGCATAACATGGTCATAACATTTGCTGTTTGCAGAACAATAGTATGCATTGGTCATGGTGTGTGGGATTTGGAGAGGGGATTGGAATAGAGTTCTCATATCTGGATCGCCCAATAAGGATTATCCTTGGTTTAATTTTTAAAACCATCTTACAAAAATGTCCAGACTTACAATAAATAAATAAATAAATAACTTAAATCAAAGTACACTGAACCCAGGAATCTATATAGTGCAAACACATATCATCCAACTGATAACAGCATATTAAATCAATAAGAAAAAAAAAATACATTGGAAAGATACAGGAACTGTTACCTGGCCAGAGGAACTTGTCCAATATAAACTGTTTTGGTTATGTCTATATAACTGTATGGAGTTGTTTGTCCTCCCAACTGTCCAGTGTATGCCCTCAAAATTCCAACAGCTTGCTATGAGTGGCCCAAATATTAGTCTGCCATAAACAATGGAATTAATAAAAACTGATAGAGCTGAGTCTTCTTATCTGTAGTACTCTCTTAATCAAGCAGGAAGCATTCATCCCCAGGTCAGTATAAGCATTTAGGCTTGTCTGTCATTCAAGCTCTCTTTTCTCAAGCAAAGCATCAGCGTCACCTTCCAGAGGGGATGATTTAATAAAGTCCATGAAATAAAAGATAAATGAAGAGTGGTCTATGTTTTCTATGAGTGCTTTACAACTGCATTTTTCCATTGTGAAGTGTTATATTGGAGGTGTGCTATATGATCCATCATTTAACTTTGATTTTAGTCTTACCACTGTAGACTGCATCACACCTCAAGCACTTGGCTCTGTATACTACTATGTCACTGCAGCATTCATTCCATCACATGAAGTAATATGCCCTCCTTGTATTTGGGAACAAAATGTTTATTACCAGTCATAAGGTTAAATAATTTGCAGTTTGGTGATCTGCAGCTGAAGGTACCATTATTCTCATAGATTATGTCAAATCTCATCCTTTCTAGGTAATCTTAAACATTTTTTCCTCTTTTAAATGTGAAAGTCATTCCTGCATCAAGCATCATGCTGAGTGATCTTTTGCTTCTTAATGAAACTCCAGTTGTTAAAAGGTCATGCTTCTCTTCAGTTTTTCACTTATTTGGTCTGTATATAAACTACTAAAAGCATTAGTTGCTCACCACTGGAGTTCATCTAGAGTGCTATCTTTCTTTATTCTCCGTTCTCTAACCTGGACCAGCATGTTGTTTAACAACCTTTGGTTGTTGCCTATTTCTTGCAGATCTTTTTAGAGCTCATCAAGGTCTGGTATAAATCTATTAATCTCTTTTGTAACCTGGCACATGTGCATCCCTTGTAACTAATCTTTCTTTGTTTTATTGTATGCAGTTGCATGCTTGTGGTGTATAGTAAAAGGTTGAGTCTGGTGGGTTTTTTGAATAAGTCATTATTTAACTTTCTTGAGTCTGTCATCCTGCACAGTGTCATGTCCAGAAGGTCTACTTTATTATTGATAGGCTGAGTAGTACACTTCAAAACTTCAAGTAATTTATTGTAGTTGCTGTATCTGAATAATCTTTCATGATTTTCTTGTAAAGTCTTCCCAGATAAAGAAGATGTCATCATTGAATCTCATACAGCACTTTATCTTGCTGCAGAATTCTGACTAGTAGAGTGTCTCATTTTCCCATTTAACCAGGGCCATTTTGCAAGGCTTGGTGCAATCTCTGTACTCTTGGTTACAGTATGTCCTTAATCTGTTGCTAGAATTTTTGTTAAAGATGCAGAAATTGATGCCTAGCAGGAGCTCTAATACCGCTGTAATAACTTTGATTCATCGGTTAATGAGGTATTGCCCTGTTTAAGTGATTCCTTCACTTTTCGGATGCAGCAATGATGAGGTAGCACCGTGTATACATCCTCCGGTTTGATGGTGAGAAGATAATTTCTACTGTGATTTCAACATCTGCCAACAATGTAGGATTTCAGCCCACTAGCAAGTGATGTAATCCAGTATTAAAGGTAGATGGGCATAGGTTCTGTAGCTGATCCCTAGCCTGCCACCACTGGCCTGTAAGGTAGATCATTAATGTTTTTTGTAGTTTTCGAATACAGATAAACTATGAGATCTTATGTTAAGTTATTATAAGGAACAACATTAGGGCATTGTTGATCATACTGTTTTTCATGTGCTTCTGTTGGCTCATCATGGATCCCTTTGTAAGCATCTATGATTGTGTTTAAGTCTACCATCCTGCAGCATTCTTTATCTAACATTTTGTTCTATCTTCTTGCTGAATGCTTCTGCATCTGTTTTGAAAATACTCCTGTCTTCATAATTCTATGAACTTTGCCCCTGTTAACATTCTAGAAATTCATTGGTGCTGAGGTTATAAAAGTTGCTCTTACTTGGTGTGTTCAGCATCCTTCAGATTTTCTCCTTTCATGTCTATTCATATTCCCATAGTCTAGGGTGAAGCAGAAGACAGAAGCCACCTGTTTTTTTTTTTTCATTATATGTGTTGGTTTTTGATGATGTTGTTACTTAGGACTTTGTTGGAATACCCTGTCATGCTGTTGACATTCTTCTGTTTTACATGGTAGCAAATTTTAAGGTTCAGCTTTTGACAGTAGAGTTTTAAATCACTGATTATGCCTACAAGATCGCTTCTGTTATAGGATATAAATGTCACTCCCTTTTTCTAGAAACTCTGTCTCATCCTCTGTGAAGAGTTTCATAGAGTGAATTCTAATAATTAGGGTAGTATATATTTTTATGAATATGAAATGGAGGAGTATGCATACAAAAAATGTTTGTATACATTTATCCACGTATATGACCCAGTATCTAAATGCATTGGTTAGGGAATTGACACAAATTATGTACTTTTAGATATATATGGAATAATGTTTTAGAAATATTGTCAATTAAATTGTTTTTTTTTTAAACTAAAAATAAAAAGGGGGTGTGCTAAGTGCTAATGTTTCTCTGAGAATCTAGAGGAGTCAGATGAAAGCTTACAACCCACTAACAACATTTTTTTTTTACATCTATGGAGTGTTTTGTGATTTTTACAATAAACCTGTTTTTTTTGGACAGGTGGTTTCTTTTGACACACACAGATTGCACTTTTCTTTCCTATCTAACAATTTTCTTTTTCTTTCCAGCTGAGACCGCTTGGTGAATCCTGATCTTAGTCTAGTGTTTTGGGGGAACCTTCTTGTGTAATTGCCCCTGACTTGTGTCACTTCTTGACCTTGTTGCCTTTGGTTGTCCCAAGGTGAGTAGGGAATTTATATTCAATTATTCCATGTATTTTGTGGACCTTATGATCAGTATGTTTTATTCCTCAGAAAGCTTACTTCTGTAGCCCTATGAGGTGTCTTGCCTGGTCCATATGGTGCCGCCTCCCTCTGAAAAACCTGTAACTGTTGTAGTGCACCTTTTGCGCTTAATGCTGTCCCAGTTCCAGTGTACCATTCAGGATATCATTATTCTTTTTTTCCTCACTGTCCTCATTATCCATATGGCTTGTCTTCCGTTTATGCTTTTGAGGGGGTACTTAAACATTTACAGGATGCATTACTAACATTTAGTGTCAAGGGTTCAGCTGGTCTTAATTTAAACAAATCCAGATAAACCTTCCGAAAGTGGTCGAGTGAACCCAACAGAGAAAGCAAATAAAAATATAAAAACCAAAGTTTCAACCGTCAAAGCTTTCGAACCTACAGTTCATTGTCAATGCATAATTAGTTAATGTGAAATAATCCATTTTATATACAACACTAGCCTATCAAGCATTGTCATCAACTCACATGACTAATTAAATACATTATTAAAGTCACAGTTGCATACATAAATTATAAAAACATGATGCATAAAGATAGAATCAAAAATAAAAAAAATCAGCAGCCAGAGTGTAACAGAACAAAACATATAAAATACAAATTATATATAACTGATTAATTTTATATATAATTCTGTGTTTTCTTTAAAACTGCTTTAAGACTATTTACATTATTTAAGTCAGGACTTACATCGGCTCTACAATAGTTAATCCATTTATACTCATTTAACTTAGTAAGACTAACTATATCCCCCCTTTTTGTCTTCCACACCCTAAATTTAAAAGTATGTTCTGATTCACGACTCATTATATGTTTGCTTAAAGCATTTAATTCAATATTTCTACGTATTTCAGACAAGTGGGAACCAATCCTTTCCTTTAGTTTTTGATTGGCTTTACCTTTATAAAAACAGGCACATGCTTCACAATCAGCGAAGTAAACAACATTATCAGTACAACAGGTAGCAAACGTTGTAAATATAAACATTTCATGTGTAACAGGATGCATAAATTCATCATTGGTATTAATATATGTAAATATATACACAATCATAACACGGTACAGTATCTCTCCTATTAGTTGTAGGATCTTGCTACTAAAAGTCTGATCTTAATTTAAACTTCTGTGTTTTAATGCTTGGTAAAACCTCTGTACTGTTCTGTGCTTTCTTCCACTGTTTTTTTCTTAACTATTGAATGTATTTGTCTTTGCCAGTATGCCAGGTCATGACTACAAAGGATTTTCACAGCAGTTCAGTTACCTGGTTATCAAACTCAAAAAAAGTATGTAGGTATACATATAATTATATAAATAGCCTTTCCTAAAATATTATATGTGATACAAACATTATTAGTCATCCCATTAATAAACAAATTAAATTATAGAATTATATGTTGTGGAATTCCGTTTGCTCATTTCATCTAATCATGTGATCTAGGCAGTATTTCTAGCCCTTTAATAGACAAAGTTGTAGAATTGGGTGCTGGTGAAATTCTTTAGCTACTGTGAGCTCATAAAATCTACTTATGTCATGCAGACACTTCCTTTAACTTAACTAATTAATTAATCAAATTACAGAACAGTATGCTATTGTGGTGCTTTAGTTACCATGAGTTCCAATAATCTATCCGATTATCACACAAGACTAAATAAAAAAAGAGGTCAAAGGTTCTCAGATTGGGTCTCATATTGCAAAGCCTCTGTGTTAAGACCACTGTTAAAAATACTCAACTTCACTGTGAGGCAGCTTGGAAAACAATACATGGTGCGGCTTTGCATCATCAGCATAATATAAAAGATCACATCCCTAACTCACAAACTGCAGAATGTCTATGCAGATATTTAGTACTTGGCAAATAAATATGCAATTACAGTAGCTCCCAATGTGTATTTTTTCATAATATTTCAAGGAAGCCCTGATATTAGATACATTTTTTTTAATCTGTTTTAATTTCATTTTCTTTTACTTAATTCTCTGACTACTGAGTCACCCTCCCCATTCATTTTGCTGACACATTTATTCGCATAGGAAAGAGAGTACTATGGTCAATGTCTTCAACTAGGGGAGATGGCCAAGTACAGTGGGAGCAATGTAGTCATTTACAGGGGGATCATTTTTTTTTTTTTCACTTGAAACCTACAATTTCCTCACATATGGCAAGTAGCATCTTGGAATCTCAGCATACAGCAGATGTTGTACTGGCCTGTCACCCATTTCTACAAATTATATAAACTTTCTCATGTTCTTCCATTGCAGCTATGGACTTGACCACATTTCCTAAAAAGAGATGGCATTCTACGCATTCAGCTTTCCCCACTTACACATGGAAAAGTGGACTCAAACACTTCAATCTTCTCCCACTACACACACAGCTCCTCCAGCTCTGAAATCTATTACTGACCGAAAGGCATAGTAAGGAATCTATATCGATGCTCAGCAGCAGCGGTAGCCTTTATTCTAGATGCAAGAGCTCTGCTATTAAATCTTCATTATATTCCCCAGAAATGCAACAGATTGATTTAATCCTTCACTTTGTAGCAATATTAACAATTAGAAGAAATGGATTAAGTTTTTAGAGTGATTTTTAAAGAGGGTACCTCAAATCAGCCACCAAGCAGATAGCTATAATATATAATACAATAAAGGAGTTTTCATTATAGTTATAATATGTTAGTCATCATCTAAAATGCAGAGGCCATATTATGTCAACTTCTTACTCATGTAATATCCTAGCATGTTCCTCACAACATCTCACACATTAAATATTAGCTGGAAAACTTATTTTCCAATGTGTTTGTTCATTTATTAGAGTATTAGTGCTTTGAGATCAGCATAGTACAGCTTTCTAGAAGTATCAATAGGAATAGGTATTATGTCACAACAGTATTAATGCTGGAAGTCATACACACGCTTATGTCTTTGAACAGGCGTATTTATCATCTTCTGTATATATATATATATATATATATATATATTGCCAGTTACATTACACTGTGACTATGGCTCAAACACAATTAATTTTTCTGCCAATACTCATAGTATTGCAGAAATATTAGTTTCACTAGCAGTATTTTCTGCCTTTTTGTTAGCATGTTTAGCATTATTTAATATTATTAGTCTGTAACTATATACTGTATAACTGGAGTTTTTCTGCCTGAGTCTCTGACAAAAATGGGCTTCTGGCCCAGTTGGACATAACCTGGTACACAAATGTAATAAATAAATAAATAAAAATAAAAATTCTTGGCTCTCAAAATGCATAAAAAGGTCAATCCTTATAGTTGCAGCTGTTACATGACTTCCAGAATTGAGAAGCAAACAAGAAATCACTTGTGTAACATCATATAATTCTGTGACTTTAATTAAACCAATATTTTTTGTGAAGTGATCCAATATTAAAAGGTATTCCACATTCACAGCAAATATTTTGGTAGGCTTACAGAAGGTATGGAATATTTTACAGGAAGTTGAAAAGTCTACCACAAACAGAGAAGAATGGAAAAGGTTTTATGAAATAATCCTAGTGTACGAAAGTGGTAACAGTCTTATCCTATAAACGTAACAATATAGAGCAAACTGCAGATTGGTGGAAGCTGTTTATAGCATTCAAAGATTAATGTTTAAAACAGGATTAAAAGTAGAAAAAAATATGTGTAATTAACTACAGTCACCATGTTATATTTATTATAGAAGGTTCCAGCAATTTTCCAGCTGCTCGGAATGCCAATAATATCCCCAGCAAGGCGAGCACTATTCTCATGACACTGCATTATTACAAAGCTCAGTCACTGTACAAAAAAATGAAACATAATGGCCCCAAGGAATTGAGAGATAAAGCAGTAAATGTGATCAAGATGGTGCATGGTGGTTAAAGACAATAGCATGTACCTAAAATTTAGGGTGTAGGTGGTGAGTACCTAGTACTACCTTACTCATTCTGAGATTGGGTAGTGCTCCTGTACACCCCGGCATAGGTACTGTTATGTGAACAGAGGCCAAATAGAATGCAGCATGATGCATCAGGAAAGTAGTGCAATGTCAGCCAGAGCAGCAGATCTGCATCAGGGAAGTAGTGCACTGTCAGCCAGAGCAGCAGATCTGCATCAGGGAAGTAGTGCACTGTCAGCCAGAGCAGCAGATCTGCATCAGGGAAGTAGTGCACTGTCAGCCAGAGCAGCAGATCTGCATCAGGGAAGTAGTGCAATGTCAGCCAGAGAAGCAGATCTGCATCAGGAAAGTAGTGCAATGTCAGCCAGAGCAGCAGATCTGCATCCGGGAAGTAGTGCAATGTCAGCCAGAGCAGCAGATCTGCATCAGGGAAGTAGTGCAATGTCAGCCAGAGCAGCAGATCTGCATCAGGGAAGTAGTGCAATGTCAGCCAGAGCAGCAGATCTGCATCAGGGAAGTAGTGCAATGTCAGCCAGAGCTGTGGATCTGCATGCCTGTGTCAGGAAAAGTGCTTGGACAGAGCCGACAGCCATATGGAGCTGAAGAGCTCAACTGCCAGGAAGGGTTAGGCTAAAGCAAAAAAATGAACAAGTACATATTCATACCTTATACCTTCTTACTCCCAATTCTTTACTCAACTTCTACCTTCAATCAAGTTCTTTCCCAGACTCTCTATCTAAATATACCATAAACATACCTCTCAACCTCTTACAGCAAGAAATCTGGACAAATCTATAAATAAAAGTGGGACAAAGACCACAAAATAGGGACAATTTTAATATATATTCCTCTTACAAACTTAGAAAGTTGATAAAATATCAGATTTTGCATTAGAAGGAATTTTCTGAAGGGTATGAATTCTGAAACTCAAATGCCAGTCATTATTTTCTAACTTCAGTCTGTAATGATTGGCACTACTTTTGCTAGACAACCATGATTTTATGAAAAATGGGCGAAAGATATGAGACAAAAATCTAAACATTCTGTGAAAATCTGTACAGTTGAGAGGTATAACCTTGCTTATTTTCATCTGACTTCATATTGTAATTCCTATATGTATTATACCAATTTACCTTTAATTTCTCTAAACTGGCAAAAATTTCTTTAAATATTAAACCATTGTCATATAATTTGTATCTATTCTTAACCAATGTTTTTACATTATGTCTAATTTTGTATAATTGTTTAAACTGCAGATGCTTTTGTATTATTTTTGAAGATTGTAGAATTATTGTTATTCAAATGTTTTTGTGATATTTTGGAGCTTTTCTCCCTAGGCCTCCAGTGAAAACAGGCACGCACCCGGTCAGACTTTCCTGGTAATCAAATGTCAATAAATAATAAATAAATAAGCAAACCAATCTCTGCACTGGATGGTGGTCCTCCAGAGCTTCGCTACTGACTCATGGCCTAGTTAAAAATATGGTTATTAGAAGGTATGTGTCTTATGAAGCTGGAGGCTCTCATCTACAAGGTGATGTCTGGATCCAGGTACCAGACTAAGGCAGAGTATACAAGTAGGCAAGCAGGGTCAGGAGAAAAAAACAGACAAAAAAGCATCTATAAATAAGATTGAGGTAGTTAATTACTCATAGCTTTTCTTCCTTTAATGGTAAATTCATATTTCTTTCTCTTGCTGCAACGTCTGTCTAATCCCATATTTTCACTGCTTTTCTCTGACTTCTAATATGTGGATCCCAAAGAAAATGCATAGACATTAGTCACATATATGGAAACATTATTTATTATGTTGTATCATCTAATATTTCACAATAGTATAAAATAATACACTGAATTGTAGAGTAGGATAAATGTATATGGTTAAGACTGAAACATTTTTTTTTTTGCAACTTGTGACCAATGTTATTTTTTTACATGTTTCTCATCAATTTTGTCAAATTTTGTCTGAAAAAGAAGGAGAAAGCATGGTCATATTATAATTGTCTCCTCACATAAATCTAGTTTTGGAATATAACCATCTGAATTTCAAAATGCCAGATGCTGTTAAAAGATTTGGCATATGCAAGGTGTTGGCAAAAAATTCAACAGTGTTAGTAATCACATGTAAGCACATATGTGAAATGGAGAAACCTAAAAAGACTGCTGTCATTCGCATCAGCCTCTAGACACATAAAGGACCTCAGTCAAAACTGCCTGCAGGCATACATAAAAGCCATCACTCTGCATACAGCATTTGCAAAACAGTGCACTCATAACGAATCATGATACAGACAAACACAGAAGAACAGAAAATTAAAGAAATATTTTAATGGACCTACAAGAAGTTATTATTTTTTTGTTGTTGCTATAGTGGAAATGTTGTACCCTTTTAAAAACATACTGGGGAGCATTTTACAGACATCAGATACAGAAGCAGTTACTGAAAATGACCAAGAGATTCACATTTTATTCATGAGATAATTCACAGTTGCCAGTGGGCATGAGATGCTGGCAAGAAAAAATGTCCTGACAGGTCAGGTTAAATTTATAGCAAGGAAAATGCTGTAAGATTATTTTATTTTGGTAGACATCTAACAAGGTGAAACTTAGTGATATGTATGGCAGGAAGCTCTAATATATAATTACTACTAGATATAATATTTTCTGTACCTGAGATGCAAAACATTGCAGCTATAGTACTATAACCCTAGTAACATCATACACATAAAATGGCAATGCAGTAGTAACAGTACAGCACAAAATAATAAAAAAAAATTGTTTCTGCAGGGGTATAGTCCCCCCTCCCACCTCCACCACCACCTCCATGGGGGGAGCCAACCCCACACTTATTTGTATATACTGAATAGTTTTGATATTGCAACAAACTCAGAGAAAAGGAGAAAATGTTACTAAAAGAAGAAAATCACTTTTCTCAAAAACAGGAACTCCCTTTTCTCTGAATTTTCATCCGCACAACCACAGTAGATCACTTGCAATAAGTCAAACTCCTACATGCTAGCACACTAGTATACTGGCATCATGTAGAAGTGACTACGTAGTGATATTTTTAGTGCTGAGTGAACAATGCACAATCAGTAGTAGAAGTACCCCATGTAGTATGGCTGAAATAGGTGATCACTGCATACTGGTAGCAAAACCAAAGAAGGTTTCTGTCTTCTTGACAAAGATGGTTATATGCATGCTGGAAATATATCACCATTCAGCCATCTCTAAAAATGGATGTGCAGCTCTATAGTCTTTCTAGCTTGCAGAGTAAGTCTGCATCACAAAGGAATAAATATTTGCACTCTGATCCATTAATGATCACTAAGTCAAAAAAAAGTCCTTAATACCTTTTGACTTACTACTTGATGTTAAGAACATGCAATGTTACTTCTGTGTACCGCAGTACTGTAACACCAAGCCGTACCACTGTGCAATATTACATCAGTGATGCATACTGTTATTCCATGATGCCAAACAGCACTTATGAACCCCATCCTTTGCGTTTAAGGTGGAGCTGCTCATTTGTTTCTTTTATTTTTGGCTGTATGGTGTTCTTACTAAGTTTATATATGTATCACTAAATGATTATCCATATCTGTTGGGATTGTTATTATGATATATTCTAAGCTATTTTTCTCATTTGCAAATGTTGTTTGCCTCTTTTAGAATATTTAAAAATAAATAGACAGAAACAGTGAAACACACTGACACATATCACCTCGTTCCTTGTGCAAGCAAATTTTCACAACAGAAGATGTGTATTAATACACATCACCTTAATTCAGGCATAGAAGCATACCCCCCAGCAGATGAAGTGCACCCACCCAGAGAAATGCATTAACACACACATATTACCTTGGTACATATACTGCGGTGGGGGTGCTGCGGTAGCGTTGTCACTTCACAGTAAGACGTTGTCCTGTTCGATTCTCAGCTAAAGCATCTACTGTGTGGAGAGATGCATGAATGGGCATACCTTCATTGAAGGTTGTGCGTCAGAGCTGGCAGCTCGGTACGTAAAAATCTACTGCCAATCATTTGTGGACCGGAGTTCCGCTGTGGCGACCCCTAACTGGGAAAAGCCGAAAGATACAACAACATCCCTCACGTTTTACAATATATCAAGTAATCAGTCAAAGAAGGGAAAGAAATCAGCATCCTCTTCTTCCTTTTTGAGCCAGACCTCAAATGAACTGCTTTATTAGTTAGAACCTTTGGAAACAGGAGAAAATCTGGGTCCAAGTCCAAGAAAACAGCACTAAGGAAGTTCATCTTTCAATGAGAAGTGAACCTTAAACCTTCTGTATCCCAGCTGTTTTAATAGCTTTAGTGGTAGAGCAATCAGAACATTATCAGAAATCAGCCCAACATATAAACAATGTCTGATTCATAAAATGATATTCAGAAAATCTGTTTGCCTAATGTGAGAGATACTTTACATAGCTGGCTCAAATTGTTAGAAAAATGTTCTAAAATGCACTGTACAGCAGAAAAGCTTGTGTGCATACTTTTCAAATTTTGCAGAATGTCCAGATTTTTGTGTCATATTTTTGGTCTGTTCCTCATTAAATTTTGGTGTTTTCTAGCAAATCTTTCAGGACTGAAGTCAGAAAATGACAGGCATTTGAAATTTAGATTTTATACCCTTTAGAAATTTATGCTAATTCAAAATCTGTTATTCTATTTATGTTTATATGAGCAGTTTTTAAAAATTGCCCTTACTTTTTGGCCTTTGTCCCCCCCTCCCTCCATTATGTAAGGCTTTGTTCAGACTTCTTGCATTAAGAAGTTGAGTGGTATGCTCATGTGGCTTTTGGGAGTAGGCCTATCCCCAGAATTCCTCTATCCAGTTCCATGGATTTCTTGAAACAAAAACAATCAGATTGTATTGCAACTCTTCTGGCTTGCATTGCAGGGTATAAGGGAGGGGGCTATAGGTTCATAGGTGTTTATTAGGCTAGCGACCACAAGGGCCTTTTTAAGCCTAGCCATGCATCCCAAATCTCTGACAGGTTCTGATACCCTTCATAAGTGTAAGCATGGGCCTGGGAGATGAACCATTTACAGGTTACCTGTGTCCATTAGAGACATAGGTGCCAAACCAGGGATGAAGTTCTGATTTCCCATCCAATTGTCCAAGCTGCACTTGAATTGGGTTTGGGAGGAACTCTGCTTCACATGGATAGGGAGCCTGTTCCATAGAGGAGGTAGTCTCTGGGAAACATACCTATCTCTCCAGCAGGACCTATTTATATTACAGGCAAGGATTATGTCTTTAGAATGGGTAATTCTGGTTCTGTTTGTTTTGTGGATATGCAGGATGTCCATAAGAGTGGGGTCTGACAATGCCCTATATGCCAGGTATAGATCTTCCCTCAAAAGACTGTAGAAGACAGAATACAGGGATAGGGCCTTGAGGTGGTCTGCATGGGAGATTCTACTTACTTATTATTATTTTAATGAGGAACCTCTGTGGACATTCCAATTGTTGGAAATGCCTCATTAGGTATATACCAAAGGGGGCATTGTACTCACTGATAGGTCTAATGAATGCTGAATACATTAGAACAATGACTTCCTTGGACTTCGATACCATACCTTTTTTTATAAGTTGTGCAAAATAGAATGATTTACTCACCACTGTAGACACGTGATGCTTAAAGGCTAGATTACTATCTATGTGTGCCGCTAATCTCTGACTACTGGGTCAACTCTTAGGGGTGTGTTGTCAATATGATAGTTACCAGGTGAGGATGACTTCCCAAAGGATACTATTATGCATTTCTTGGCATTTAGTTTTAGTCCATGGCTCTGATACCAGTTGTTTGTCTGTGTCAGCCCCTCCTGGAGAACATTTGTGTCACTGTGAGATTCAATGACAGTTTCTAATTTGCAATCATCTGCAAATTTAGTCAGCTAGAGGCCATTGACATTGGCCTTGACTTCAGAGTAGTAAATGCCAAAAAGAGCAGTTCCAGGACCAATCCCTGAGGCACTCCGCTTGTGACTTGCCTCTTTTTAGAGGTGTACTCCCCAGTTCTAACTTCCTTGGTCCTGTCTGCTATCCACTGACTTACATAAGGGTTTGTGCCTAACCTCTTAAGTTTGTCAACAATACTCAAGGGGTGGATTGTGTCAAATGCATTAACCAGGTCAAGGTAGGTAGTGTGAACCATTTTGCCCTCATCCTTTGCTTTGGTGACCTTCTCAAAGAAGTCAACCAGGTTGAGTAAGCATGACCTGCCCTTGATAAATCCAAGTTAGATTGTTTCCAGTATCTGGAAGTTTCCTATGTCATCGTTGATCATTTCCATGACAATTCTTTCCATGGCTTTGTATATGAGAGTAGTGAGACTTATGGGTCTGTAGTTTCCAGGGTCTCTAGATTGCCTGCCTTTGCTCAGAGAGATGACTGTTGCTTTTCTCCATTCATGAGACATGAAGCCTGTTTGAAGGCTACAGTTAAAGAGCAATTCCAGATGGCCTGATTGATCATGTTTCATCCTATTTAGAAGGCATCCTGGGATGTTCCCTGGGTCCACTGATGCAGTGTTCCTGGTCTTAAAGACAGCATTAAGGACCTGTTCCCTAGTGATAGTAGGTAGTAGAGGTTTAGCTGGGGGTCCAGGTTTTATTTTTACTTCAAAGGAAACATTTTGTGGTCTGACCTTACCAGGGAAGGTATTACAGTAGGGGGTGTGCAGCACTCTCCCATATTAGTGAGGATCAGATCCAGTACAGTTGCACCCTTTGTTGGTATATTGACTATCTGGTCCAGGGAGTTTGTGTTTACAAAATCCAGGAATCCCTGTGCATGTATGTTTGGTGTCGTATAGGATTCCCAGTTAATAATGGGGTAATTAAAGTCACCCGTGAATATGGTATTGGGTTGGATGGTTAGTGTTTCTAATACATTTAAATACATGGAATTGGTTTCCTGGGTCATAGAGAGGGACCTATAGCTTGCAAGGAAGTGGTATTGGATTTTGCCTATGGTAATAAGAACATGGAGAAGCTAAAGTGCATTGTCCTGTTTGACCAGCCTTGAAGTATATTTATCTTTGATGTAAATACAGACATTTCCACCTTTAGTACCTGCCTGTGAAGTAGCTTGCCTAAATGTGTGGAAGGCATTATAACCTAGCACTGTTGGTGTGCTCTCTGCAGATTTAAACCATGTCTCAGTGACTGCACAGATGTCAGCAGTCTCTAGGTTAAAGAGAGCTTCTAGACAGTGGAGTTTTTTATTTAGACTCCTAGCACTGAGCAGTAATACGTTTAGATTTTCTTGGTTTCGATTTGCTATGTTGGAAGTACTTCCGGTATGGCATTGTTTAAAAAAGGCACTATGGGGTAAGACAATGTTTAAGCTAATATTCAAAAGCCTAAAAGGGAGAGGTGCAGACCTTCCCTGGCAAAGCAGCATGGTCTGTTGACCATCTCCTTCCACATAAATGGACATGTTGGTTTTATATGAAGAACTAATCACACCAAACTATATCAAAGTGCTTAATGGTAAAATAAATATTAGCACCTCAGTAAAGTGATACAAGCTTGTTTTTCAGCTAAATCAGATCATACAGACATTGTCTTATAGCCAAATTTTACGTTCCTCTTTTACTTTTCACTTTGTACTAGTGCTGTGAGGATACCATGGACTAACTCTATTTTTGTTAAGGTCTGCTTAATACAAAAGTTGGCAACTCCTGCTCTACATTTTTTTTAATTTTCTGATGCCTTTGCTATGCTTCTTTAGATCTCTGTCATTACAGGTGTCTATGCTATTTGCATGAAAGCCTGCAGGTTGTGATGCTCTTCACAGTCACTAGGGTATAACACATAACTTTTAATATGGTTCAACCTTACTGCATGCATATTTTTCTCCTCACCTGATTCAATTAATTTTATTACACTTGGGTTCATAGGTTCATAGTTATCTACTAGGCTATCAGCCCTAGGGCCTATACAAGCCTAGCCAAAAAGGTACCCTGGCTTTCGTCACCCAAGAAAATTATTTTCCTGTGCCCCTGTCGAGCAGAATCACAGAGGTGATCCTTGGGGTGAATTTCCTATTTCCCATCCAATCATCAAGATTTTTTCTGGGAGAGTGCGAATGAGGAGCTTTGTTTGATATAGATAGGTAGTTTGTTCCAGGGTATGGGAAGTCTCTGGGAGAGGAATCTATCCCTCCAGCATGTTCTGTTTATTGTGGTGACAAGGTTTAGATCCCTAGAGCATGTAGCTCAGAGGGATTGGAATTTCTTTAAGTGGAGCATGTCCAACAGCTCTGGGTTTGACATAGCTTTGTATGTTAGGCAGAGATCACCTCTGAGTAGGCGATATGCAATGGAGTAAAGCTGGAGTTTTTTGAGACGGTCTGCATAGGGCATTTGTTTGAGGCCGGTAATCCTCTTTGTGAGGTATTTCTGTGGCCTTTCTAGTTGTTGTAGATATCTTTTGAGGTACATACCAAAAGGGGTGCTGTACTCTATAATGGGTCTAATGAGTGATGAGTAGACGGGAACAATGACCTCTTTATTCCTGGATGAGAAACCTTTTGTGATGAGGTGTGCCACATAGAAGGATTTCCTAACTACTGTGGCAATGTGATTATGAAAGGAGGGACTACTGTCCACCTGTGTCCCAAGGTCTCTTATCACACTTTCGGTGTTAAGTAGACTACCACCAATGTGGTAGCTCATGGGTACAGAGTTTTTACCAAAGGGGATGACAATGCACTTTTTGGCATTGAGCTTGATGCCATGGCTTTGACACCAGGTCTCTGTCTCTTTGAGACCCTTTTGTAGGATGTCCACACCATTAGGAGTTTCAATTATGGCTCCTAGTTTGCAGTCATCTGTGAACTTCATTAGCCAAAGACCTTCTGTATTAGCTTGTACTTCAGAAAAGTAGATACCAAACAAGAGGACCCAGGACTGAACCCTGTGGTACTCCACTTGTCACTTGTCTGAAGTCAGATTTGGAGTCTGATACTTTCACAGTATGGGTTCTGTTAGTGAGCCAGTTGGCAACCCATCTTGTGACATAGGGATTTATACCTAGTTTAGTGAGTTTATCAATAATTCCAGAGTGGGGGATGGTGTCAAAAGCCTTGGCGGGATCTAGATAGGCTATGTGAACCACCTTACCCTCGTCTACGGCTTTGGTGACTGTTTCAAAGAAGTCTATCAGGTTTAAGAGACATGATTTGCCTTTTACAAACCCAAACAAGGTGGGGTCCAGAGTTTGGTGATTACCAATGTCTTTGTTTATAAGTTCCATGATGATATATTCCATAGCCTTGCAGACCAGGCTCGTTAGGCTAATGGGGCGGTAGTTCCCGGGGTCCGTGGTGGCTCACCCTTTGTGGAGTGGGATAACCGCCACTGTGCACCATTCAGTGGGCACAAAGCCTGAGGTGAGGCTGTGATTGAACATGGTGCTTTTATGCGCTACTATAAATCCTAGAGATACAGTATTTTGCATTTTATCTCATTTCTGTAATACTAGTAATAGACTATACATTGTTTAATGCATTACCCTAAGCTTTACTTGGTAGTACTGTATTTTTGGACTGTTCCATCTTAGCAAACTACCGCAAGCATATCAGGGTATTAATAAATGAATAATAAATCAATTTATTGATTTAATAAATAATCCTCACTGTGTAGCTGTTCTGTATAGCATAGCACTGCTTATATAAAATATTTACATTGGAACTGGGAATTCTGCTTAAGGTATCCTGTTTTAATTATTAAAGTTTATAACAGGAACAAGCATGCACATGCACAGCAATTCCTCCCCACTCTAATCCCAGAATAATTTAATTGAAATTAAAAGCTTAAATAGAATTCATCTGTGAAGCAGGCCTAAAAACTGGCTACAATAACTTTACACTATGACGAGTAGAATCTGAAGGCATCATTATTGCAATGCTAAGCATCAGTTTTTTCCTTTGCAATGATAATGTGTACTACTATTATATACCACTTTTGTATAAAATACTTAGAGTATGCACTCCATAATCACAAGATTCATTTCTTTGAACTTTTTCTGCAATGGTTTGGATTGCATTGCTATAAACCACTAGTGCCATTATATCACTCAGGATAGTAGCCTTGCACTTTCTTAGAGCTACTGGCCATACTCCTACTTGTCTTTCTGGTGGACATCACTTTATGGAAGTCTGAGCCCATCATACAAAAGGTGTTTGGTGATGTACAATAGTACTAAGTCAGTGATAGTTACTGCTTAGTTCTTGCCAATGACCATATGGAACTAAAATTTCAACCTTCCATGTTTCTGTTTTGAATATGGTATTAATATAATTGTCTGTTCCAGGAGTTCTATACATCTTAGGTCATGGACAGGGTATTCCAGCCATATGTCTTGTTGCAAGACATCCGTCTTTCTATGGGCATGTAATAAATATATCTTATGGATACTGTAGAGTAATTTCCTGGTCATCAAAGTTCTTTTGTTAGGATGTAGGGTTGGCTGATTCAGCAAATTTCCAGATTCACTGACCAATCTGTATTGAATACATTAACATCCCATTTCACTCAAAACTGCAGTCTGAATCCCAGGTATCATTTCACAGGCAAATCAGCAAGACCAATTAATTGAAAGTTAATTTCACTGACAACTCATTTCACGGCCTGTTCCCCACTGTAGTGTGATCCTGGAGTTAGAATATATAGTAAGGGGGTGTAGGGTCATAGCCCCACCACATACTTTGATTGTATATTGTTTTCTGCAAAACAAATATTCATTGCACTTTTAAGTATCCGTCTGTATAGTTTAAAACGTTTATAATATGTGGAGGTCTATGCCCCCCACACCTGCAATGTAGGGGACTGTGCCCCCACACCCCCTTACTATATATTCTAACTCCAGGATCGCACTACAGTGGGGAACCGGCCATATATAACTGTTGATGAAATGAGTTGACAGTGAAATGAGTTGTCAGTGAAATTAACTTTCAGTGAATTGGTCTTGCTGATTTGCTAGTCAGTGAAATAAGCTGTCGATGAAATGAAGGTAACTCCATTTCAGTACTGTGCACTATAATTTTTTCAGTCTATCTTAACATAAGAGGACCCTGTAATACTCTAAAGGTGTAATCTAGCATATTTACAACCTTAAAACTTCAATAACTCTTTAGAATAATGTCAGTTTTCCTTTTCCGAAAATGCAGGGTAGAACCCTCATCTGCGCAACTGTGTGTGGCAATTCTGTACATGAACATGTAAGTAAAACTGCCACCTCTTGGCATGAGGTTCTCCAATTTGATTCTATATTGGGCTGCTATCTCGGTGGAGTCTGAAGGCCACACCTGCATCTGGGTGTATTTCCTCAGGGTGCTCCATCCTCCTGACACATAGCAAATCATGCGTTAGGTAAATTATTAATCTTCAGGCTGCCTGTAGGTCTGCGTGTAGTGTGTAAGTGAGTGTTTGTATGTACATTCAGTGTCCATTTGAGAATTGGCTTCATGACATATGCCCTTAATTGATGGGATAGGTTCCAGTAGGTTATCAGAAAATAAATGAATAAACCAAAAACATCTAATGTGAGATACACTTTATAAGAAGGAAGAGGCACAGACTGCCCTCTTCTGATTGATTAACCTTACCATTAACTTCATACAAGATGTGTTGGAATATCAGTAGGGATATTGGAAGGCATTTTTTAAGGTCAGGTATACAGCTGGGGTTAGGAGCAGAGTTAGGGTTGGGGTTAGCAGGAATAAGTAAGGTGGAGCAGGAGGGCCACAGTCAAAAAGCATTCAACATCCTGAATGTTTGACTCTTTCAATAACACACACACACACACACACACACACACACACATATATATATATATATATATATATATATATATAGAAACATATATATTAATATCCATCCATGACAAATCCTCAAAATACAAATATAGTCTATAAAAATAGCCCAATATTTGTATTTTAAAACCCAACACATTGAAAAAAAAGAAAGAAAGAAAAAGATCAGACAAGGAAAAAATGTTTCCTTTCGCAGTCACTAAATCTGTAGCTTTCAATACAGACAGCCCAAACATGTCTCAGAAGTAGTAGCACAGAAAGTGATCTAGTAAGGTAAGCTTAGGGTTATGGTTAGCACCAGTAGTGTAGACAGGGTGGAATAAAGAGGGCATCTATGCTGGATGCAAAGTGTTAGGAAGAGTGATTGGCTAATCCTGATAACTTTTCAGTGCATATGCCAGGACTGCATTTGCTGTTAAAACAGAGGTTAGTTCTATGTATAGTAGAAATTGTAGTAAAATCTTCAAGCTCAAAAGTAAGATTTTATTTTTTGGTGTGGGGAGAGGCAGATGGGGAGACAACTCTTGTTAGCCTTCATTTTTGGAGTGGTGCAAGGGGTACAGGCACCAATGTTCAAAGCTGATGAAAGAGAAATAAAATAACAGCTTTTGTTTGCATGTTACTTTGAATTGGTGATATCTGAGTTATGTTTATGTGGTTTTCCTAGCTCAATGGAAATGTAACTCACAATAAAGAAAAAGAGACAGAAAATAAAAGATTTTTAACAAAGGGGAATCACCAGTACTCACAAGTTGGGAAGCAAGCATCCTTAGCTCTCTGAGTGTATACACTGCCAACCCCATCACTGATGTAGAACCCCAGTAACACTGACAGATCTGCAACAATACTTAGCATTTTAAGAAATATTTCTGAGGACACTTAGTGTGCAGTTGCAATTAAATTATTGGCAAAGTAACTCCGATGACTAACCCATTTGCTACTTTATCCCTGCCACTTCTGCGATAACTAAAATAAAATCTTGAACATTTTCTAATCACATTTGTTAGTATTAAATGCATCAAATTATAGTTTATGCTATCTAATAAATAAATAAATAACATATAAATAAAAACAAAAATAGATAAGTGCTACTACACCAGAATCATTTTCTATATCCATTTTCTACAAACACTTCCTTTGGTATCTATTATTTTATACTTACTTTTATCAAGTTATGTGGTCTTTTTGATATTCCACATACTCAGTGTGACCCATGTTTATCATAATTTATAACAGTCCATGATATATTTTCATAATCTTGCATATGTATTTATTTATTTATTTATTTGAGAGGGTATCTTATTGTGTATCTTCATAGTAAAATCCAGTCACAATGTTAATACTAGTAAATGAAATCTGAAACCTTGAAGTTTCTGCAGTTATTAGAGGGTTTGGATTCACACGAATTTTAAAAAATAACTACCTTATCATTAATATTGTAGGTGGACGGATTTAACAATGGCTACTAATTTGCTCAGCAATGTGTCAGACTTTGGTCATCAGATTCTTCAAAACTGAAATGTTACATAATTTATAATATTAATGGATGCACAATGTGTCCTTCCTTTTCAGCAGGGTAGTGCAGTCATTCTTGGCCACATATATCCAAATGTTCCACTTAAGAGTCTTCTTACATATATGTATACTTAATCTCTGCTTATAGTGTAACTGAGGCAAAATCGACAGATTACACTGCATACAGTTTTTTGAGAAAGCAGTTTAACATTAAGATTTCTGAACAGTTTACAAGGCAGATAATGACCACTTTCTATTTTTTTTCTGACAATCCTTAGTCAAGCTTCATTCTGTTCGCTTTAAAAAGTTTGACACCATACTGTGTGTACGCACTTCATTTATAAAAGTGTACAATAACTGAGTTGTATTTTCATCACATGCCTTTATGTTAGCAAACTACAATAAGAGTACAATCATCACTAAATGGTCTAAAACTATAACCATACAAATAAGTTAAGATAGCCCTCCTTGTTTAATATTTCTGCATATTATAGTTGGAATACCACAAGGTGAATTTACAGGGCCACTTCTTTTGAATATATTTATTATTTACATGGTATGCAGTAAAAGAAAACATACTGTAATTTGCAGATGATTCTGCTCTGATATCTCAACAACTTTTGTTCACACATTATGATCTACCACACAAAAAGCTTTTAGTTCTCTTTAAAAAAATGGCTAAGTGATTCACATGTACTAATAAATGCTAAACAGACTAAACTAATACTGTTTTTTTACAAACACAGGCAATAAAGACTACCACACTTAATCTAGCATCTCTGAAGAATAAACGCTTAAGTGGAATGACCCATACCAAATTAATAGAGGTAGTAATAGTCTATAAACTTTAATTTAAGTAGCCTATTAAATATGCTGTAATTAAAATAAATAATTTATGAATGCTATATGAAGCCACACATTACCTTATAATGTTTCTCTAGTTTTACAGCCCCGGTTTTACCACAGTCATTTCTATTACATGTTCTGTCTTCTATCATTAAATCTTACAAAAACTGTTAGAAACACACAATTGCTTGTAATACAATAGCTAGATTTGTTATCAAAGCTCCCAGTCAGATGTACCACTTTAAACACATTACAATGGTTTGAATACCAAAATCTGCTATCTTTCTATCAGTTAAATGTAATTTAAAACATGCTGAATAATCCTGAAAAATGTTTATCTGCTATAAATTTTGTTGAATGTTATATTACTCCTTGAGTGCTCCAATCCCTCACACAAAACGAATTACTAATAGCAAAATCATCCAGTTGTTGTGGCTACAGATTATAATCTACTTTATTATCTAGGCTTTGGAGCAAAATCCCAATTAAATTGTATTCAGAGTTAAATCATAGTTTTTCAAGATAAATTAAAGCAACATCCGTAACCTGTTGTTATTACCAGCAAACCTCATGCACACTAGTAACACAGCAAAAATACTTATAACTATTCCAAACAAATAGAAAATATGCACTGATTTTGTGCCTAATTATACCTTTATGAGCTCATTTCTCTATCAAGTACACCATTTACTTCTACTGCATATTCTCTTCCTATATTTGAGAAGAATCCATCTGTATTTCCACATTTCCTTTTTAGCACAATCTATCTACTATTAATACTTCCATAGGTTCATAGGTTCATAGGTAGGTACTAGGCTATCTGCCCGAGGGCATTTATAAGCCTGGCCAGAGTGTGTCGGCTTTTGCCGCCCCATTGATTAATTAACTGAGCCTCTGTCAAGCAGAACCAATGAAGTGATCCCAGGGGTGTATTTTCTATTACCCAAACACTCATCAAGGCTTCTATTGAAGAGTGTTAGTAGGGGACTCTTCCTAATGTAGTTAGGAATTTTGTTCCATAGCATGGGGAGTCTCTGTGACAGGAATCTATCCCTCCAGCATGTTCTATTTATTGTTGTGGTGAGGTTTAGCTCACTAGAGCACGTGGCTTGCAGTGACTTGGATTTCTTTAGGTGGAGCATGTCCATCAATTCTGAGTTGGATATGGCTTTGTAAGTCAGACAGAGATCACCTCTGAGTAAGCAATGTGCCACTGAGCACATCTGGAGTTTTTTCAGTCGGGCTGCATAGGACAAATGTTTGAGGCCAGTAATCCTCTTGGTGAGGTGCTTTTGTGGTCTTTCCAGCTGTTGGAAGTGTCTTGTGAGGTACATCCCAAATGGGGCGTTGTAGTCTATGATGAGTCTGATGAGTGACGAGTAGAGGGGCACTATAACCTCTTTATTTCTAGATGCGAACCCCTTAGTAATTAGATGGGCCACATAGAAGGATTTCCTAACTACTTTGGCAATATGATTGTCAAAGGCGAGATTACTATCTACCTGGGTCCCCAGATCTCTCATTATCTCTTCTGTATTAAGGCGGCTGCCGCCTATGTGGTAATCCGTGGGTGTTTTGTTTTTCCCAAACGGGATGACTATGCATTTTTTGGCATTTAGCTTGAGGCCATGACTTTGACACCAGGTGTCTGTCTCAGTAAGGCATTTTGGAGGATGTCCATGTCAGCTGGAGAGTCAATTATAGCTCCCAGTTTGCAGTCATCGGCGAACTTGGTTAGCCATAGTCCTCCTGTGTTTACCTGTACTTCTGAGAAATATATGCCGAACAGTAGAGGTCCCAGAACCAAGCCTTGCGGGACACCACTTGTGACTTGTTTAGAGTCAGACCTGGAGCCTGCTATTCTTACCGTGTGAGTTCTGTCTGTAAGCCAGTTGGCAACCCATCTTGTGATGTAGGGGTTTATGTTCAGGCTGATGAGTTTTTCTATAATACCCGAGTGAGGAATGGTATCAAACACCTTGGTGAGATCAAGGTAGGCTGTGTGGACCACCTTTCCCTTGTCTATGGCCTTGGTAACTGTCTCGAAGAAGTCAACCAAGTTTAGTAGGCATGATCTGCCCTTAACAAAGCCAAACTGGGTCAGGTCAAGTGTTTGGAGGTTCCCAATGTCGTTGTTAATGAGTTCCATGATGATGTGCTCCATAGCCTTGCAGACCAGGCGAGTCAGGCCTATGGGTGATAGTTACCAGGGTCAGTTGTGGCCCCTCCTTTGTGGAGTGGAATAACCATTGCTGTGTGCCATTCTATGGGCACGTAGCCTGTGGAGAGGCTGAGGTTGAACAGCGTGTTTAGGTGGGGGGTTAGTTTGTTCTGTAGTTCGTTCAAGACGCAGCCTGGGACACCATCTGGCCTCACTGATGCTGTGTTTTTTGCTTTTGAAAGGGCTGTTTTCACCTGTGCTTCTGTGATTTCTGGGACACTACACTTTTCCGGTATTGTTGTGGGCCCTTCTGAAGGTGAGAGGGAGGTGAAGTTTGCACTGAATCTATTTGCCAGTATGTTGGCAATATCAGTAGGTTCAGTATATTTTGTGCTATTTTGCACTATCTCAGAGCATATCTGTGAGTTGCCACTTAGATTCTTGACATAGCTAAAGAAAGCTTTGTGGTTATCTTTCGAATCCTTGGCTATTTTTCTTTTGAAGTTAGCCTTGGATGATTTTATGAGGGACCTTAGTTTCTTACTGATACTGATCAGGGATGTCTTTTCTTCTTGGGATTTGCTTTTTTTCTGAACTAGTTTCCTCCTTTTGTTGTATAACCTGTTTATGCAGGGGTCCACCAGACTGGTTTCCTTCTCTTAGGGGAGTGAGTCTTGATTTTGCTAGGGATGGCATGATCCATGCATCCTTGTAGGTGCTCATAGACTGCAACTGTAAAGGATTCTGCATCTTGGGCAGTGTTATCCTTTAGTGTGGGGGCTGTGAAACTTACCACTTCTGCCTTAAGTAAGGTGAAGTTTGCTTTAGAAAAGTTTTTCACTGTGGTTTCCTTGGTTGGGGGTGGTGGTGGGGTGTGGATATCCAGGGTGATTGTTTTATGGTCTGATCTAATCAGTGACGGGTTGACCTCCGGTACGGAGCACCTGTCACCCATGTTGGTGATGACCAGGTCAAATATGTTGTGGCCTATGGTAGGGGAGTTTACCAGCTGATCCAGGGCATTTGAGTTGATAAATTCCAGGAAGCGCTGAGCCTGGGAGTTTGTACTCAAGTAGTTTTCCCAGTTAATGGTAGGGTAATTGAAATCTCCCAAGATCAGGGTGTTCTGTAGGACCTTCATGTTTTCCAGTGTCTCCAGAAAGGTGGAGTGGTGTTCCTGGGTCATGGAGGGTGATCTGTAGCAGGCCACAATTTGCATTGCAGATTTGCCCGATGTTAGTTGCACATGGATAATCTCAAAGGTATCATGCTGCGCCACTAACCTGGAGGTGTGGGTATCCTTGATGAATATGGATACACCCCCTCCTTTTGTGTTTTGGTCCGTGTTCTTTGGCCAAAATGTGTGGTATGAGTTGTAGCCCAGTAGTGCTGGAGTGCTCTCTGGAGCCTTGAACCAGGTTTTAGTTACTGCACAGATGTTGACGTTCTCCATACTTAGAAGTGCTTCGAGCGCATGCATTTTGAGATTTAAACTCCTGGTGTTGAGTAGCATAACCCTCATTTTTTTACTTGTGCTGCTTACGGAGGTGGATTTGAATTTTGAGCCTTGCCTAAAAAAGGCACTATGGTGGCAGCAAGAGCCTTGGCCAGTATTCAAAAGCCAAGGGGTGACAGGTGCAAGCCGTCTCTTGCAAAGCAATGCAGCTTGTCGAGCATGTCATCCCAGGCTGACAGACACTGGATCCCCTTTGAATGACACCAAAAGCATAGCCAATTGTTGAAATTGATCATTTTTTCTTTATACTGAGGTATCATTCTTGGTGAGGGCAGGATGCTACTCAGGGTCAGGGTCATGCCCGCCTGGGCTACATGATTGGAGAGCTCTTCCATGTCTCTTTTCATGTAGTCCAGGGAGGTACGGCTCAGGTCATTCACACCAACATGAACAATGACAGTGTCATATTTGTACTTGTTCTGGAGTGACCTGAGTGCTTGTGTTATGTGGCGGATTCTGGCTCCCAACAGGCAGCTAACAGTAAATAAACTTGACACTATCCTCTTTCAACCTACCAAAGATACATGAGTTTGTGGGTGTGTATCTCTCCCTCTCTTTATATATGTGTTTCATATGTGTTTTACATATGTTTTATATGTGTTTTATATGTGTTTTATATATGTGTTTTATATGTGTTATTGTTGTTTTATATGTGTTTTATACATTTTTATATATGTTTTTTATATGTGTGTGTTTATATATAAAAAGCGAGAGAGATCTCTGACGGTATCATCTGTATCAATATATAGACATTTTGAGTGCATTATTACTACTGAGCATCCTGCTATGAAATATTTTGTCATCTCTAACACTATTATTGTACTCACATTTCAGGAGCATTTCACCTTAGTCAGTCCCCCCAAAAAAGGAGCATTACCCCAATGGGCCTGTCTTGGGCCAGTCTCTGTTAACAAATGGAAATTAATTGAGTAAATAAATAAACAAATATATAAATATTTCCATTTAAGTAAGTTGGCTATTTGTTTTCATAAACTATGTTTTAGTAAATTTGCTGATTATTTTAACCATTCTAGTTTTCATAATTTTAACAGTTAGTACTTTTTTGTTTTATATTTTTGAAACCAGCATTTCATAAAAGTCATACTTTATCTGGTTTTATGTCATTTTTTTCTGCATCAAAAGTTGCACAGTAGCAAAAACTTTCTTGTGTAAGCACTAATACTCTTCTCTGTACGTGTATATATGGTTTGCCTTTAACTTTCCCACAGAAACATTGCCCATGAGGTCTCCAGTACAATATTCAGTTTACTTGATGATAGGTGATTCATAGATTAGCTAGTCTCATAAATATTTGCTTCCTACAAAAAACATGCATGGGGACACACTAAATATATTGAGCTGTGCACTTTTCTGAGCACATCCATTTACTTGTTGCTTTATTACAAACCCAAAAGTAAATAATAGGAAAATAAAAATAAAGTCAACTTTAATGTTGAAATGAAAAAAAATGAACTGAAAGATATAATCTCTGTCCTCGTTCTTTTCTAAACCGATCGTCCTTGTGCAGTATCACATGACATAAAAGGGTGGACCAGCAAGAGCATCCATTTCATCTTGCATGAACATCAATTCGTCCCAGGCAGGCTGATAAGCCTAATCCAGTAACTGAGCACAGCAGGTATCTCAGAGTCTCTTCTTAGTGGGTTGTGATTGGCAGAACACCTTCTGTGGGACACACAGAGGAGGCACCCTCGTAACATGCCCAAACCACATTAAATAACTTCACTTAAACGTAGCTGTCATATCAGGACTACTGTCTGGTGTAATATGCCATTGCTGAACCCATCCACTAGTTAGTTCTTGATATCATCTAACCTCACCCATGAGTAAGACTGAAACATAGTTAATCCCCTTCACATGCATTAGATGCTCCCTACTCAGCTGCAGACAGAAATTTAGTATTTGTATTTGCCTACTTTTCGTCTTATTTGTCAACTCTTTTTAATATTGGTAGCATTACATCCAAAATTGTTGTGGGAATGCATATTTAGGCAATACTGTAAACAGATTCAGAAGAGATAAGAGGTAAGAGACCTGGTACTGACTTGAAAGATAAAGAACATGAAAAAAACAAAATTACATTAATGGAATTTAAAGGAAGTCCAAGGAAGGTAACGGACAAGAAATAAAACATAACAACTCTCATGGACTATACTACATGCTAGGTTTACAAACATACCCAAAAAAAATGATATCATAAAACAGTAATGGGCCAATCAAAAACACATGGGAATTAATCAACTAAAACAAAGAAAATAATTCAGACTCATGCAAAGCAGATTTTTAAACTCTTTGCTATGGCCTAGGAAGCAGGATATAGATACCATGGATTGGTAGTCAATGATGAACAAAGAACAACACTGTAACTTTAGAATGTGCCACCAATTTTTAATTTTTAAGTGCAGATTTAGAAAATGACATTGTGCAAACCAACAATCAAATAATAAATAAAATTAATGCACTTATTTTGTCATATTCCTGGTTGTATAGAGATCATAAACACACATGGATTTGGATATCTGTTAAAGAACTGATATTAAAAATACATTCAAAAATAAATTAGTTAAGAATGATGTCCATAGCAAGAATACCAGCACACTAAAAGTTCTGTACAACCATAAAATTGACTTTTTAGCTACCTAGCCCATAGTAATTAGAAGAATAAATAAAAATAGAAAGATTGTAGGTGTCTGCTCTGCTTAAAATTATTCTTCAAAAAGAATAAGAAAATTGGGCCTATATTATATGTTCGAAGTCTGAAAACTTCGAATCTCATATGATCAACTCCATATGATCGAAGTTTTCAAACATCTAATATAAAATACATACAAACTAAAAATAAAAAAACCTACCTGAACGCTCAATGCAGGGGGCGGCAAGCCCCCCTGCACCCCCCACATGCCCCGCTATTTAAATATACCAACTCCAAGATCGCACTACATTGAAGTAAAGGGAAATATTCCCTACGGTGATCTCCGATGAAACGTTCGATGTTTGAAAACTTCGCTCATATGATGTTGATCATATGAGATTCGAAGTTTTCAAACTTCGACCTTAACAATATAGACCTGGAAAATCTACATTATTTTCTAAAAATTGTTAGCATTGTGATTATGCACATGCTTTAAAACTTCTTTCTTCTAAAACAGAACATATTTTGTACTAAAATAGAATTTCTGCTAATCATGTAGCAAGGCAAATACGGAGCATTAGGATTAGTAACATACTTTTAAAACAAACACACAATATTGTGATGACGTTGCAAGCTTTGATTTACTGCATGATCACTTGCACTAATCTATAAATACACAGCTTTAATTGCGACAAACTCATGTTTCTTCTCATAGTTTGCCTTTTCATGGTTAAAGAATACATTAATATTAACATCATATCATTTCTCCTCTTTCTTTCATTATGATTTTGATCCCAAAGCAAATCAAGAGCTATGTTTATATGTGATCTTTTGCATTTATTTACACCATAACATTCATTAAATCTATTGTGTCAGTTGTTGACCCTGAATCAATCTATTACATTTCATGTCCTGTGAATGCCTGGATAATTCATTCTGACTGTGTCTTTTGAGTTGCATTCACAGGCAGCATCCACTGGGATTTTATTATTAGAAATACATATGGTTTCATGAGGCCAGTGGTCAGACAGTCTACTGGGATTAAAGAAGAGAGGTGATAGAAGTGATCTGCTCTTAAGTTAGCATTACCCTTTTTCTTTAAAGGGGACCTACTTAGCACTTGGACTTCCCACTGTTCTTTTGGGTTCCTCAGCCAGTTTTGTATAGCACAACACAATAGGGTTTCTCTTGAATGGCGATTTTATCCTGCCACCTGCTAGAAAAGTACAATCTTCTAATAATACATTTTTACAGCCATATACAAGAAGCCATGAAGTAAATACTGAAACACGTAAGCCATACAATACAAAGAAAGTAAGTGTATGTCTACAGTAATAATGCTTATGAATAACACATTGTATGTACATGGTAATGAAGCTGCATTAAAATGATATTCAAGCAGCTTGTTGCTAAATGACGTAATGAATATCTAGACAGCACTATCAAACAGCACCTTGAAACAAGCATTTCAAAGCAGTTTACTGCAAGTTACCTTGAGTGCAGCCTGACTGACTTGGTATGAAACCACTTATTATATATTGACCCAGAACTGAAGATATATTAAATGATTTAAGCTAAAGGTACTCTGCCCTTCAGTGAATTTTCATGTCAGATTGGTTTGTGGTGTTAGTCTGTCTTCTTTTATGACCGCCAAAGTAACTATGGAAAGAGTGCATTAATTGTCATTTTTCAACAAACACATGTTCATACCCTGCTATAACATGTTTGTAAATTGCAATAATATATTTATACAGACTTAAAAGTCAATGTTTATGCTGATATTTGTATATGGTCTGCCATGTTTAATTTCAAATTCCACTGGTTACAAATATAAAGAAACTTATTTAGATGTGATTTATCTAGACATCAAGATTACTAAACAGACAGTGCTGTTTTACATGTCTTCTGGAACAACAGAGCAGTGGAAAAGAGTGCTGATGGCAACTGAGTAGTTACATAATATTATATCATGTAAATTTGTTTACTGTGTCCCTTCATAAATGTAATTATTTCTTTTTCCTAATTTTATTCCACTCTCATACTTTTACACACACACACACACAAACACACACACACACACACACACACACACACACACACACACACACACACACACACACAATTTCTTTCTTGAAACATAAGGCATTGATTTCTTTGACTGAGTTTATTCCATAATCACCACGCTCAGAAGTATTACAGACATTTGCTATAGCCAAAGTACTGCAAAATATGAGAATGTGTGAAAAATGGTAAAAAAATGTGGCCCCAAAGAAGATGTTAGACACTATAGTGAACATTTATATATATATATATATATATATATATATATATATATATATATATATATATATATATATATATATATATATATATATAGACATTTATTTTCTAAAATTTTGTACATTGGTTTAACATAATGTATGGAGCCTTTCTCCCCGGGCCTCCACAAAAAATGGGCAACCTTGCCCTGTTGGGCTATCCCAATAAACAAATGTAAAATAAATACATAAATAAATACATAAATAAAAATTTTAATAATGCATCATTATAACATGAAAATGAATGGTTGCAAATTAGTGTTTAGTACAACAGCTAGAGCTAGAGGTCTGAATGTTTGTAGGATTTTAGATCTGTGTTATAATGGCATTTCATTATAAATTGTACAATGTCATTGTACATCTCATTTTAGAAAGTGATTTATCAGTCAAAGCACTAATTCATCTTACAGCACAGAACTCTACAACAACTGTGCCACACAGCAAGGAATATATCACATACAGTAGATGTGACAGTGAATGTTTATATACAAATAACAGTATGGTCAAGGGACTAAATACAACATAAGAAATAAAGGCTTGCTTGTTTTATCCAGTAATAATTTATTGCTTTTGTGAAATACAAACAAGGGTGGAAGAAAATGTAAAAATATTGTTGCATACACATTATAAATACCAGACCTATATGTTTGTTGATTTACATGCACAGCTTCAAATGTTCTCTGTATATAGACTGTTGTTCAAAATATCATAATTGTTGCATAATATGAAATGTGTTATCATCCTAAAAAGTAGCTAGCAATATATAATCAAACAAGCAAACAAATAACATTTTCCTTAGCTTGCATAGAATAGATTGTTTATGTTCTGCATTGTTTTAACTTTGTCCAGAATAAGACATTCTGTAGAATTACTTTGCATAAATGTTTCTACTGCTTTAATTCTGGGTATACCACATTAGTATTATTCTAATATGTCTTTTTACTATTTTATTTATTTAATTTTTTTTGTCTCAGCATCAACTGCAAGGCATAATCTTGTTCACTACTGTAAAAGGAAATTAAATTATCATTCCTTGTCTCTGATTTTTTAGTTAATGCAACTTCCAGGGGCCAACTTCACAGATATCAGGTTTTATAAATGTAATAAAACAAAATATCACTATTTGTACAAAAAAGTCAGTGCAACATGAAGTGGTCCCCCTTTTTTTTTTTTTTTTTTTTTTTTAAGAAACTAAACATAAAAGCACAGAGGCAAAGACTGCAAAGCCTGCGCCTAAAGAAAATACATCAATGGCTTCAGTCAGCATAATTATGTGACATTGAAGAATAAGTGAATGTTAAGCAAAGCCACAGTACTCCCCAAAGTTTTTATAGTAGTTTTAGCCAGCACACTTTGTCATGTCTTAACAAAAGTGAAAAAAAATCATACTGCCAAGAGTTTGAAATCCAATATACATCATGTCAAACCCATCAATTACTCTGCTGGATGTTCTTCTGCAGAAAAGTTAACCTTCGGTCAGGTGACATCTACCTTTAACTATATGTCATTGAGAATTCTACAGCTGCCATCACTTCTATCCTAACACATACAATCAAGACAGCTTAGGTCTTCAATCACTTCTCACCTCAAAATTCAAGATGGAACAAAAGACAGAGACCCAAGCTACCCTCTTCCAGTAAGAAGTAATTCAGTATCAAACCATGTAAAACAGCATGAGGCATGAGCTGGATTTATTACAGTCTAATATACTAGCTGGGGGGGGGGGGTTAAATGTGATGAGGATGATTGAGATTAGACAATATTTAATCAGAAGAAATCCTTTTAGTTTTTATTTAATTACAACTAGTGCAGAGTTACAGAGAGTCAATTTGATAGAAAATACTTTGATACAGTTCATGAATAAATACATTTTACTCATTTCTTATATAGGAAAACTCTTCTCTTTATCCATATAGTCTTACATGGTTAAATGATGAGTCATTACATTATTATAAGGGTTTCAGTACTGTGCACTATTCACTAATATTGCACATAAAAATTGTGCAGACTACTTTTAACATTGACATATTTACGTTGTTTATACAAAACTGTATTCACTGTTGTACTTACTGATAACGTACACATATCCGTTGTTAAATATATAGAATTACTATCCTTTATAACTGTAGTTAAAGCTTTATAGTGGTAGTTAAAGCCTTTTGCACTTGACCACCTCTGTAAATACGCTCTTAAATGTGGTGCTGTACAAGTGCAACATAAATGATCACTAAAGTGAAATGAACAAATGAACAAATAAATACATTTCAAACAAACACATACATAAACATGTACACACACTTGCATAAAACATGAACAAACATGATATATACAAGTTCATACATACTGAAATATTAATCACTAAAGCTGTTTCGGATTAACAAGTGCTAATGAGTTACTTGTTTGAAAACTGTCTTGGAAAATCACCAATATTTATTAAGCATTTTGTGAATCAGAGACATTTTAGGTGAGAAGAGGAAAGTCCCCATTACTGGCTAATCTGCATGCATCTGAAATGCAGTTACTACCACAACATGCAGATCATTGCTGATCTGCATGTCACAGCAGTAAACTGCTGTTCCTACAGGCACTGGCACCCACATCCCCCACAGTTACTCTCCCACACACACCAAACTCCCTGTGCCTGTCTCCTGACTTGTTGGTCTTCCAGTAGCTCCCACTGCCCCCAGTCATAATAGTTTAAGTGCCATTATGGTACAGTTATAGGTGTCCTGATGGCCATTATTTCCGCCATTCCCTGGTTCTCATACTGACCTTGGTGCATTTGTGGCACTTAACTGCTGAGTCTTCCTTGGTATCTAGGGTTTTCCTTCACCTCCGAATGCCCACACTGATGTGGCACTTTTAGGGAATTTAATTCATACATTATACCTCATCTTTAATGATTCCCCTACCTATGATCCCTGTATTGATGTCAGTGCCATTATGGCATTTAACTGCTGAGTTATCTCTGGTGTCCACCCCACAATGCTCATACTGATATCAGTGCAGTTATGGCACATAACTGCTGAGTTATCTCTGGTGTCTAGGGTTCATCTCCTCCCATCCCACAATTTCCATACTGATATCAGTGCTGTTATGGCATGTAACTGATGAGTTATTCCTAGGACCTAGTGTTTTCTTCCATACCCTCCATCCTTGTATCAATGTACATGCTGTCATGGCACTTCACTGCTGTGTTAACTCTGCTGTATAGTTTTTCCTTCCACCTCCTGATCCCTGTACTGATATCCATGCTACTATGGCACTTCATGTTAGATTAGACCTGGAGTCTAGTGGATACCCCCAGCCCTGATCCCCATACCATGGTCATGGTAGGCAGTTGAACATTGTCTTTTGGCCATGTTCAGTGGTGTGATGTAGTAGGGCTGGCTATGCTGATCTACATGACCAAGCAATTTCTTGAATCACTTTGCATTTTGATGCCTTCCTGGAGGTAGTTCCAGGGGAAAAAGCATGCAGATGATTCACATATTCCTATCCCCTGGAATAACTCACTAGCACATATTCATTCTACAGCACCCTGCAACATTATATCAAGCCATTTCTGAGTACCAAAAAGAAGCTTAATAAGATAAATTAAAAAATAAAAAAGAAAATATAATTTAAGCTAAAGCTATAAAATAAACTCCATTTCTATCCTGCTTTGGTATGCATTACTGAATTAATCTGATAAATGTATAGTACATTTAATGTAAAATCTGTTTTATATCCGGAATAGGGTTAGAGTAAGTTTGCTAATTTTCAAGCCACATATTAGTCTCTAAATGTATTACACAGAAATGCAGTAATAACTCAGTTATACTGTACCACATGGAAGTAGTAGTATTTTTTCCAAGTTCCTATGGCTAATGCTGCAAGACAGCAGATTAGAGTAAAATCTAATTTCATGAATGGCACAAGTTTAGCACAGGACAAAGACTGAGGCCAGAATAAATATTGACAAAATGATCAATAATTAAGTTTGTAAATAAAACTGTAAGTTTGCTTTGGTCTGACAAAATATATAACTGTCTAATTTATCAAAGCTGCATCATTACTACATGTTTTTTTTTCAGACATGTAAAAAATAATTCTCCCTACTTGAAATCCTGAGTGTCAACATGCCGGAAAAAAGAGAGAGAGAGAGAGAAAATATAGGATAAGACAAATCTCAAAGATTGCTCTTCTTAAAACTTCTTTTTGCAGGGCGGCAAGCCCCCCTGCACCTCCACACCCACCAAACTGAGATTGCCATACCTTGGAAAAAACAGAATATTCAGAGAAATGGACTCTCCGACTTAGCATATGTAGGTTTGATCTTTCAACTATTTAGTCTTCATATTTCAGGACTCACTCTTATGAGTCCCAACATTTCAAACAGTTAGCAATACACAACCCACTACAGAAAATTTAAATCTCAGATTCACTTAAAAGACTACTGTTCTACATACACCGAGGAAATGCTAAGACTGGTGTAGCTAGATGCCATGCTGACTTGACATATTCAGATCAAACAATCTGTGACAGAAAAGTAAAAATGTAATTATTTGGTAATAGATTTGTTCATTATTTAATTAATTCTCTGATTACCTGCTTAATCTAGATGAAGGTCAGTGTGGAGCCAGAGACTATACCAGCACTAAGTGCATTCAGTGTGCAGAAATGGGATACTAGTCCATCCCAGGATACATAAACACACACACACACACACACACACACACACACACACACACACACACACACACACACACACACACACACACACACGCACACACTGGCACACAAGCATGTGCACATATACATACCAGCACACACACGCATACATACAGACATAGACATGTAATAGACATGTAGACAGAAAGACAGAGGAGCACAGACACACTCACACACATGCACTCACTCACACACACACACACACACACACACACACACACACACACACACACACACACACACACACACAGACACAGACATAAAAATGCAGCCAGAAAGACAGACAGATGAGCACAGACACATATACAAAGACCCCTCACACACACACACACACACACATGCGCACACATACACACATGCACACACTCTGTAGCTCTTTCACATTCACAAATGGCACAAAGACTTACAGAAAATCTGCAGGAATGATATTTCCCCTTAAGCAAGGTTTTGGGATGTGGGACAAAAATGGATCAACTGGCAAAACGCCATGTAGACACATTGAAGATGGACATACTGTCTTGAGAATGCACCCTACTGGTTAACTGAATTGTAAAACAGGGTACAGTGATATAGCCATAAATCCATGCTAATCCACATAGTGGCTCTTGGAGTAGACTTGACTGGGGACCATCACAGAGTTTATTATGGTACTGCAGGTTAGCTTTTTTGAAAAGAGCTTGTTTCAAACTGCTTTTAATTATCTTGTGTGTGTTGTGAGGTTGCAGTTGTAAGCATGAGCTTCAAATACATGAAATGCAGATAAAAAATGTTATGTTGGATAGAGATGTAACACAGATATATAAAATAAAGATATGAAGACTCTAGTGTCTTTGGCTTTAATGAACTGGCTAGGAGTGCCAGAATTTCTCAGACAGAAGGCTGTATGTAACTAAAAAAGTCATAAGGTAAGACCTGTGAACCAAAAATAGTTGTTTGTTTCAGAATGCAGCAGTTGTTCTGCTTATTAGGTGCATGGACAGTACCAGTGCAACTTTTTATTAATTCCTGCTTGCAGATATTAAAATTTGAGAGGATTCAACATTAATGACTAAGCATAAACTAAATAGTAACACAAATTTACAAAAAGGAATTATTATATTTTTATTTAATAGGTAGCTTGTTTTGTGAATGGTCCTCAGGAAGTTATTTGTTCTAATTATTCAAAACTGAACATCACTTTCAAGGATTTATGAAGTAAACGTCTTATCACTAAGAAACAATGCTAATTTTACTCTAAAGTATTAGTCCCAAATGTCTGTAATTTTATAGTTTTATTAAGTCTCTGAAGTATTCTGAAAAGTATAGACTTAATTATTTATTTTTTCATTTATTAAGATCATAATAAATCCAAACATATGATAATGGCATAAAATTATAAACCACCTGTGTTCTTTAAACAGATTAAGTGAAAGTATTAGCTAAGGCTGTAATTAGCTGTGTGCACTGACAAAAAGATGTGTGTGTGTGTGTGTGTGTGTGTGTGTGTGTGTGTGTGTGTGTGTGTGTGTGTGTGTGTGTGTGTGTGTGTGTCTCTCTCTCTCTCTCTCTCTCTCTCTCTATATATATATATATATATATATATATATATATATATATATATTTATATGGGTGTACTGCTCTACATCGAAAGAACACTTCTTCGAAAAAGAGCAGGAGACCCATACTTCAGCAAAAGTTCACTTCAACGAAAGTGCACTTTCGCTGAAGTATAGTTCCCTGGGCAAATAAAAAAAAAACACACTAAAACATGTTTTTGCAGGGGGACAAGCCCCCCCTACACCCTCATGTGGGGGCTGTGCCCCCCACATACCCCCTACTTAAATATACCAACTCCAAGATTGCACTACTGTGAGGAAAAGGGAATATTCCCATTCCACACTGTAGTGTGACTGCCAAAGTCAATGTTCAAAGTTTCACTACTTCGAACAACTTGGCTCGGTGAAGTGGGTTCAAAGAAATGAAACTTCGAGCATCTGCATGGATCCCATGTGTGTATATATATACATATATATATACATATATATATATATATATATATATATATATATATATATATATATATATATATATATACATACATATATACAAATATATGGGAGACATGATAATGAAAGGGCATAATACTGAAATCCAAAACATTGACCTTAAAAGTTTGAACAGCAAAACACAGAACTTATGTGTTACTGGCTTTTCTAGTAGAAGGAAAGAGACAGAAGCTTGTTGTATGAAGTCATTGTACAAGAGGAACTGTTTTTTCGCCCTTCCCCACTGTAATGCACTCATAGAGTTGGCATATATAATTAGCAGAGGGGTGTGGGGGGGCTTCATAAAGCATGCTTCATTATCTTTTTGTTTTTCAAGTTTTTACAGTTCAACTTTTTGAGATCAAGCTTTAGGGTTTTGATATTATGTCCGTTCAATATAATGAATGTTTTTCATACAGAGATATATATTTATTTATAGTGTGTGTGTGTGTGTGTGTGTGTGTGTGTTTGGGTGCATGTATATATATTTGTGTCTTCATGTGCATGCATATGTATGTATGTACAAACGTTTGAATATACAGACATAAGAAATAACAAAGCTAGAAATTTAGAATTTGTACAGTTAAAATATGTCAAATCAAAGGATGTTTATGACCTAAAGGAAGCATAGGAACATGTATTCATGTACACTGATGAAAACATACACACACACACACACACACACACACACACACACACACACACACATGCATGCAAGCCAAGCCCACACACACACATGCATACATGCAAGCCAAGTTCACACACACACACACACACACACACACACACACACACACACACACACACACACACACACACACACAAACGTTCACATACGTATACATTGATGATTATATACAAGCAAGTTTGATGTGTGCTAAGAATGAATAAAGTATATTTATTTATTAATCCATGAATTAAACAGGGCTATATGTATATGAATATGCATATGCCTGTATGCATGTGTATGTATAGTGAAATATCGCACAAGTGCATAATGTATAATGTGTATGCATGCTTGTGTCTACTAAAGAAATGAATAAATGAATAAAAAGTTAAAACTGTAGTTGTTATGACTCATGGATAACATTATGTGTTATTCTTATACAAGTACTTTGTTTTAAGGTAAACAGTGGCCTCACATTATCTACACATACTGAGAATTAAAAACTGTATACAATACTGTTAAGGCTTATTTGACATTTGCTTTCCATTACATACAACTATGATTTTAGAATGTCAGTGGTTCAAAGAAAGGAAGCATATTAAAACATGGTAGCTTTCAGTGGGTTTGCTAAGTAGTTCATTGCCATTGTTTGCAGGGTACCCCAAGGGCATTTACTACCTAGCCAAATGAAATGCTGTCTCCTGTGTCTGCATAATCTGGGACATTCTTCAGATAATTTGAAAGAATTCAAGATGGCACACTTCTCATACAGGCTGATTTTATTTTCCTGATGATCAGCTTTGCTTACCATTAACATCCGGTACAGTGAAATAAAACTTAAAATAGACAGCCTTTCAGGTTTCTACTGTTACAGAAGACAGCATCTATGACATATAATCAACTCCAAGAACTCTAATGGTATGAAAGCCTATATTTAGGTAGCAATTTTAGTTGGTTAAAGAAAATAAACTGAAGCTCTTCATCCTTATATTCCTCAGGCACTGTCTATATTTCACAAGAAAGTCATACTGTTGAAGATTTTATTGTTCATTGTTGAAGACTTAGGAGGGAGGTAAATCTTTATGTTCACTGATGCTTCAAATGGACAAAGCACAGCCAAATAACTCAGTAAAAATATGAAATACGGCTGGTTTGAAATACTTTATCTTGACTACACTGTCCAAAATAAGTAACTTTCTATACATTGATAGGGTACAGAAATGATTACATAATTGGTACTAAAGGAAAGAAATTCTGAATATTTAAACATCACTGGAGCAGTGCAGCTAAGATAGCTTGGCTACTCAGTGAGAAGATACAATACCAAACAAAAGTAATACAGTTTTTTTTAATTAGCTGGGTAAAAAGAGTAGTGAGTAAAAAAAAGAAAAAAGATGCAGACACAGTCTGTTTACACTTTTACAAAACATATACTGGCAACATTTAGTCCAAAATATTCACTTTACTAAGTGCAAAACTAGACATATGTCTCAAATGCAGCTAATAATGTATATATAGTATCTTAAGTGCTTCTTCAGTGGAAATAATGTAGCTTAAAATCTGATAGACAGCACAAATCATGAGGCACAACACTCACAGAACACTTCCTCTAAACAAAACTGATTTTATGTTGGACTTTCACTTCAAAAACAAGCCATTGTCTCCTTCAAATGAGCAGTGATTTACTGCTTCTAATATGCATATCAATTTATGTTGCATTGCATACTTTTCATGCAAAATTAGAGCCACAAGCTGGCCAACTAGAAAAATGAATGGATAACCAGTAAAAAGAGCCCAAATCTAAACTCCCATACCTACACCCCAACCAGATATAGTTAATTTAATTTAGTCACGTTTCAACAAACTTTGAGCCTGTCAGACAATTCTTTTGAATGGGACTGAAACTATAACTAATTTTATATAAGGCAAAATCCATAATTTTCACATTTTGCCACTTCATTACTCTTTGGCCACAACCTTTGTTTAACATAATGAACTCTGATTCTGAATAATCTTGACAGAAGTTATAATATTAGCAAGAGTTCTGTGTTGATGGTAGGAGTGTGTAGGATTATGCTTCAGTAAAAATGACAGTCAGTCATTTAAATAATCATTAATCCTACAGTTATCTTCTCTACCATTCAGATTATGGCTAAATAACCCTACAGACTTATGAGGATAGTATACTGGAGTATATGCTGTCTGCTTTTTACGTAGTGTCACTGCCTTCTTAAGCTCGTAGATGACCACAAATTTCACTCTCAGTTCACATCTACAGTCTAGCAGACTAGAGGCATCTGGTTTTCTCTGAAGAAACAACAATTATACAATATCCATAGTCCGCTTATAATATTTGCTAAAGCCTAAAAATACATTCATTCCCAAATAGTATCTGATGCCATCATTCCCAAATAGCATCTGATGCCATCTGCACCATGTCCAACTATCATAAGGTAACTTCCTCTCAATATTTCAGAGAAGGACACTTAGATTCAAAGGGTAATGTACACATTACACAAGACCATCAGGCAAATAAGCCTTAGCATGTGAAATGGTTGAAAAGTAAAGGCCTTTGTCAACAGGCTTACAACGGTGTTAACCACAATGTCACCCCCCAGCCCTGAAATTGCAACATTTGAATCTATACTTTTGGTGTAGGTATGCCACACATAATTAGTCATATCTCATAAGCCACCACGAAGCTCTCTGGACTCACTGACCACTGGTGGGATCCATACCTAGAATCTACAGTACTTTCATGAATTTGGTAGTAAAGTTAAATGTTATCACTGCCTTTCCCAAGGCTTCATGACTGGTGAATCAAAATGCTTTTGTTAGGCCTCAGAAAGACATGTATTATCTTGCTATTGCTTCTTACAATCCTGGTGGATCTAAATGGCAAATTATATTTTCAGTATCACCTTGCATAATTATTTAAATAAGCAATCTGATTCTGTTAGAATTATTTCAGCATGAACAATACATGGATCCAAGAATATGCCCAGAAATCTACCCTACAGTAGATATGAGGATGACGCTTACATTTTTTATATATAGTGAGTTACATATTTTCTTGAACAGTACTGTGAAATTCCACTGATATTCAGGAGAGCAGAGCTATTTTTTTCACCAAATCTGCAAGTTATTGGAGTAGGTTACTTCAAGTATACGCTGGCCAAAACCCCCAAAATGTAAATGGTTCATCTGCTAATGCAATGTTGAAATTCCTCAATTATTCTGCAGGTCCCTCATTGGTTCAAAGTGGGATAAAATATTTCTGCAACTTATTTAGCAGGTCTGGAAATCCTGTGAAAGAACATCATGTGGTACCTGAGCTATAAACGCAGCTTTGTTTTTTCAGATATCATTAATGGCACATCTTAATTTTTAATTGTATATAGGTCAAAATGAGATTTTCTTGGAGCATGTTGAGGGGGAAAACATTAATATTTGCATGTGTCACAAATGATTTTCAGTTCAAGAGTATTTTAAAATATTATTTCTATGCGTCATGCGTGTTTCCACTTTTCTTTAGGGCTATGAGATTTGCTTAAGGCTGGAGATTTTTAATACCATGAAGTATAGACTATATGTGCTCCTTGTAGTGGGGAATACATTTTATAAGTCACAGGTTAAATAAAACTGAATCCGTTTTTTCTTGTTTTATCACATATTGTTGTTGATGTTCCAGAATTTTTTTAAATCTATATTTTGCTTTCTTGAGATGCCATCCAGATGTACAATAAGAACTTCTTTTCTGTTTGAGCAGATGTTGAATTGCCTATTAAATTTCATTAAGTTAGTTCTGGTGGTGTCACTTGAATCAGAGAACATATCAATTGTATGCAAAACAGAATGCAATCTTAAATGTTATCTGGAATCACTCAGTTACACTGAGCAGCTGGTATGGTAGAAATCATGCTGCTAGACATTGTAATATGATACATGGAATACTCTGCATGATAAAAGTTTAATGTAAAATCTGCAGTTTGTGAATATGGACTGTGTTTTAAATTTCTATGCATTTTGAATGTTCATGATACAAGGTACAATGTGCTGTTCTACCCAGCTTCCCTTGTTCTTGCATGGCCTTCTGATGAGGATATCCATTCATTAATTTTCAACCTCTTATAGGAATGTGACAGTGTTTGGATAAATAATGCCTCCAAGCTGTTTTCTACATGTTCTGTGGCAGTGTAGTTTTAGGGTATGAAGATAAATTTGTTTCCAATTAATGTCATTTTAAACCTCTGAATCATACCCAGCTGCAGTACTGACACCCCCCCAAAATTATTTTGTCTTCCATTGGAATGCTGGTCTGTATTTCATCAAGACTGATGTAGGGATGCTGTTAGACATTCTTGTCAATATTGACCACTATGGGATCTAATGTCATGATTCCTGTAACCTCACTGTTAACAAGCTTAAAAGAAATGGTTATGCATTGTTTCTTGATGCTAGGAGACACCATTGGATGGTCAGATTGTTCTTAATGGCAAAACCTACAATATGGCTATATTTTTTCCTATAGAATATAAAATCTCCTCGTGTATTTCTCAGATGACAATTCTATATGTATTGAATTGTTTAGGACACCAGTGTCACTGTCATTCCCTGCAACTTTCATGGTAATGCCAGCAGTTCTTTCTGGTAGTTCACTGTGCTGTTCAAATGGTACCACTTCCAAGAAATCATGCAATCTATCATTTACATCAATGGAGAGAGTGTGAGAAGAGCAAAGTCTGAGAAATATTTCACGTATGTACCTTTTCATTAAGGAGTTGTGAGTCAACTGAGTTTTAGGACACCTTTAATGGTTGGTGTTTTATGCAGGGTGAATACAGGAAATGCTTGGAATTTTTAGACAATCTCAGGAGATGTAGATTCTAAGAAGAACTTTAAACAAGTGCTTGTCATAAAATAACCTACTCTAAGCCAGTTGTCGTGAAACTTAACATCACATGCAAATAACCTTTCCAACTGTTTTGAGTAGTTTGCTGGGGACTTATGGCTCTTCTAATTCCCTTTTCACATAAAATAACAATTTTATGTGAAAATAGGCTTGTGAAGATTGGCACTACAGCAGGTGACTCTCTAACACTTCAGAGGGTGTTACTGTAAGGGGCATTCCCTGAAGTGATGATGACCTACAGGAATTTCTAGCATGAAACACAAGAGAAAAAAATAATAGTGCTTGGGGACTTAAATTTACCAGAAACAGACTGGAGTAAAACTGATTCAACAACATTAGTAAGAAATTATTTACAACATATGTCCAGAAACAACAAGTGCTTCAGACTGTAAAAAAGCGTACCAGGGAATGAAACATACTAAATAGTGTTTGTCTGCATAAAGAAATTACTGTTATTTAATGTCACATTTTACCAATGTTGACATGCAGTATTGATAGGGTTAGAAAGGCTAACATGTTGCTAGATAATTTTTCCAAAATGCAAATAACACATTATATGGAAGCAAAACAGTCACTATGTAGAACTAATTGGAGTGATGTGTTCAGTGGAAAAACTGCAGAGGGAATATGCAATATTTTAAAAGAGAAATTGTTTGAATGCAAAAAAAAAATGTTAAACATCAGCATCTAGGCACAGAGGATATATTTCCATAAGAACAAGATAAATGATTAAGTCAGAGACAAAAATATAAGAAATGGAAAACAGGTTGAAATACGACTTTGAAAACTAAAAAAAAAAACTGCAAAGACAAATTAAACATAGTGTTTGACAAGATAAAGAAACATTTGAAAATAATTTATTGAATTCCGCTGAAGGATTAGAAAAAAAAAACACGCTCGGGTCAAGGAATATTGCAGAGTGAAAGTGTTTTAGAAATGGTACAGTCAGTGGACCACAAATCCCAAGGCAGAATGGAGTCAGAACAGTGATGTCAGGCAACACATAACCAACAGAAATGTTGAAAACTGGATGTTACACTTAAATGAAGATGAGAATATTAATTTCTTGAAATTTTATAAGGCACTTGACATAAAGCCCTGCAAAACTTAGTAATGAGATTACAAATGCATAAAGTTCTATTGCACTGTAAGTGTAAAACATTATAAGCAATAATGTAGTCACATCAATGTGCTGTTGCCCTTACAAAAGTCGAGAGGCCTTTACAAGCCTATCGCATAGGATTACCCTGGCATTGTGCCGCCCAATGTTAGTTCCCAGTGCCTCTGTTGAGTAGAGCCACTGGCGTGATCCACAGGGTGAATTTTCGATTTCCCATCCACTCATCAAGATTTCTCTTGAAGAGGGCTAATGAGGTGCTCTGCTTGACAAGTATGGGAAGTCTATTCCATAGCATTGGCAGTCTCTGGGTTGTGAACCTGTCCCTCCAGCTTGTTTTGTTGACTGTGGTAATGAGGTTGAGGTCTCTGGAGCATGTGCTGCAGAGGGATTGGGATTTCTTTAGATGTAGCATTTCTAACAGAGCTGCGTCAGACATGGCTTTGTAAGTCAAGCAGAGATCATCTCTAAGTAGGCGATATGAGATGGAGAATAGTTGGAGTTTTTTAAGTCTGTCCATATAGGACAAATATTTAAGGTGTAGGATCCTCTTTGTGAGGTACTTTTGCAGCCTCTCCAGTTGTTGCATAAATGGATAAAAAGGACTTTTGTACAGGAACACTATACAACATGGCAAATACATTGATCTAGAAAAGAATACCAGATAAAGAAAGCAAAAAAAAAAAAGAATACACAATTGATTCAGAAGGAAGACATGACTGATAGAGTGTAATTGGATTTGCAATAATGTGTAACAGTGGAATATGCATGATCAGTACAAAATAAAACTTTCCATATAATCAGTTTGACAGCGATGGATGTTTTTAAGTATACTGCAAAATCATAATAAATTAGGCAGAATAATGATAGCTCATAGCTAGGAAATGGTGCCTCTGGAACAAGAACTAGACGAGCCAGAAAAATTAAACATGTACTATGATGAAGAGTAGCTTGTAGGGCTGTGACATGATAAAACTTACTTATGTAACTTAGGGGATCCACAGAATTGAAGGGGAATGCAACATTTGAAAAGATATGCCTGAAACCTAGACTGCACATATGTATATATGCTAAATGGCATAAATGGGACTCATTTGAGAAATGAGTAAATGTTATTTCTAGAAAAGAATGGTTGGGAACTGGAACAGTCTTCATGAAGAGGTCAAACAGAAGCAGGAAAAGAGTTCAAGAATCTTTGAAAGAAGCAAAAGGCAATTATTTGTATCTAGGAGAAAAAACATGCCTTTACATTATTAAGATCTGGCAGTAAGTGATCAGAGGGGGAATAGAGAGATAGTTGTAACATAGTTGGTTCTTTTCAGCTGTCATAGCCTATGTGTCCAAATGCAATGTTCAAAGAGAAGTGGAACAATATTTCTAAGTCAAGATCAATATTTTTTTTCTTTTATTTAAAACGAATGTGGAAAAATTGGAAATCAAATCAGAAAATGATTTAGGACATACATAATGGCAAAGAATGAGTAAAATGGATGAATGAAAAAAAATTACGGCCTCAACAGGAAATAATGCATATAACTGGTAATATTGTTGTAACCACATCTTCCATAAATGACTGTTTTATTTCAGCTTCCTGCTTCCGGAATCTATCTGACTCCCAATATGGTCTCAGGAGGAATGATCAACTCAATGACACCCATACTGATGCATCATCTCATGTTCTACTAACTATGGATGAGGAATGCTGACACAGAAAAACATGGGAGTGTTCTTTCAAACATGAAAGAGCTCATGTCTGCTCCCTCCATCAGCTTCCAATTTTGAAATTATTTCTCCTGGAAGACTCAAAGGTTAAAATTCTGCCATGTAGTCTATTTTCTAATTTCTAAGCAAACAGTCTTATACTAATGTGCTAAATACATTGATTATGCCATGGTGTTTAAAACATGTGATGTAATGTACGTCACAAGATCAAAGCTACTTAGATATTTGAAGAAATAACACCTGGAAAACAGCTTGATCCTGTACTTCTGTAAAGCCAATGTAATCTTATCCAAGAGTGTCAACTGGAACACATGCAGACCGCACTTCTTAGCAATAAATGCATTTGTGGTCCCCTACTGGATCATGCAATCAGTGAATAGGTCACACAGCTCAGAGTCAGCAAAGCAAAACAATACAGTGACACAGAATGACACACTAACATAAGGCTCAGCTTCCTAAACTATCATCTGTACTCCCTCCATAGGTCATATATTGTGACAATATTTCTAATCAAACCTACTCCTTACTGGTAAATAACTGTTGGCAATGTGGTCCAACATGACTTCTTATCAATTCCCTGTGGTATAAAGCTGCTATAGTCTTAGCTGGCTACAATAGCTTGGGCACATAATAAGATCTTGATGGCAAGACTAAAGTGTGAAGGACAGTCTGCAGAAGTCTTTGTACTAAGTGATAGACTGGAGATGAAAACGTGTACTCCACTTGCATTTTACATGTTAAATATTACAATTTGGTGGTCTTTTATGGTGTGTTTCTCTTTTCTATATTTTTCTTGTGATGGTGTGAGAAATTCACAAATAGATTCTACAACAAGTAAAGTTCTACAGCCAAACTCCTGTAATCATATAAAGCAATTCATATTGATACTTATGCCCCCATGAGAGGTAAGATCTGATAGTTTTATGCAGATCACATTACGGACCAGAGTACCGCTGTGGCGACCCCTAACCGGAAAAAGCCGAAAGACACACACACACACACACACACACACACACACACACACACTTTAGCAGCAAATAATAATCTCATGTGATACCATTATAACAGTATAACAGTATATTTGCCAAATGATGCAGACTTCCAATCCCTGAAGACTAAGCTAGTACATATCATACAGTCTTTAAAAATTGTGCACAATGTGAAAGGTGTTTTTCTTTCCAGCTTCCTTTTGTAGTACTTATGTTGTCATTATGTAAACTGGGCTATTTGAATCTAAAATATGTATTTTTACTTTACTTTTCTTCACTGGAATTATTTTTATTAAACTTAATAATCTAGTGTGTCTAGTTTGTGTATGCTGAGCAACTGTTCAAATACTTGTTTCTGAGTCGCGGTCCTACATTTTCATGATGCACTGGGGGGCGGGGTTAAGAGCTTGTAGTGCGTGGTCGTGTTTTCTGTAGTCTGCAGCAGATTTCAACATATAAACTGACAAAGTGACACAGACTACAACATAATTAATCAATGTCTCAATCACCTAAACAGACAATAAATACATAGCAAAACACATTTGTATTCAAATCAAAAGCAACAAAAGGTAACTGCAGCAGGACAGACTCTGAGTAAAGTGTATTCATACCTGTCAAGTGTCCCTGATTTTTACTAAAAATTCAGCTTTATCTCTCTTAATCCTGCTAAAATTGGTGACATTTATAGAAAAGTTGATAAATTACACAATAAATAATGACAATAATTAGAGTTATAGATTTACTACTGAAAATGTATATTAATTCACATTCTCTTATTCTGCTAGTGTTTCAAGTTAGTAGTACAAATATTTGGAAAGTGTCTCTGATTACTGTCCCTGAATAGCCTTGATTTGTCCCTGATTCTGCTGAGATTTGTCCCTGACTGGTTGAGAGCTATGCTTGTTATACAGTGTAATGACACAGATATAACACTGTATTATACAATGACTGTCCATTAACATTCAAAAATGAGCACCCTGATTGGTCAGCCCAACTGGCGTGCCCTTTATAAATCGAGCATATACCCAAAGAAAAAGATTCCAGTCACCCGGACTTTTTTCTATTAACATATGCTATCATTTTTCAGTTTTCTAGTCCTAAAACTATAAATGGTATGAAATTCACAATTCAGACAGTTTACAGGTACAAGAAAGACAGTTCAGAAATACAATAAAAATCCTGTACGTTTCTTTAGTTTTGCATAATGCACCTGATTTTCCTGCCCAGTCTCTCTCTCGTACCACTCAGAAATATGTATGTCTTTGACATGTAATGTATGGTGGTTAACATTTTGCTTGATTTGATCAAAAACTCTGGTTTCTTTTGCTGTTTACTTGCTGTGTTTAATACTGATGTGGACCTTGTTTTAGTAGTAATGCTGATTTATGTTTTCCTTGTCTTAAAATTATGGACTGCATTATTTCTCTTTCTATAAATGTTTAGAGAATCTGAATGAGCACTCTAAATTCATAAGTTCAGTTGTTCTCTGTCCATTTGCATCTTGCACTATGTCGCCCTGAGCAAAACAGTTACAGAAGTAAGGGTGTTGTGCCTACCAAGGTGAATAGCAGAACCTTTAAACCAGGATAGTTTTATTTGCCCTAGCCAAAACAATCACAGTTTCACATGCAGCTTGACAATTCTTGTCTTTTATGACATCTCTGAAGTTTTTCTCCAAACATAACTTTCAACTAGCAGACACTGAATATAAGAACAATGACTACTGATGTACTGCATAAGCGTGGGAATGAAAGTCCCATATGCATGCGCAGTACATCAAGAAAGCCCCACGATACTGGGGAAAAATGTGGAAGAGCAGTACGGCACACTTATACAAGGACAATATTTAGGAAAAGTAACTGACTTTTTTCTGAAATAATGTCATTGTATAATAGCAATAACCCATGGCTGGGTGTGGGTATTGCTGGATTTACCCACACCCAGCTGCAGGTTATTGCTACAATAACACAGCTAGAGAGAGCCCTTTGATAAATAGCTGCCTACCATAGGATGCTCACTCTTAGGAAGAAAGCAAGTGGTACATGAATCATCAGAATTATACCTTTGGTGTGAAGTTATATTGCCTGAAGTACTGAGCTGTGTGGTTTAGTGAATTACTCAGAGCAATACAATAGACAAATAGAGGGGATAAGAATCAAAACCTAAATTTTGTGAAAAGCCTCCGACCACGCATGCATGTATGGTTTAGTGTAGTGTGTGTGTGTCATTCCCTAAACTTCTGTGAGAAGGATTGCACTGTTTTTTTTTAAATAGATTGAATTTTCTGGTGGACTAATGGCCCTACAATCCCATCCCTCATCTTGGATGGGAAAAAAGCAGTTATGACCCTACAGACTGACTTCCTGCAATGGACGACCACCTTATGGCCATGAAGGTCCACCTGTGTAACAGACCTTTGTCCCTGGTATCCCAGAGGGCATTGGCCAGACTAATCAGCCTGGCCTAGCTCATGGGCAGGTTTGAACTATGCTTTGAATATGTAGTGTTGAAAATTACATCAGAAATAACAACTGTCAAAAACACCTGCACACATGATCATTAAGGCTGACTAAATGTCATCCTTCTATCCACTGGTTTTCAGAACAACCTGAAGCCTTTTTATCTAACCACACCGGCACAAAAAGTATCATGTTTATATTCTTTGGATAGTAAAGCTTTCACCTGCCTTTCTGCCACCATTCAGGGTCTACAAGGAAAACATTAGAATTATAAACATTTTTGAAGTATACAAGTCATAGAATAGAAATTACTCACACCAGGACCACAAATATTGACAGATTTAAATTGATCTGTCGTAATTATGAGATTCTCATGTCTAATTTAATTAAGTGCTCTTACTCTGTGATTGTACAACTGCAAAGTAAGTGAAAACACCAAAGAAACTGAACAAGCAATGTGTTTTTGCCTGGAATCCAGCTGCTGAAAAACACTACAAGAGAACTGCGACTGGAATTCAAAAACTAAAAAGAGCCATATAAAACTGTAGAAAAACCCAGACTAATGAGCCACAGAAAGAAAAACCTCAAACTACCTCACCACCAAAGAAAAACACATAATTTCAATGTTGCACTTCAGCAAAACATTGCATATCAGAACAACTTTCTACAAATTAGAAATAATATAAAGTGATTTGATAATAGTGAATTCAGTGGTTACAGATTAAAAAAAAAAATCGGAAAAAAATATATATTGTGTTTTTTATTTTGTGTAGTCTGTCATTTTGTAAACGCTGGTGATGTGTTCCACTTTCACTTAACACTTACCCATTTCAGTCATGAAGTTCAGACACTGTTTTTTTTTTTTTAATTCTATTGCTTTATCTCTGCTGGCTAGTGAAGTCATTTGTTTATCTCTCCCCTGTACTGTATTGCTTACAGACAAGATCTGCCCCGTAAAAATAGGTCTCGTCTAATCAGACCACCTAGATTACACATGGAATAACTAAAAAGAAAAAGAAAAAAAAAATCAAACACCATTGACTATGCCACATAATCATATTGCTGGGAAAAGTAACTTAAGATTTAATTACTCCATCTTCTTGGCTCATTATTCTGCAGCACAAGCTACTTTTTATTTGTATTAGTACTTTATCTGAAAACCTTAGTGGCAATTGTTTATTTACAAAGATGAACTGCCAGAAATCATTGATTAGTAAATGCAGCAATGATGTCATCTCTTGCGGACTGTCTTGGCTGAGATTCCTATTCTGCTAATATGTAAGTTAATTTCCTATCTCTGCCTTTACATTATGCTGAAGAGGTTTGGCATGACCAGTAAGTAGCATGTGATGAATTTACCTTTAACATAAAGATGCTGAGATGAAATCTATGCAAATTTATCCTTTGCAGTCTATAAATACATATTTTGAATCCATGTGTATTACCATCTCATTAACTATCATGCTTTCTTTTCACCTCACTCAGAGACTAGGGCTGATGACAACTATTTTATGGCAGTGTTTACAGGAATAACATTTGTCGATGTAGCTTTTTGTTCCTCACAGAAGAATTAGTCAACACATATTGACCTGATACATATTGTTTCTGATCTTGATATATCCTTTCCAGCAAAATGAGATGCAGTAGAGCAGGTAGAATAAATACATTTAGGACATAAAGCTAGCATGGTGTATGTTTTTTTACATAAATTAACCACAAAAAGGAGCGAAATGGCTTTGCAGTAAAAAATCCAGTTCCCAATGTAAAATAACAAAAACAAAAACAGCAAACCTCTATTTCCAAAGTAAAACAGCTTTTTCAGCTCATAAAAGTAGTATGCTGCAAAGTAAAGCAAGTGTAGCTGGTTCTTCAACCCAAAAAGAATCGCACAAAAGTATAATCCAAACGAGAACTTTAATAGCTAGCTAGAGTTCACCAAATGGCTTTTTCAAAACTTCAACAACTGCCATTAAAAACAAAGCATTTAAATATACAATGTAAGAAGTTCATTGGTGTACATGACGTAGTTAATTGACTTATACTCTAGTTCATTTACATATATACAGAAATCCTTCTGATATACTTCTAAAATACATTTTAAAAAGCTAAGATAGTTTATTCATCATAATACAGAAGGACATAGTATAAATACACATCTATGACCTAAAACAAATGTAAAATGAGATAGTGAAATGTTATAAAGTTATAAAACATCCATAGTGTAGCATGAAGAGGAAAAAGGGGTAAAATACGATTGATTCAAGTGTAACTATATAAAAATGCTCCATAAAAGTCTATATAAGTCTATATGTGCAACAGGGTTCAGATACATGATAGTACATGAATTAAAAAGTAGTGCAGGTAGGTATGTGTATAAAAGGAGGCAACTAAGTGTGTAAACTAAAAACATTTTGCTTACACAGTAAAAGGTAAAACCTGAACTCCATCAATGACACCAGGGAAAATGTCTGCTCAGAGAGGTGCCACAATCCACCTCAGTAGACAATTGTGATACATGTAGGCGTGTGTATGGGAAGGAGAAATAACTAAGTAGGGGTCTAAAACCCTTTTCTTACGTAGTAATGGTTTAACCTGGACTCTATCATTGACACCAGGAATTTGTCCGCTCTAAGGCGGACAATCCATCTCAGTTCACATTCCAATAAATGTGAATCAACATCTCCACCTCTGAGATTAGGTTCAACTTGTTGTAGTACACTAAAGTTAAAGTAATGGTCAGGTCCTGTATTTCTAACATGTCTGGCAAGTGCATTATGATCAGATGCTATCCTAATGTTGTAAACATGTTCTCTTATCGTTCTCTAAGTTGTCTACAAGTCTTGCCTACATAAAATACCGAACAAGAGACACACTTAGCAATATATACAACATTATTGCTGGTGCAATTGGTGCCAGTATTAAAGTAAAAAATTTTTTGTGTTGTCGGATGTTTAAAAGTGTCACTGTTGTCTATATATTGACATTGATTACAATTTTGACAGGATATTGTATTATGGTCAGATCTTGGTTTCTGGTAACCATGTTCTACTAAAGGGCGATGGCATAAGGTCCTTTTTAGATTGGGTTTATTCTTATAGACAAACCTTGGATTATCACCTACTACTTCTAAGATTCTAATCTCAGAGGTGGAGATGTTGATTCACATTTATTGGAATGTGAACTGAGATGGATTGTCCGCCTTAGAGCGGACAAATTCCCTGGTGTCAATGATAGAGTCCAGGTTAAACCATTACTACGTAAGAAAAGGGTTTTTAGACCCCCTACTTAGTTATTTCTCCCTTCCCATACACACGCCTACCTGTATCACCATTGTCTACTGAGGTGGATTGTCCCCCCTCTCTGAGCAGACATTTTCCCTGGTGTCATTGATGGAGTTCAGGTTTTACCTTTTACTGTGTAAGCAAAATGTTTTAGTTTACACACTTAGTTGCCTCTTTTTATACACATACCTACCTGCACTACTTTTTAATTCATGTACTATCATGTATCTGAACCCTGTTGCACATATAGACTTATATAGACTTTTATGGAGCATTTTATATAGTTACACTTGAATCAATCGTATTTTACCCCTTTTTCCTCTTCATGCTACACTATGGATGTTTTATAACTTTTTATAACATTTCACTATCTCATTTTACATTTGTTTTAGGTCATAGATGTGTATTTACACTATGTCCTTCTGTATTATGATGAATAAACTATCTTAGCTTTTTTAAATGTATTTTAGAAGTATATCAGAAGGATTTCTGTATATATGTAAATGAACTAGAGTTTAAGTCAATTAACTATGTCATGTGCACCAATGAACTTCTTCCATTGTATATTTAAATGCTTTGTTTTTAATGGCAGTTGTTGAAGTTTTGAAAAGCCATTTGGTGAAAGCGCTTAACTCTAGCTAGCTATTAAAGTTCTCGTTTGGATTATACTTTTGTGCGATTCTTTTGGGTTGAAGAACCAGCTACACTTGCTTTACTTTGCAGCATACTACTTTTATGAGCTGAAAAGCTGTTTTACTTTGGAAATAGAGGTTTGCTGTTTTTGTTTGTTATTTTACATTGGGAACTGGATTTTTTACTGCAAAGCCATTTCGCTCCTTTTTGTGGTTAATTTATTTATGATACACTGTCGTCTGAATTAGGAGCGTTTACCTTTTACTGCAAGCAACTTGTTGCCTGGTTTTATTCTATTCCTGTTTAACGCCTGCAGTAAGGAATGGCTAGCAGTCCATCGGAGGTGAATGTGGAACTACCCTATAGACCAGAGGAACTGGATCGCGCTAATCGGAAGTTAACACGTTTCAGGAGTTGTTTAACAGCTACAGAGAACATTTTATTACTTGTTGAACCAGAAATTGGAACTGGTAATATCTCTGACATCGCAGAGATAGGAAGGGAACTTGATAAGATGGAATTTGACTTTATTAAATTAAAGAGGCTCCAGTTGCAACGGCAACATTTTGAGGCATGTCTCAAGGCATTCTCAAGATGCCAACCTCAGGTAACAACTTTCCTGAGCTGTTGCTTAAATGGCAACAGCTCAATTTAGAACTCAGTTTTAATTATATGAGACTCCTTAATGAGTTTCATTTTCATGAAGAGGAACTTTTAAGGAAAAGTGTAAATGAAAAATATGAGTGTTTTGTTAATAAATTTCAGAGTCCACAGGCACAATATGGTATGGAGAAACTACTAGACAATGTTCAATTATTTGAGAAGAGAACTCTTGAAATAAAAAAGAATAAACTTTTGAGGGACATACAGGATTTCCAAAATGGGAATGTCTTTACTTGGCCACGTTACAACAAAGAACAGGGTAATGGACATGTATTTAGAAATGTAACTGAAACAAGTAATGACAATAATGTTAATGTAACAAAAGCTGTACGCATTTGTTCTGAAGTGAATAATACATGTACTACTAAGGATGTTATCCCACCATTACTTAATGAAGTAACAATGGTTAACCATGTCGATGTTACTACCAATGCTATAACGAATGAAAATACATCAGATGTGGTACATATTGTATACTCAGAGGATGTTGCAAGTCCCATTACAGATAAAGGGAAAGTGGCTAACATACTCTCAGATAAAAGTAATGAACCAGTAGTTAGGAAGAAGAATATGAAGGAGCTGAATGATATTTTCCCAAGAACTGGTAATACTAGATCTCCCATATGTACCCCTTTCCCCATAGCCAACAAATCCTTCCCAGGGAGACAGAGATCCCAAAGCAGAGGGAGGAACAAACGGAAAGGGTCAGGAGGGAACATCCAGGACCAAGTTTGAAGAAAATGTGGGAGAAAACAGGGGGACCCTAGTGGTCAACTTGTCTAACAGGCCTTTAAGTACCTTTGAAGAGGAAGTTTTAAACAAGGGCCTAAGTTTTATCCCTACGAGATAGTGAATTAACAGACTCTATTTTAGATGTAAAGATGTTTATTAGGAATATCCAACTGAAATTGAATTTTAGAGATCAAGACCAAGTAGAGGAGAAAAGAGATTTGGAGAGGTTTAGACCTAATAGTTTATATATTCCAAATATACATCCAGTTATAGAGACGTTCTCCAGAATGGTAGAGAATGATATATATAAGTACTATGATAACAGAAGTAAAAATACTACTAAAAAACGCAATTACAATCTTACCTATTTACAAAAACAAGCCTTAGACAATCTCAGAAATGACCTCTCAATAGTTATAAGACCAGCTGATAAGGGAGGCCCCATAGTGATTTTAGACTCCACTAGATACATCAGTATGATGGATTCTATGTTAAGTGATGGAACATTCTATGGTAATATAAGCCTTTTAGAGGTTGGTACGAAAGTCTTCCAAGTCTATGACACTCTAGATGACCTCCATTGTAGTCATATTATTTCGGATACCCTATTTGAATATCTTAGAGTTAGGAATCCCTTGATACCAGTAATACAAGGCTTACCGAAGATTCACAAGTCATTGACTTCCCTCCCTGAGACCTATTGTAGCAGGGCAAGGATGGCTAACTGAGCCTTTTTCTATTCTACTAGAATATTTTCTTAGACCTTTAGTGGATAGTAATAAATTTATCCTTAAAGATAGCAAACAGTTTTGCTTGACTTGTATGAGTTTACTGCTACACTGAAAGATAGGGAACCATTTTACTGGTTACACTTGACGTTACTAGTCTCTTCACTATGATTCCTAACCAAGAAGGTATGTTAATGTTTCAAAGATATATTCGTAGTAAATCTAATTTTGAAGAAGGGACAGTGGACCTACTTTCTTTATTTTTAGAGATTGTTCTTGAGAACAATATGTTTATTTTGGAAAGGAGATCTATATAGAGAAAGATGGGGTAGCTATGGGCACTTCATGTCCCAATAGCCACGCCAACATTGTGATGGCAGACTGGGAGGAGAATTTCTTTTTTCGTTAACTTTATTCCAGAAATATGTGGGTTACTACAGGCGGTTCGTAGATGACCTCTTTTGTATCTGGAAAGGAGATGAAGCATCCCTTCTGGAATTCTTTGATTCCATTAATGGACTAACAGTTTCTTGAAATTTACTATTAATTATTCCAGTATTGAAATATCATTTCTAGATGTCCGCATAAATAGATTACCTAGTGGTTTATTAAATACATCAGTGTATAGGAAACCCTGTTTTAGGAATACACTGTTGCATCGACATAGTATGCACCCCAGATATGTTTTGAGAACATTATGAAAGGGCAGTTTATCGAGCATCAAGGTTGAACCCATGCCCCTCAGGACATTCCAAAGAGATTGAATCACTTACAAATAGATTTTTGGAATGTAAATATGTGATGAGAGACATAGATAGGAATAGGAATCAGGTTGACAAGTTGAGAGACACAGTGGCTAAACCTTATTTTTCAAGGAAAGAAGCATCTGAAGCAGTACCAGCTATCAGTAGGGGTGATAATGTTAAGTTGTCCTTATTTTACTCTAGAGATGTTGACAAGATCAAGGAGATAGTACATAGACATTGGGGAATCCTTGGATTGGATGACCAAATCTTAGAAGTAGTAGGTGATAATCCAAGGTTTGTCTATAAGAATAAACCCAATCTAAAAGGACCTTATGCCATCGCCCTTTAGTAGAACATGGTTACCAGAAACCAAGATCTGACCATAATACAATATCCTGTCAAAATTGTAATCAATGTCAATATATAGACAACAGTGACACTTTTAAACATCCGACAACACAAAAATTTTTTTACTTTAATACTGGCACCAATTGCACCAGCAATAATGTTGTATATATTGCTAAGTGTGTCTCTTGTCCGGTATTTTATGTAGGCAAGACTTGTAGACAACTTAGAGAACGTATAAGAGAACATGTTTACAACATTAGGATAGCATCTGATCATAATGCACTTGCCAGACATGTTAGAAATACAGGATCTGACCATTACTTTAACTTTAGTGTACTACAACAAGTTGAACCTAATCTCAGAGGTGGAGATGTTGATTCACATTTATTGGAATGTGAACTGAGATGGATTGTCCGCCTTAGAGCGGACAAATTCCCTGGTGTCAATGATAGAGTCCAGGTTAAACCATTACTACGTAAGAAAAGGGTTTTTAGACCCCCTACTTAGTTATTTCTCCTTCCCATACACACGCCTACCTGTATCACCATTGTCTACTGAGGTGGATTGTCCCCCCTCTCTGAGCAGACATTTTCCCTGGTGTCATTGATGGAGTTCAGGTTTTACCTTTTACTGTGTAAGCAAAATGTTTTTAGTTTACACACTTAGTTGCCTTTTATACACATACCTACCTGCACTACTTTTTAATTCATGTACTATCATGTATCTGAACCCTGTTGCACATATAGACTTATATAGACTTTTATGGAGCATTTTTATATAGTTACACTTGAATCAATCGTATTTTACCCTTTTTCCTCTTCATGCTACACTATGGATGTTTTATAACTATTTATAACATTTCACTATCTCATTTTACATTTGTTTTAGGTCATAGATGTGTATTTATACTATGTCCTTCTGTATTATGATGAATAAACTATCTTAGCTTTTTTAAATGTATTTTAGAAGTATATCAGAAGGATTTCTGTATATATGTAAATGAACTAGAGTTTAAGTCAATTAACTATGTCATGTGCACCAATGAACTTCTTCCATTGTATATTTAAATGCTTTGTTTTTAATGGCAGTTGTTGAAGTTTTGAAAAAGCCATTTGGTGAAAGCGCTTAACTCTAGCTAGCTATTAAAGTTCTCGTTTGGATTATACTTTTGTGCGATTCTTTTTGGGTTGAAGAACCAGCTACACTTGCTTTACTTTGCAGCATACTACTTTTATGAGCTGAAAAAGCTGTTTTACTTTGGAAATAGAGGTTTGCTGTTTTTGTTTTTGTTATTTTACATTGGGAACTGGATTTTTTATTGCAAAGCCATTTCGCTCCTTGTTGTGGTTAATTTATTTATGATACACTGTCGTCTGAATTAGGAGCGTTTACCTTTTACTGCAAGCAACTTGTTGCCTGGTTTTATTCTATTTATGTTTTTTTACAACCTACACAAAGACATCTATAAATATATGTGCTGAATTAAAAATCTCCTGCAAAGGATGTCTGACCTATGAACTGGACTTTAGTTTTACTAGAATATAAGATTGAATCCTCTCTAATATCACAACTCTTAAGTTTTTAATTGTTTTATTTGACAATGTGAGCAGAAACTGGAAAAAAGAAACAAAATAACAATACAGTGTGTGTGTATAGCAGGATTATTCATCTTGACCAGTGACTACTAGATTCAGGTTGCAAGGGTTATGCTCCACAAGTTAGTCTAGGTGTTTGTTGCTGGTGAGAAACTTAAGAAGCAAGCATTTTACACATTTCTTAATAAAAATAGTCAAAAAATGAAGCACATGCATGGTGGGTAAGTAGCTATACAAAAACAAACCATAGTGACTATGTACAGCATAAAATTAAAAAGGTATTGTAAAAAAATATATTAATTTCAATATGTTTAATTATATTCTTGACTCAGAATAGGACAGTCTTGTAAGGACTGCACTGTTTTCCTTCTGAGCATTCATTCTGGAGCTGATCTGCACTGTAGCATTACAACAGATGTCCAAGTTGGTTACTGAGCTTCAAAGTGAAAATGTTTCTAGCTTTCGGCTTCAAAACATTTAAGGATTTTGATCCTTCTGCTCAGACCTATAAAACTTGAATCTGTTGGGTGCATCTCTTGTTTCCCTACTTAGTCAAAATGTTGTTTGCATTATAATTATTAAATATTCATTTGCCACTGAGAGACACATAGATGTTTTATAGTTTTCTTTCAGCTCTGCTAATAATCTTGTAATACACTCAGCTGCCCACAGAGGTCAAAATAGGAACTATCAGATTGCCACTCATTGTTTTAAATGGGATTTGCAACACATTGTTCTGCAAAGTATAAGTTTTCAATCGTAGGGATCAGCGCTTTCAAGGCATATGTTAAAAAAGTTTATTGCAAGCATATAAAAAATTAGGTGGATCGCTAAAGAAAAAGTATGCTGTGAATCGATTTCTACAACGAATGTGCTTTCTTGATCCTATACAGGTGCATCAATACACATAGCTGTAAAGTGATTTGGAAAAAAGCAGGACATACCAGATAGAAAAGTAAAATTTGAATGAAGACAAAGAGAGAAAGCCATGTTATGGACAAATAAAGAAAAGTAGAAAGACTGTAAACTATGAAAAGGCATTACATTGATTAATAACTGTATCTTAAAGACATTATAAATATCATCAAGGCATATAAATGGCAAGAAGAATGGTAAGTGAGGAGACACTGACAAGCAAACAAAGAAAAAAAAGAACTTTTGCAAAGGATCACTGGATAACCAGAAACTGTAATAGGACATGATAAGCTTGCATTTACTGGAAGTCAGATCTCAAGGTGCACTGCATTGGTTATTCATTTCAGAGACTGTAAAGGTTTTTAAGACAATGAAGAGATGATTTGTAAACTGTATTTTGAAAACTGTGAATACTAATTTATCAGGTTTATTATTCAGTAAGTAACTAGCTATGTTGGAAGATTTCCATTTTTTGAATCAAGCTTCTACAAGCATTAGATTTGAGCCTTTCTACTGACAAGCAAAATTTAAATCAATTTTTACTGTCCCATTTTGCAATTTCCAATGTAATGAAATAGTTACTCTTGTTTTATACACTGTCCATACACAAACGTGAAAAGAACTGATTCAGTTTAGGAAAAAAAGTTTTTATTATTTTTTTTTTTTTCATTTATGTCTTTCTTTATTACCCTCTTCACTTATAGCCTACACGGCCTTCCTAGTTTGTATGCTCAGCAAACCCAAATCCCCCTTACACCTTCTTCCTAAGTGGATGCCCCTGAATGGGACCTTTCACTTGGCGTGTCTTTAGACTGCTTGAGAAGTTAACCTTGCAGCACCCCATTATACTGGGTCTATGTTATAACAATGAAAAGTATACATATCGAACGCTTGGATGAGCGAAAACGCATATGATCTAAATCGCTATTGTCCCCTAAAAATTTATTCCAACTCCAGGATCGCACTACAGTGAGGAAAGGGCAACTTTTCCGATCTTCACTGTACTGCAATCTCACAATATCAGTGTTGATCATATGCGTTTTCGCTCATCCGAGGGTTCGATATGTACACTTTTCATTGTTTTAACATAGACCCTTATTACACACATACTGTTGTTGTTTCCTCCAGAATACTCTTTCATTTTGTGATCAAGGTCAGGCCAGTGAAGCTGAAATGTGAAACAGTGTGCGGTTCTGTACTCCTGCTGCAAAATGTTTCATACAGGACTTTATTAAAAATATTTTAAATGCATGTACACATTACAGATTGCTTCAGTCTGTGTTGCAGTCTCAGCCTGTATCTGTGCATCAGTCAAGGCAGCAAAATGGCTATTCCACAACATTAACACTAGTGCTTAAAGAAAGTTAAATGAAAATCAAACATCAATATCACTGAATGAAAGAAAACTTTTATTTCCTTTGCCTTGGCAGTTCAGCAAAGCCTTCCACTTTGCTCTAGTGCCATTGTTAAAACATTTAGATTAATACAGTGCTTTGGCTCTATTTTGTTATTGGTTATTTCTAACTGATGTTTTTATACATATTATGGTTTCAGTTCATTTCTCATACTTACTAGAAGGTTTAGCTGAGGAGTCCTGGGAATAAACTTTTTTTTTCCATCCCTACTGTTATGTCATTTTTATACTATTTAATAGCTGGTGAAAACTATATCTTCTTAGGGAATAAATTAATTCCAAAGCAATGAGCCCCCTATGGATATGTTACTTGAATTCCTTCTCCAATCCATTTTGGACATTTTGCATGCCTAAATCTAGTTCCATGAGCCTTACATAATGTCACTGCATAAAAGATTTGAGTGAGATGGGGGAGACTTCAAACTCTGTTGCGCTGAATGAAGGTCTTCCAACTACTGTGAAGTTTTTCAGCACTGAAGCAAAGGATAAAACACAGAGCAGCACAGAATCAAAATGTAATTCTAGTCTTCCTTTCAACAAGCTATATTATTTTGGTTGTTTTTCTCTCTTCATTAAACATGCATTTGTCACAGAGAATGAAAAAAGCATTTTTTATAACACAGGGCTGCAGACATTAATATCTAAATCTATAAATGGCTCACTATTTCACTTGTTTCATCCTGTTGCAATTTTTGCCTTGTATCTATTGTGTACTATTGTTAGATCTCCCCACCACTACCAGAGCTCCTGGCAGAGTTTGTGACAGTGCAGTATTAGCAATGGATGATACATTATACTTAAAGAAAGGCTGTATATATTTGCATTTTGAATCAGACTGAAGCAGAGATGGTTGTCTAAAATTCTTCTGTGGGTCTCTTTCCATTACTATCTGATACTGATTTGGGTAACTTATCCCAAGATAGCTCATTATTAGTTTCTCAAGCCCTCCTTGACTGTTATGAATGATGATGGTGCAGTATATATTTCGGAATGTCCCACATAATCAAGTTCTGATTTGAATTTAACACCTTCAGTTGTGCCACAATCTAAAAAAAAATCCTTATGAAGAAGTTGAAATTACAGGCTGCAACATGTTTGGGAAAAACACTTATGTATCACGTCTACAGAGATTCTACTGAAGGGACTGCGTTGCAACATTTATTTAAAAAAATCAGATGATGTCTGTTAATGATGTCAACTCTCTATCTAGAAAATAACTAACCTTTAGTAAAGATGGACTTGCTATGATGCCTAAATTATAGAAAACTAATGCAAAAAATGCATCCAAATAAGTGTGAAAAAATAATCTGTACCAAAAGAACCAATAAGAATTAACCGAGAAAATACAAGCTCAAATAATTAATATCAGACACACACAAACAAGAATGAAAGAAAATTTGAAAAATGACGTGTCCCAACTTATTAGAAGTTAATATTTACAAATTTGTCTTACTTTAAATAACCTTGAGTGAAAAAGTGAAGAAAACACTTCAGCTTGATAGATACCATAGGATAACTCCATGTTCTGAATCTCAATGCCCATCTTCTTGACAAGTTATGTTGCTATTCTAAAAATCCATGGATTAAGTTACTGTACTTTCTACTACAATGCATGTGAGACAATCTAATGTTGAAGTTAAGACAAAGAGATGATTTCTGCTCTTGGGAAAATGTGAGAAAAGCATATTCAGACTTATTTTCTTCCTCCAATGAAACTCAGGATTACGTATATGGAAAAGAACTGCCTTAACATTTTATATAGCACATAGAGCAGAGAGACAAAAGAGAGACTTTGGAATGATAAAGTATAATTTTTTCTGCATTTTCTTGCTGCCTTTTGCTAATTCCGCCTAAAACGCAGATTTTTTAGAGTTTCTGTGATTTAAAAAGCTTGTTTCAGCTACATATTGTGCTTATTTTACTGCCTGTACGTTAACAACGTCATTTTTGTGTTTAAATTACCTGTTTATATGTTGTCGGCTACACACTCAAGTGTGATAGCCATTTCTGTGCATTTAAAGTGTTTTTTTTTATTGTATCTGCTTTATTTTCTGAAAAAAAAAAAAATACTTGTTTTTCCACCATTCTAAGCTAGTATAGTCCAGTTTTCAGGTTACTGCTGAATTCAGGGCTGTGTTACAAGTTTCTGTGTTTGCCCATACCTTACTTGGATAGAAGGAAGTTTCTCTGTTCACTGTGAGAGAAGGAGATTTGAGCAGCCTATCTATCCATGGAGGAGTGGTTTCAGACCAGAAATTAGTAGTTTATTTGCCATTTTGGGCTAATTTCTTTCTCTTTCATTTCCCTACTATAAAACCCACATTAGCAAGGTTTTTGTGCTTGTATACAGCTCAGCAAGCTCCTGTCTGTTGCCCTGCAGAGTTCTACACCAGCAGAGAGACAAAAGAAAGACTCTGGAGTGATAAAGTATATTTTTTTCTGCATTTTCTTGCTGCCTTTTGCTAATTCCGCCTAAAACACCGTTTTTTTAGAGTTTCTGTGATTTAAAAAGCTTGTTTCAGCTACATATTGTACTTATTTTACTGCCTGAATGTTAACAAAGAAGTTTATCTGTTTAAATTACCTGTTTATCTGTTGTCGGCTACACATTCAAGTGTGATAGCCATTTCTGTGCATTTAAAATGTTTTTTTTTTTTTATTGTATCTGCTTTATTTTCTGGAAAAAAATACTTGTTTTCCTGCATTTCTAAGCTAGTATAGTCCAGTTTTCAGGTTAGTGCTGAATTTAGGTCTGTGTTACAAGTTTCTGTGTTTGCCCATACCTTACTTGGATAGAAGGAAGTTTCTCTGTTCACTGTGAGAGAAGGAGCTTTGAGCGGCCTATCTGTCCCAGGAGGAGTGGTTTCAGCCAAGAAATTAGTAGTTTATTGGCCATTTTGGGCTAATTTCGATCTCTTTCTGCATTTGCAAGGTTTTTGTGCTTGTATACAGCTCAGTAAGCTCCTGCCTGGTGCCCTGCAGAGTTCTACAGCAGGAGAGAGACAAAATAGAGACTTTGGAGTGATAAAGTATCATTTTTCTTCATTTTCTTGCTGCCTTTAACTAATTCCGCCTAAACGCCAATTTTTAGAGTTTCTGTGATTTAAAAAGCTTGTTTCAGCTACATATTGTACTTATTTTACTGCCTGCACTTTAACAAAGTTGTTTTTTTGTTTAAATTACCTGTTTAACTGTTGTAGGCTACACACTAAAGTGTGGTAGCCATTTCTGTGCATTTAAAGTGTTTTTTGATTGTATCTGCTTTATTTTCTGAAAATAAAATACTTGTTTTCCTGCATTTCTAAGCTAGTATAGTCCAGTTTTCAGTTTAGTGCTGAATTCGGGGCTGCGTTACAAGTTTCTGTGTTTACCCATACCTTACTTGGATAGAAGGAAGTTTCTCTGTTCACCTGTGAGAGAGGGGAGCTTTGAGCAGCCTATTTGTCCCTGGAGGAGTGGTTTCAGCCCAGAAATTAGTAGTTTATTGGCCATTTTGGGCTAATTTCTATCTCTTTCATTTCCCTGCTATAAAACCCGCATTAGCGAGGTTTTGCAGGCCAGGCAGTGCCGGTTAGCTAGGGTATAACTATTCCCGGCTCCACAAAGTCTGCTCTTCAATTTTTTCCCTTTGAACTAGACAAACCTTCAACTTAGGCACTCAAACCATTCACTTCTCAGCCCGGCACTTACTCTAAACTCATAGTAAGCACTAATAAACCTTAGCACTAGTCCTCCCCTATACTGTAGAGAAGGACCAGTCTCTCTATTCGACCTTACCAGCCAATCAGTAAAACAGTTCAGTATACCTATCCAGGCATGTCCAAAGGGCAGTTTCAGGTGTACTCTCCAGTACAACTGGTGAATCTGGGCATTTTTTGGCAATGTTACAACTGCCTCATGTACACAGACAACCCTCTCCTCCTACCACCAAACACTAATACATGCGAGAGATGCAATTATACAGTCAAACTGGAGGCTAAGCTCTCTCAACCCAAGACTGGACCAGACAGTCAAGAGGAAAAGGGAATGACTTGCATCACACCACCAGTCTCACATCGCCAATGAAACCAGCACCGCAAAAATCACACATAAATACACAAAAACATACTTGGAGGCTCTAAATAAAAATCTGCAAAAGCAACAGAGACCTCCAAAGCAGACATCCAAGCAGCCTCCACCCCCCAACACAAACCATGAAACACATACTTCACAAAACCAATGTGCCACGCAATCACAGCCCTTAAGGCAAACTAAACTAACATACCCAACACAGTAATAATAGGTGACTCTATAGTCAGGCACACTGACATCCCACTCACTAGGCTGAACAGGGAGAAGGTTACTGTTAGCTGCCTGTCGGGTACCAGGATCCGCCACATAACACAAGCACTCAGGTTACTCCAGAACAAGTACAACTATGACTCTGTCATTGTCCATGCTGGTGTGAATGACTTGAGCCATACCTCCCTGGACTACATGAAAAGAGACATGGAAGAGCTATCTGATCAGGTAAGCCCAGGTCGGTATGACCCTGACCCTGAGTAGCATCCTGACCTCACCAAGAATGATACCACGGTATAAAGAAAAAATGATCAATTTCAACAATTGGCTAAGCTTCTGGTGTCATTCAAAGGGGATCCAGTGTCTGTCAGCCTGGGATAACATGCTCGACAAGCCACGCTGCTTTGCTAGAAATGGCTTGCACCTATCACCCTTAGGCTTTTGTATACTGGCCCAGGCTCTTGCCACCCCCATAGAGCCTTTTTTAGGCAAGGCTCAAAAGACAAACCCACCACTGTAAATAGCACAAGTAACAAAAATCTGAAGGTAATACTACTCAATGCCAGAAGTCTAAACCTCAAAATGCATGCACTCAAGGCACTCCTCAGTATGGAGAAAATCGATATCTGTGCAGTAACAGAAACCTGGTTTAAAGCTCCAGAGAGCTTCCCAGTACTACCAGGCTACAACTCATACCATACATTTTGGCCACAAAACCTGGAACGAAATACAAAAGGTGGGGGCGTATCAATATTCATCAAGGATACCCACAACTCCAGGTTAGTGGCACAGCACGATGCTTCAGAGATCATCCACATGCAACTAATAACAGGCAGAACTGCAATTCAAATTGTAGCTTGCTACAGATCACCCACCATGTCCCAGGACCCCCATTCCACATTTCTGGAAACACTGGGAAACATAAAAGTTCTACCGATCACCCTGATATTGGGTGATTTCAATTACCCACACATTAACTGGGAGAACTACTCAAGTACTAACTCCCTTGCCCAACATTTCCTAGAATTTATAAATTCAAACACCCTGGATCAACTGTTCAACAGCCCCACCAGAGGTGACAACATATTGCACCTGGTCATCACCAACAAGGGTGACCGGTGTTCCTCTCACTGGTTTGATCTGACCATAAACTAATCACTCTGGATATCCACATTCCACCCCCACTCCTGGTCAAAGAAACCACCATGAAAAACTTTTCAAAAGCAAATTCACGTTACTTAAGAATGAGGTAGAAAGTTTCAAATCCCCCATGATAAAGGATAACGCTGCCCAAGATGCAAAATCCTTTACTAATGCATTCTACGGGCACCAACAAGAATGCATGGATCGTGCTATCCCAAGCAAAACCAAGACTCACTCCTCCAGGAAAAGGAAACCAGTCTGGTGGATCCCTGCCATAAACAAGCTATACAATAGAAGGAGGAAACTAGTACAGAAAAGAGTAAAATCCCAAGAGGGGAAGACATCCCTGATCAGTATCAGCAAGAAACTACAATCCCTCATGAAATCTTCCAAGGCAAGCTTCAAAAGAAAAACTGCCAAGGACTCCAAAGATAACCACAAGGCATTCTTTAGCTACGTGAAGAATCTAAGTGACAATTCCCAGATCTGCTCAGAGATAGTGCAGAAAGGAACAAAATACACTGAACCAACCGATATTGCCAACATCCTGGCAGACAGCTTCAGTGCAAACTTCACCCCCCTCTCACCCCCAAAAGGGCCCATAACCATACCAGAAGAATGTAGTGCCCCTGAAATCACAGACACTTAGGTTGAAACAGCCCACTCCAAAGCCTTAAACACAGCATCAATGGGAATGGACGGTGTCCCAGGCTGCATCCTACATGAGAAAAAAGATGAACTAACCCCTCACCTAAACACACTGTTCAAACTCAGCCTCCCCACAGGCTACGTGCCCATAGAGTGCTGCACAGCAACAGTTATTCTGCTCCACAAAGGTGGAGCCACAACAGACACCAGGAACAATCACCCTATAAGCCTGACTAGCGTGGTCTGCAAGGCTATGGAGCGCATCGTCATGGATCTCATTAACAGAGACAAAGGGAACCTCCAAACACTGGACCCTGCTCAGTTCAGATTTGTTAAGGGCAGATCATGCCTCCTAAACTTGGTGGACTTAGTTACCAAGGCTATAGATGAGGGAAAGGTGGTCCACACAGCTTACCTAGACCTTGCAAAAGCCTTTGACACCATTCCCCATTCAGGTATTATAGACAAGTTCACCAGCCTGAACATAGACCCCCTATGTCATGAGATGGGTTACCAACTGGCTCACGGACAGAACCCACATGGTAAGAGTTGGGGAGCTAGGTCAGACTCTAAACTGGTTACAAGTGGCATTCCCCAGGGCTCAGTCCTAGGACCCCTCCTGTTCAGCATATACGTCTCAGAGGTACAGGCAAGCACAGGAGGGCTATGACTGACCAAGTTTGCAGACAACTGCAAACAAGGGGCTATAATTGACTCTTTGGCTGACACAGACATCCTCCAAAAGGGTCTCACTGAGACAGATACCTGGTGTCAAAACCATGGCCTCAAACTAAATGCCAAAAAGTGCATAGTCATCCCCTTTGGAAAAAACAAAGTATCCACAAATTACCACATAGGTGGTAGCCCCCTAAATACATAAGATGAAATAAGGGATCTGGGGACCCAAGTAGATAGTAATCTCTCCTTTGATAATCACATTGCCAAAGTGGTTAGAAAATCCTTCTAGCCCACCTAATCACAAAAGGGTTTGCATCCAGATCAAAAGAGGTCATTGTGCCCCTCTACACATCACTCATCAGACCCATCATAGAGTACAATGCCCCATTTGGGGTGTACCTTACAAGACACCTGCAACAGCTGGAAAGACCACAGAAGTACCTCACCAAGAGGATCACTGGCCTCAAACAGATTCCCTATGCAGCTCGACTGAAGAAACTCCAGCTGTACTCAATTGCATACCGCCTACTCAGAGGTGATCTCTGCCTGACATACAAGGCCATGTCCAACCCAAAATTGATGGACATGCGCCACCTAAAGAAAACCATATCCCCTCGAGCCACACGCTCTAGGGATCTAAACCTCAGCACAACAATAAATAGGACATGCTGGAGGGATAGATTCCTGTCCCAGAGACTTCCCATGCTTTAGAACAAAATCCCAATCTACATTAGGCAGAGCTCCTCAATAACAGTCTTCAAGAAACCTTGATGAGTGGATGGGAAACAGGACGTTTACCCTGGAGATCACTTCAGTGGCTCTACTGAACAGAGGCACAGGGAACTAATCTAAGGGGGCGGTGAAAGCCAACACATTCAGGCTAGGCTTATAAATGCCTTTGGGCAGATAGCCTAGTATCTACCTATGAACTGAGCTAACTGCTATAAGGGTCATGCCAACTATCTAATTTGTCTAGCCCTCCTGGGAACTCTGTTTATGGAATCTCATATGGACTACATTTTGTATGACTCATGTTTTTCTTCTTCTTTTCTCTTTTAGTGTACAGTGTACATGTAAGTATTTTTCATTATCAATCAGTATGATTTTTAAGTTCTTAATCCAGTGTATGGCATTATGTGCAAATGATGAATTATATGCAAAATAACATTCTTTATAGTAATGCTAGTGGTATTTAATGATATTATGAAAAGGAAAGAACAGTTAATCATTTTGTAGGAAAAACATTTACATGACTGTCAGACATCTCAGATGCTTACAGATATAAAAGGATGATCATGGGATCATGGGTCATTGGTGTTTACTAGGCTATCGACCCAGAGGTAATTTCAAGCCTAGCCATTTCATCCCAATGTAATACCGTATATACGCTAGTCAATACCCAGGATTGCATTTAGTAATCACTGCTCATGTCCAGGAGGGTTGTGGGCACTATCCCCTGTAAACCTTTATGGTGCCCCATCCACTTGTCCATGTTCCTTTTGAACAGTGTCACAGAGGTGCTCTGTTCCACATGAATTGGAAGCCTATTCCAAAGATGCAGCAGCCACTGGGAGACAAATCTGTCCCTCCAACATGTCTTATGTAAGTCACAGGCCATATTTAGGTCTCTGGAATGGGTCCCATTTGATTTACGGATGTGCAGCAAATTCATTAGGTTTCTGTGAGAGATTGCTCTATAAGCCAGGCATAAGTCTTCCCTAAGAGGTCTATACAATATGGAGTATAGTGAGAGGGACTTTAGTCAGTCTGTGTAAGGCACATGCTTTAGCCCCTTGATCTTCTTTGCTAGAAACCTCTGAGGTCTCTCTAGTTGCTGCAGGTGCTTTGTACAGTACATGCCGAACAGGGGGTTATACTCAATTATGAGTCAGAGTAGTGCCAAGTATGGAGCAGTTATAACCTCCTTTGCTCTTGAGACAATGCCTTTACTAATCAAGTGTGCTATATAGAAAGCCTTCATTACCACAGTAGACACATGGTGGTCAAAGTTAAGGTCACAGTCAACTTGGATTGTCAATTTGTGATCCCAGATCCCTTATCACTTCGTAGGTACTTAGGGTATTGTTGTTAATTTGATAGTGTGAAGGGACATTGTTTTTGCTGAAGGGAATGATGATGCATTTCTTTGCATTCCCTTTTAAACCATGACTAAGACACCAGTCATTGGTCTGCATAAGACTATCTTGGAGTATACTAACATGATTTGGGGATTCAGTAATTGCACCTAGTTTGCAGTCGTCTGCAAACTTAGTCAACCACAAACCCTTAGTTTTAGCCTGAACATCTGAGAAGTATATACCAAACAGTAAGGGGCCAAGCACTGACCCTGCTGGTGACAGGTCTGCTGGCTGATGTGGAGTCACGCACTTTGATAGTGTGTGTCCGGTTTGTGAGCAGTTGGCAACCCATCTTACAACAAAGGGGTTTACATTTAGTTTGCTAAGTTTATCAGTAATGCCTGAGTGTGGGATGGTGTGGAAAGCTTTTGTGAAGTTGAAGTATGCTGTGTGCACAGATTTGCTCTCATCAATGACTGTGGTCAAATTTTCAAATAAATCCACCAGATTTAACAGGCAGGATCTGCCCTTAGCTAAGCTGAATTGGGCTGGATCCGGGTTCTGGAGGTTGCCTATGTCTTTATTTATGAGGTCTATGATGATATGTTCAATGGCCTTACAGATGAGGCTGGTCAGGCTTATGGGTCTGTAATTCTCTGGATCTGTTGCTAGGCCACCTTTGTGGAGGAGAATAACTGTTGCTGTGCTCCATTCCACAGGAAGAAAGCCTGTGGTTAGGCTATGATTGAAAAGGTTACTTAATGGCGATGCTAATTCATGTTTTAGCCCATTTAGACGACAGCCTGGGATGACCTTCTCTTCAGATATGTAGAGTGGTGGCGGAGTTTGGGTCACACTTTGTGATCCGTTTGGAGGGGATAAGGGAGAGAAATTTTCACCAAACCTATCCACTAACAGGTTTGTTATCTCTGTGAGGTCAGTGTGTGAGATACCGTTAGTCACTAATTTTGCACATGCTTGGGTCCTACCTTTTAGGCTATGTACATAGCTGTAAAAGGACTTATGGTTATAAAAATAATAAACTTGGTGATAAACCAAACTGTGCTTTAATGCAAACATTCAGTAAAAATCCAGCAAGCACTTTCGTCTTTTCATACACAAGACTTCTTCAGACTGACTTAAAACCTCTCACTTCATTCATTAAATACTAAAAGATATCATCACATGACATTCCAAATTAATTTCTTAACCCTTTCTTTTTCAAATAGGCTACAAAATCTTCTCTGTTTAGCCCAGGGGGATAGCAGGCGTTCAACTTAACCTGCCATGTATATTCCAACCATCCCAACTCCTCCTCAGCATTCAACTTAATCTCATAGTCACCAATATTTCCCAAAACCAAAAATTTAAAATTGATTTTGCAACCACCCATTTTGTAATGCATTGTCACCTCGCAGTAAGACGCTGTCCGGTTCGATTCTCAGCTAGAGCGTCTTCTGCGTGGAGACATGTGTGAATGGGCATACCTTCGTTGAGGATTGTGCATCAGGGCTGGTAACTCGGCATGTAAACGTCAACTACCAATCATTAGCGGACCGGAGTTCCGCTGTGGCGACCCCTAACCGGGAAAAGCCAAAAGACACAACAACAACAACAACAACCTAAAGCATTAGCTTCATTGCCCGTTTCCACAGCTCTTTTGTGTTCATACATTCTTTTGAAGAGCTCCCTACTAGTACGGCCAACATAGAATGCATTGCAAGACTGACATACAATTAGATCAACAACAAACTTTGATTTGCAAGTATAAACCTTGTTGACATATATTTTTACATCATTAATAACAATTTCACTAACTCCTTCATAAATTAAATCACAAAAATTGCATGCCAAACATTTTTCCATCATGCCTCTTGTACTAAAAGACCTGAGGTTCAAACTGTTTTGGAAAAAGTTTTTAAAACTCTTTCCCTTTTTGTACAGGAAGCGTGGACAATTACCAACTGCTTCTAGTACTTCTTCACTGCTCTTCAAAATTATTCAATTTGCTCTGATAATCTGTTTGATGGCTTCCGAATCTACACTATTTGATATTTGCATAGCAGTTCTAAAGTCATTATTAATATTTTTCTTAGAGAAAACTTCTAGATTTTCTCTACTTCTTTTAACTTCACTAAATTTACTTCTCACTAATTCATTTGAATTGCCTCTAGCTACAAATGTGTTACATATAGCTTATGGTTATCTTTAACTGTGTTTGCTAAGTTTTTCTCAAAGATGCCCTTAGAGGATTTGACATGTTGTCTTATTTGCCTGCTGAGCATGATGAAAGTGTGTTTCATTTATTGTAGTTTATTGATACTGGATTTCCACCATGGATGCTTATTTTTACATGGGTCTCTGGCATTGATTCTTTCTGGCACAGCAAAGTCTATACACTTACGCAAGTGATTATACAGGACTTTAGTGTAAGTTTCATCTTGGAATGCATTCATACCGTCATCTAGGAGGGTATAGTTTGGCTTGGTGAAGTTTTTTAGTCTGACTTTGCCCTTTGTGAGTTCCAGTGTTAGTGCCAGCTCAAAGGTGACTGATATGTGGTCAGTTTTAACTAATGAGTGTCTGACAGTTGCAGCAGTGCATCTGTTTGTCATGTTAGTGAGGACCAGATCTAGTATGTTTATTCCTTTTGTCGGGGGTATGAACAAATTGTTCAAGAGCATTTGAGTTATCAGAGTCAAGGAACTTTTCTGCTAGTGAGTTAGGGCTAGCATAGGTTTCCCAGTTGATGATGGAATAATATAAATCCCCTATAGCTATATTTGGATTGACTCCAGCTTGGTCAAGTAGGCTTTCTGCATGTCATGACCTATGGAGTTGATCTATAAAACACTTATGGTTTTTGGGAAGCTCAGAAACCTTTAGTCATCTCAAATCTCCACTCAGAGTTGTGGCTGGTAGTCCACCTAAGTTCAGCTTGGTACAAAAAAGCTTAAATCATAATAACTTCTCCAAAATGTTAGCTGGTATTTTAGAAAGAGTGAAACATGATTTACAGTATTCTGTTAAAGTGGCTAATAAAGGTCTAGCTTGTCAGAATTTGTTATTGATTTTTGACAATGTTTAGCATCAAATAATAATTGTTTCTGCATATGTCACACTTGATAATTACTCAGGGTTTTAGTTAGTATTTCATATGGACCTCCAGTTTGTAGTTTAACATCTATAATTTTTTGTGGTGTAGAAGAAAATTGGAGTTCCATCTTCCACATAATTTTACATACTGTATATCTCATAGCCATGTTGTCATTTCATATTTGAAAAGACATTTATGAATTAGGACTCTTTAACTGACATTTGGTATGTTAAGAATCCATTTCAAAGGTGTTTTTTTCATCATTCTCATAGAAATAAATTATTTGCATGAACTGATATTTTCTTGTTTGCACAATTTTCAGCTTAACAGAGACATTTGCTTTTTAGTGTGTCTATATTACGATCAGTATTAAGAATCTTTTAGAATGGTTAAAAGGAAGCTTACAAATATGTTGCTTTATTTTTCAGCAATTTATCGCCATATAAAACAAGTGAAAAAACATTGAAGTGATTCAGATATTTTAGCCATCAAATATTGACTGTGCAGTCTTGTGTGTGGTCATTTGGGATGCTTTAAGTCTAGCATGAATTTTTGTATGTAGACACACTCCATACACCAAAAAAAAAAAACATTAACCTTACAGCTGCACCAAGCTGATTTGCAGCTTGAATAATTACATAAAATACTACAGGTTAAATATGCTAATATCTGTGTTTTATGGAAGCAACTTGTACTGAAAAGAAAAAAAAGAAAAGGAAAAAAATGCTTATCACTTAGAAATGAGCAGAGTTTTAATCTACAGGCTGACAATATGAAATAACACCTAGCAGCCCAGAGTAAACAATCTTAATATAATGATCTTATTTCGTCTAAACAAGATGACTGTTATCAACATCATATCAAAGGACAAATTCTGACAAGTTGTTGCAATTAATTCAATGCATACAGTTCCCCCATTGGAAAATGATATTACAGTAACAGATAATCAGACAAAACTAACACCTCATAAAGAAGGTTTACAAGGTTTTTTTTAATTTTTTTTCTGAAGTGAAAGAGGTTATAGCATATTCATAAAAGAGAAAAAATCCAAATACTGACAGCTTTCTCAGTGAACTTTATCAAACTATCACGATCTAAGACATGTATTTAGGTAAACGACATTGTAAGACATTGCTGTTTTGCCAAAGTGCAACCACTACCTGATGAAATACGATTATTATATTAAGATTGTTTACTCTGGACTGCTAGGTGTTATTTCATATTGTCAGCCTGTAGATTAAAACTCTGCCCATTAACAAGTGATCACCATTTATTTCCTTTTCTTTTTTTTCTTTTCAGTACAAGTTGCTTCCATAAAACATAGATATTAGCATATTTCACCTGTAGTATTTTATGTAATTATTCAAGCTGCAAATCAGCTTGGCGCAGCTGTAAAGTTAATGTTTTTTTGGTGTATGGAGTGTATCTACATACAAGAATTCATGCTAGACTTAAAGCATCCCAAATGACCACACACAAGACTGCACAGTCAATATTTGATGGCTAAAATATCTGAATCACTTCAATTTTGTATCACTTATTATATATGGTGATAAATTGCTGAAAAATAAAGTAACATATTTTTAAGCTTCCTTTTAACCGTTCTAAAAGATTCTTAACACTGATCATAATATAGACACACTAAAAAGCAAATGATTATGGACATGTTCAGAGTCATTCAGTACATGTTTGGAACGATGTTATGATCCCTAACTGGAGATTTTTATTAATGCAATACAAGCCAACATAACTCTGATAAAGAAAGAAGGTGAGTCTGGTCTGAATTTCATATGTCTGCATCCTATATTTGTTTTAAAAATTGATGACTGTGTTACTGCTAAAATCAGTAATTATCATACGATAGGGATTTGTATAGTTTATTACATAATACTCAATATGGATTTTGCTCCAAAATAAATATTCAAGATATCAATAGGCTTTTGCAGTGGTTATTATTGTTATTACTTTTATCTGGACATAAAATCATTAAATCTTCTCAGCCTGTTATGCAGACACTTGATACAATTAAGCATTTCATTTATTAAGTAGTCATTATCTATTCTATGTTTTAAAGTATTTTAAAGTATTAAATAATTTTCCATTAGAGATCATAGATATAATTTGCAATCTATATCTAATAACTTCGGCCACAGTTAATATAAATGGGCAGGCAGTTATAATGTTTAGATGAAAACATAACACTAATTGTCTATAAGAGTTCATGCTGCTGATTTAGTAAACAATACTCCTAATGTTTTAGGGGAACATTATATAATAGCAATGCAGCATTATCCAAAGCAGGGCCAAAGGACATTGACATGAAAGTTTAGGCTCAAAATATTAAAAATTAGTAATGATACAAGAAAAACGTTACAGATTACATATCCAGGTACAACACTGGAAAAGATTAATAATCTGAATTAAAACGTTAAAATATGCTATCTTTATTGTTTGGTTTACTAACAGGTTATCCATCTGAGAAAAGGCTCATTTTCTTTCAAGATCCAGAAGCACTATCTGATTATGGATATGTTCAGAGTCATTCAGTAGACATATGTAGACTAAAGAAATCAAATCCAGGACTACACAGTGAAGGGCAGGAGTGTATAATCCTATCTGTTAACTTGTAGCTCCTCTGCTGGAATTACGTTTTTATTTCTTAGCCCAACATATTAATATTTGCAATAATAATATGAACTTCTGTCTTTAAACACCATGTAATGTAACATCTAAAGATTATACTTCATTTTATGTGGAGTCATACTCTGCAACAGAAATGTACAATGGTAACAATTTGAAATGTTCAGAACAGCTTCAAGTATGAAGATACAGAGACTGAATGGCTGAAAAAAATGGATTGCATATATTGAGTCTGAGATGGCTATTTCTGGGAATATTTCCTTTTCTCTGAGGTATGGTAATTTTGGAGTTTGTATATATAAGTTTGGGGCTATGGTGGTCTTGATCATCCAACCACATCAAGGGATGCAGGGGGTGGGGCTTGCCAAACTACAGAAAACAAGTTAAAGATGAAAAACAATCTTCAACATTTGCTCTTCTCTTGTATTGTTGATCTCTCTCTCTCTCTCTCTTTTTTTTTTTTTTTTTGTTTGGTGTGTTGACACTTGACATTACAAGTGCCAACTGCTCAACAGGTAGCAATGTACAATATCTCTATCCAACCTCAAAAGGTGTGAAAGCACTGATCACTTATTGAATACATATGTCTAAAATAATAACTAATCATTTGTTGAAGGCAAAAGTGGAAAATTCAGGACACATTGCAAGAAGTAGATACACTCACACACACGCAAGCGCACACACACACACACACACATAAACACACACACACGCACACAGACACACACACACACACACACACACACACACACACACACACACACAGACACACACACACACACACACACACACACACACACACACAGACACACACACACACACACACACACACACACACACACACACACACACACACACACACACACACACACACACACACACACACACACAGCTACACACAAACTGTTGGTTACAAGCTTGACTGTACCACAAGGCATATACCTTTTCAAATAGCATTTAAGCATTTCTGTAGTGTAGTATTTAAATTTATTGAATGTGACCAACGCTTATGCCATACTCCGATTTTTGAACCCCACACATGCCCAGAGATGCCAAAATGTCGAGCATGCAATATGCCTTACTAAAGAAGTCTAAACTGCTTCTACAAGTGATGTAGCCCCTCAGAGAGCCCTGTCCCTTTCAAAACATTGCCTCAATTGGATTTTCCATCTCCACTAGGGATTTTGTCATAGAACTTGAACCTTTGGTGAGCATGGCCAACCCTGACTAGCCCAGAGACAGGCACGCAGGCATTGCTTCATTATGTCTCCACTTCTTTCACCCATTCCTGTAGTCCCTGCTGTCACAAACTGAACCTGGAGCATCTAGGTCATAGTCATGGTTATATCACTCCATGGTATAGCAATAGTTGTCATGCACTTTTTTCTGAAAGGTTTTCATAGTGAAGAGCTGTAGAATTTACTGCTATTACTCATTTCATGGTCTTCATTTCTGCCATCTTTGTTTTCCTTGGACAGCACAGCGCAACCTTATTTTCATAGAATATGTACAATATAAATAAAATTTCATGGTGAGGTAATCAATTAATGTACTATGTGTTTGTCTCATATAAATGCATAATACATGACTACCATATTTATGTCTTTCACCTGTCTTATATAACTGGGATAATTAATAAGAAACACAGTACTTTCTACTTTTGTTACAACTTACAAACTTAATAGCAGAGACTTTTTCCAGATTTTGTTAAAAAACTGGGAAATTTTTAAGAATGATAATGGTGTTTCTCTTTGTGTAGGGGAACGTCCTTTGGTGACCTATAAAAGAGGTAAAAACCTCAAAGCTTACTTTGACCATCAGTTAAGAACTCCTGTTAGAACAGCAGGCATGTATAAATGTCAGGCCTGTAATTATTGTTCTTACATCACTGAATCTAATAGATTTTGCATCCATAATTTACAATATCACTTGAAGTTGAGAGTTAATTGCAACTCAAAAATGGTAGTCTATTTAGTTCAATGTCAGTCTTGCCCAGCCTTCTATGTTGGCAAAACAGAAAGAAGGCTACGTGACCGTATGTATGAACATGTGTATGCTATTAAAAAGCACAAACTAGATAACGCATTAGCTAAACACACAGTTCATTTTCCCAATCATAGTTTTAAGTTTATGGTGATTGATCAAGTTTTGCACAACCCTCGAGGTGGTCCAGACCCACTTAGATTAGAAGAACTCGAGCTCATATAGCAAATTAGGTTGAACGCATACAACTCACCTGGTTTAAACGAGGGTTGTTCTATTAGCAGTATTTTAAAAATTAAAAGCCTGACTAGATGATTTGTATTCCATTTTTGCAATTTTGATTTTTTTGTCTTGATTTGTTCTATTATATATGTATGTGTATATATATTTATATATATATACATATATATGTTTATATATTTAAATATACGTATACAATTTTTAACTATTTTTTGTATTTCATACTTTTATATTTCATATCTATTTTTATATTTCATATTCATGATTATGTTTAATGTTTTTATAACCAATATACTGTACTTAGGTACGATATCAGTTGTACAGTTTAGGTTATATTGCTCTTAATTGTTTATTTTAATAGAGGGAGAGTGGAGCTTCTGTAAGGTGCTTACTTCTTTAAAATGTTTTGAAAAAACCTTTTTTCAAGTCTTTAAATTACCTCATTTAATATGTGCACCAGATAAATTGATTGGCTAATTGCTACCTTATATAAGACTGTTCACATGATTGTTATTTTGTCTGATGAAGTTTGTTTTACTTATCAAACGAAAAGCGCTTAACATTAAATATTTTCCTGTGTCGTCCTAGCCTCTTGTCAGTGGTTTGCTTAATTCAGTTTGTTTTTCGCTTTTTGGATTTCCTGGTTTCTTTATGGCATCTGGTTTGGAGGCTGAGGACAGTGGCACGCTCTTCACGAGTACTCCTGATACTTTAAATAATCTTGACAAGACGAGTGACCTAGTATTGTTGAAGGCTCCGGATACGGAGAACATGAATTTTAACTTTTTAATCTCACGCCTAGACTGTCTTATGGTGCGTTTGGATAAACTTGAACGTCATTACGATGTTCAAAAAGCACCGCTCCTACACTCTCCATGTTCAGCTGATGGAAATACTGCTGTGGACGCAGTTTGTATTGCCGGTCAAGGATTACCACCTTGTTCTTCATCTTTCAACATTCCATGCGGGCAGAGGAGTATTCCGGCCAGCGTATTAGGTGGATTTACACAACAACAGAATCTGGCAGGCTGTAACAACAGAGCAGACAGTCGTTGCAATAACGGAATTCCGAACACTTCTACGAACTCAACAGCAGTTTCGCTTCCTAAACCTGCTCCAGAACCACCGGCCACCGAAATAACACCATTTAACACGGTAATTAATGGTTCTCCTTTTAACATCAATAACTGGTTGGCTCATAACTTTTGTTTTAGTTCTACAATTAATGACTTGCCACAACGTAGCTCAGTTAATGACAGTGTACAACTGGGTATTTCAGCTAATCTTAAGGAATTGGATAAGCTATCGGTAAAACTCAGAAAAACTCAACTGGAAATTTTGTATTTCCAGGAATGCCTCAAGCACAAAATTGTACCTAAAGGCTTGAGGCATTTCCAATACCCTACGGGTTTAGAGGCTAACTCTCTGTTTCATAAGGAGTTATTGACCTTATTTGACCGTCAGGGCTTGGAATTACTTGAACTCATGTCTAAACACTATTCAATATTGGTTGACAACCTTACCAAGTCAGTTTGCGACTTAGATGAAAAGATTAAACTTGATGCCGAATTTTTTCAGTACAAATATGAATACAACAGGATCTTTGCCAGCATTGATCAATATTTAAACAAGCTGAAGAGTAATAAGGTCAAAAAACTTGATAGAGATATCAAAGCTTACAATGAAGGGGTAGCATACCCCCGACCTTCTTCAGTGCAAGTTTGGCTAGGGTCCACCAGTTCAGTCCATCCTGGTTATGGTAAAGGGAACATTGTACCTACTAAAGTGAATAACCATGTGGTTGACAATACACCTTCTGAGACTACCAATGTGGATGAGACTACTCAATCTATTCCTGGTAGGAATGACTTAATACAATACGGCAATAACTCTGGGCATTATAATTTAAGATCCAATGACCCTAATTTTTTAGGAGCAAGACAAAAACAACAAACAGGACACTTCAACCAGAAGAAGAAGCAAAAGTTCAATTAAGTTGTGATGTTAGTCTTGGTCCTTATGTATTAGATAACTTTGTCGTTTCACCTCCAGTAACTGTCACACATGTTTCTGACACAACTTTTGTTTCAGATAATGCTGACTTGTCGACTGACTCTGTTGAAGTTATAGTTCACCATTTATCAGCTGAAGATGTTTCAGCCTCAACAGTTAATAGGCCTATTATACTTAATAACTCTAGCGGTGATTTCAAAGTGTATAATTTCTCTTCAGTCGACATATCACCAGATTTGATTGAGTTACTTTCTAAAGGGAATACGTATGTGCCTCCTTTGAAACTTGATGTTGTCAAAACAATTATCGATTTAAAACTATTCACTAGAAAACTTAATCTTAATTTAATGATGGGTAATATGGCTCCAGTTGACATTAACAATTTCAGGATTTCTAGTACTTACAACCCCCACTACATCCCTTATTACAATTTTTGAGCTTGTTTGTGAACTTGATATACGTAATAATGCTCGGTCATGGCAGCTTAAGGGACTTCATGACAACAAGTCTTTAAAAGAAAGGGAATGCCTTGAATTCATAAAACTGAATGCCATCAGAGTGTGTAAACCAGATAAAGGGGGTGGTGTAGTCATATTTGATAAGTTTGACTACAATGATAGAATGCTTCAACTTTTAAATTCATCATCTTACACTGTGAGTTCACTATCAGAAATCAACAAGGCTTACCAAACAATCAGGAACGTCATCGAGGATATGTTTATCGAGGGTAGAATAACACAAAGTATTTACAATTTTATGTCAACTTCTTTCCCGAAATTTCCTTGGTTATTTGGTATTCTTAAGATTCATAAAGATCTTAATACCCCCCCTATGCGCCCTTTAGTCGACAGTAGAGGTTCTCCTACGTACCCATGTGCCAAGGTTGTTGACGCTATTTTACAAAAATACTTGGTCAACTTAAAACAAATCTGTAAAGATTCATGGATGTTTTTAAACAGAATCAACCAACTAGAGTTTAATCCTAGATACAACTTTCTAACCATTGACGTAAAAGACCTTTATACATGTATCCCACATGACATAGCTCTAGAATGGGTTGGTGAAATGTTAAAACTCCATGGTTGTACTAAAAATGAGCTGAATTTAGTTCAAGAATTACTGGATTTAATCCTTGACAACAACTACTTTATGTTTGAAGGGAACTTTTACATTCAAAAAGTCAGTGTGGCTATGGGCTCCCCTTGTGGGGCAAGCGTAGCCAACTTGGTTATGGCTCATTGGGAACACCTGTTTGTCATCAACAATTGCGTGTTTAATGACCAGTTAATATTCTATACTCGTTATCTGGATGACATTTTTATCTTGTTGGATGGTGATAGTTCTTTCAGTGAGTTGGTTGTAAAATATTTTAATTCTACCACTAATTTTCTGAAGTTTACACACACCTTTAATATAGATTCCATCTCTTATCTTGATGTTTTTCTATGCAAAGATTATACTGCCCAAAAACTTACAGCTTCTATCTTTAGAAAGAACACTTATTGCAACTCATTGTTACATTTTTCTAGTTGCCACCCATTACATCAAAAACGGGCTATAATTAAGGGCCAACTTGTCAGGGCTGCCCGTATTATCACCCTAGAAAATGACTTTCATGCTGAATGTCTCTTCATTAGAGGGATGTTTGTCCATCGTGGCTACCCTGACTATATGGTTGATGACATCATTGATGAAGTAACAGTTAAACGTCTGAGTCATTTCTATAAACCTATTTTGAACAATTCATTCAATACGCCTAACAGTGTAGCTGCTCCCCTTTATATGTCACCTGAACCATCTGACCCCCCTTTAATAAGAAACACAGTACTTTCTACTTTTGTTACAACTTACAACCTTAATAGCAGAGACTTTTTCCAGATTTTGTTAAAAAACTGGGAATTTTTTTAAGAATGACAATGGTGTTTCTCTTTGTGTAGGGGAACGTCCTTTGGTGACCTATAAAAGAGGTAAAAACCTCAAAGCTTACTTTGACCATCAGTTAAGAACTCCTGTTAGAACAGCAGGCATGTATAAATGTCAGGCCTGTAATTATTGTTCTTACATCACTGAATCTAATAGATTTTGCATCCATAATTTACAATATCACTTGAAGTTGAGAGTTAATTGCAACTCAAAAATGGTAGTCTATTTAGTTCAATGTCAGTCTTTCCCAGCCTTCTATGTTGCTAAAACAGAAAAAAGGCTACGTGACCGTAGGTATGAACATGTGTATGCTATTAAAAAGCACAAACTAGATAACGCATTAGCTAAACACACAGTTCATTTTCCCAATCATAGTTTTAAGTTTATGGTGATTGATCAAGTTTTGCACAACCCTCGAGGTGGTCCAGACCCACTTAGATTAGAAGAACTCGAGCTCATATAGCAAATTAGGTGGAACGCATACAACTCACCTGGTTTAAACGAGGGTTGTTCTATTAGCAGTATTTTAAAAATTAAAAGCCTGACTAGATGATTTGTATTCCATTTTTGCAATTTTGATTTTTTTGTCTTGATTTGTTCTATTATATATGTATGTGTATATATATTTATATATATATACATATATATGTTTATATATTTAAATATACGTATACAATTTTTAACTATTTTTTGTATTTCATACTTTTATATTTCATATCTATTTTTATATTTCATATTCATGATTATGTTTAATGTTTTTATAACCAATATACTGTACTTAGGTACGATATCAGTTGTACAGTTTAGGTTATATTGCTCTTAATTGTTTATTTTAATAGAGGGAGAGTGGAGCTTCTGTAAGGTGCTTACTTCTTTAAAATGTTTTTGAAAAAACTTTTTTCAAGTCTTTAAATTACCTCATTTAATATGTGCACCAGATAAATTGATTGGCTAATTGCTACCTTATATAAGACTGTTCACATGATTGTTATTTTGTCTGATGAAGTTTGTTTTACTTATCAAACGAAAAGCGCTTAACATTAAATATTTTCCTGTGTCGTCCTAGCCTCTTGTCAGTGGTTTGCTTAATTCAGTTTGTTTTTCGCTTTTTGGATTTCCTGGTTTCTTTATGGCATCTGGTTTGGAGGCTGAGGACAGTGGCACGCTCTTCACGAGTACTCCTGATACTTTAAATAATCTTGACAAGACGAGTGACCTAGTATTGTTGAAGGCTCCGGATACGGAGAACATGAATTTTAACTTTTTAATCTCACGCCTAGACTGTCTTATGGTGCGTTTGGATAAACTTGAACGTCATTACGATGTTCAAAAAGCACCGCTCCTACACTCTCCATGTTCAGCTGATGGAAATACTGCTGTGGACGCAGTTTGTATTGCCGGTCAAGGATTACCACCTTGTTCTTCATCTTTCAACATTCCATGCGGGCAGAGGAGTATTCCGGCCAGCGTATTAGGTGGATTTACACAACAACAGAATCTGGCAGGCTGTAACAACAGAGCAGTCGTTGCAATAACGGAATTCCGAACACTTCTACGAACTCAACAGCAGTTTCGCTAACTAAACCAGCTCCAGAACCACCGGCCACCGAAATAACACCATTTAACACGGTAATTAATGGTTCTCCTTTTAACATCAATAACTGGTTGGCTCATAACTTTTGTTTTAGTTCTACAATTAATGACTTGCCACAACGTAGCTCAGTTAATGACAGTGTACAACTGGGTATTTCAGCTAATCTTAAGGAATTGGATAAGCTATCGGTAAAACTCAGAAAAACTCAACTGGAAATTTTGTATTTCCAGGAATGCCTCAAGCACAAAATTGTACCTAAAGGCTTGAGGCATTTCCAATACCCTACGGGTTTAGAGGCTAACTCTCTGTTTCATAAGGAGTTATTGACCTTATTTGACCGTCAGGGCTTGGAATTACTTGAACTCATGTCTAAACACTATTCAATATTGGTTGACAACCTTACCAAGTCAGTTTGCGACTTAGATGAAAAGATTAAACTTGATGCCGAATTTTTTCAGTACAAATATGAATACAACAGGATCTTTGCCAGCATTGATCAATATTTAAACAAGCTGAAGAGTAATAAGGTCAAAAAACTTGATAGAGATATCAAAGCTTACAATGAAGGGGTGGCATACCCCCGACCTTCTTCAGCGCAAGTTTGGCTAGGGTCCACCAGTTCAGTCCATCCTGGTTATGGTAAAGGGAACATTGTACCTACTAAAGTGAATAACCATGTGGTTGACAATACACCTTCTGAGACTACCAATGTGGATGAGACTACTCAATCTATTCCTGGTAGGAATGACTTAATACAATACGGCAATAACTCTGGGCATTATAATTTAAGATCCAATGACCCTAATTTTTTAGGAGCAAGACAAAAACAACAAACAGGACACTTCAACCAGAAGAAGAAGCAAAAGTTCAATTAAGTTGTGATGTTAGTCTTGGTCCTTATGTATTAGATAACTTTGTCGTTTCACCTCCAGTAACTGTCACACATGTTTCTGACACAACTTTTGTTTCAGATAATGCTGACTTGTCGACTGACTCTGTTGAAGTTATAGTTCACCATTTATCAGCTGAAGATGTTTCAGCCTCAACAGTTAATAGGCCTATTATACTTAATAACTCTAGCGGTGATTTCAAAGTGTATAATTTCTCTTCAGTCGACATATCACCAGATTTGATTGAGTTACTTTCTAAAGGGAATACGTATGTGCCTCCTTTGAAACTTGATGTTGTCAAAACAATTATCGATTTAAAACTATTCACTAGAAAACTTAATCTTAATTTAATGATGGGTAATACGGCTCCAGTTGACATTAACAATTTCAGGATTTCTAGTACTTACAACCCCCCACTACATCCCTTATTACAAATTTTTGAGCTTGTTTGTGAACTTGATATACGTAATAATGCTCGGTCATGGCAGCTTAAGGGACTTCATGACAACAAGTCTTTAAAAGAAAGGGAATGCCTTGAATTCATAAAACTGAATGCCATCAGAGTGTGTAAACCAGATAAAGGGGGTGGTGTAGTCATATTTGATAAGTTTGACTACAATGATAGAATGCTTCAACTTTTAAATTCATCATCTTACACTGTGAGTTCACTATCAGAAATCAACAAGGCTTACCAAACAATCAGGAATGTCATCGAGGATATGTTTATCGAGGGTAGAATAACACAAAGTATTTACAATTTTATGTCAACTTCTTTCCCGAAATTTCCTTGGTTATTTGGTATTCTTAAGATCCATAAAGATCTTAATACCCCCCCATGCGCCCTTTAGTCGACAGTAGAGGTTCTCCTACGTACCCATGTGCCAAGGTTGTTGACGCTATTTTACAAAAATACTTGGTCAACTTAAAACAAATCTGTAAAGATTCATGGATGTTTTTAAACAGAATCAACCAACTAGAGTTTAATCCTAGATACAACTTTCTAACCATTGACGTAAAAGACCTTTATACATGTATCCCACATGACATAGCTCTAGAATGGGTTGGTGAAATGTTAAAACTCCATGGTTGTACTAAAAATGAGCTGAATTTAGTTCAAGAATTACTGGATTTAATCCTTGACAACAACTACTTTATGTTTGAAGGGAACTTTTACATTCAAAAAGTCAGTGTGGCTATGGGCTCCCCTTGTGGGGCAAGCGTAGCCAACTTGGTTATGGCTCATTGGGAACACCTGTTTGTCATCAACAATTGCGTGTTTAATGACCAGTTAATATTCTATACTCGTTATCTGGATGACATTTTTATCTTGTTGGATGGTGATAGTTCTTTCAGTGAGTTGGTTGTAAAATATTTTAATTCTACCACTAATTTTCTGAAGTTTACACACACCTTTAATATAGATTCCATCTCTTATCTTGATGTTTTTCTATGCAAAGATTATACTGCCCAAAAACTTACAGCTTCTATCTTTAGAAAGAACACTTATTGCAACTCATTGTTACATTTTTCTAGTTGCCACCCATTACATCAAAAACGGGCTATAATTAAGGGCCAACTTGTCAGGGCTGCCCGTATTATCACCCTAGAAAATGACTTTCATGCTGAATGTCTCTTCATTAGAGGGATGTTTGTCCATCGTGGCTACCCTGACTATATGGTTGATGACATCATTGATGAAGTAACAGTTAAACGTCTGAGTCATTTCTATAAACCTATTTTGAACAATTCATTCAATACGCCTAACAGTGTAGCTGCTCCCCTTTATATGTCACCTGAACCATCTGACCCCCCTTTAATAAGAAACACAGTACTTTCTACTTTTGTTACAACTTACAACCTTAATAGCAGAGACTTTTTCCAGATTTTGTTAAAAAACTGGGAATTTTTTTAAGAATGATAATGGTGTTTCTCTTTGTGTAGGGGAACGTCCTTTGGTGACCTATAAAAGAGGTAAAAACCTCAAAGCTTACTTTGACCATCAGTTAAGAACTCCTGTTAGAACAGCAGGCATGTATAAATGTCAGGCCTGTAATTATTGTTCTTACATCACTGAATCTAATAGATTTTGCATCCATAATTTACAATATCACTTGAAGTTGAGAGTTAATTGCAACTCAAAAATGGTAGTCTATTTAGTTCAATGTCAGTCTTTCCCAGCCTTCTATGTTGCTAAAACAGAAAGAAGGCTACGTGACCGTAGGTATGAACATGTGTATGCTATTAAAAAGCACAAACTAGATAACGCATTAGCTAAACACACAGTTCATTTTCCCAATCATAGTTTTAAGTTTATGGTGATTGATCAAGTTTCGCACAAACCTCGAGGTGGTCCAGACCCACTTAGATTAGAAGAACTCGAGCTCATATGGCAAATTAGGTTGAACGCATACAACTCACCTGGTTTAAACGAGGGTTGTTCTATTAGCAGTATTTTAAAAATTAAAAGCCTGACTAGATGATTTGTATTCCATTTTTGCAATTTTGATTTTTTTGTCTTGATTTGTTCTATTATATATGTATGTGTATATATATTTATATATATATACATATATATGTTTATATATTTAAATATACGTATACAATTTTTAACTATTTTTTGTATTTCATACTTTTATATTTCATATCTATTTTTATATTTCATATTCATGATTATGTTTAATGTTTTTATAACCAATATACTGTACTTAGGTACGATATCAGTTGTACAGTTTAGGTTATATTGCTCTTAATTGTTTATTTTAATAGAGGGAGAGTGGAGCTTCTGTAAGGTGCTTACTTCTTTAAAATGTTTTTGAAAAAAGTTTTTTCTAGTCTTTAAATTACCTCATTTAATATGTGCACCAGATAAATTGATTGGCTAATTGCTACCTTATATAAGACTGTTCACATAATTGTTATTTTGTCTGATGAAGTTTGTTTTACTTATCAAACGAAAAGCGCTTAACATTAAATATTTTCCTGTGTCGTCCTAGCCTCTTGTCAGTGGTTTGCTTTATAATTGGGATAATCTGTATTTCAATATTTCATAATAAATTTGTACAGGTAATTTACTGTGGAACTCATTGGTTAAAAATAAAAAACAAAACAAAAAAAAATCATCAGTCTCACTGATAGAAGTCAGATGATACATGTTGCAAATGAATCAATAAATTCTATGTACCAGTTGAGGGTATAGGTCCTGCTTATCAAACCCCTTCCTCTTTACAAAACAAACAAGTGAATATCTATCAAGGATGGGTACAATGAAAATGCTAGTCAAGAGATGATCTTCAAGGGTTTAGTTCTGCACTACAGTTTTGCTGGTAAGGCCAGGAAGAGATGATGGGAGTGAGAAACTGGTGTCATCTTGTCCATTCTGTGACTGAGTGCTGGCTCAGCTGACTGCTTTGGTAACACAAACAAGAGCAGACATGAATAACCCAGAAGGTGGTCCAGCACATGCATTCTTCACAAGCAATGAATGCAGAACATTACACACGCCAAAGGATACCCTCTTAGCAGATGATTGCCCTCACTATTCACATCCAGCATCTAATCTTTCAAAGGAATGGTGGAGCTGGTGGACTCAGTAATAGTCACTGTGGGTGTGGGATCATTACAACGGAGGGAACTCCCTCCCTTAGGAAGTATGAGATTTGACTGTATGAGTCCAAACACTTCACATCTGTACCTGCAATTCCAAGAAAAACAGCAAATTAAAACAAATGCATTGGTTCAGCTTTAAATACCCCACCCAGTATGAAAGGCTATATCCTGATAAACCTATCACTTATATAAATGAACACTGAGATCACTGTTTTTCACAGTATGGAAAATATTTTGAGGTACCTGAACTTTAGACTTAGGATATACTGCTAATCCATTGACCTGTCAATTCCACTAGTCTATGTATTGCAATGACTTTCCATGGAAATTCAACAGGCACCATAAGGGTGTCTGTCTTTGGAGGAGTAGGAAAGTACAGTGGGAAATTAAGATTTTTTTTTCTCAAAATATAATGGAAAACGTTTCACTCTTTTTTTTCTCTGTCCAAAAAGTAATATATAAATGATCATACATTAAATGGGTCAGCCACTTCTGTAACTTCTCTATTAGAAATGTCTACATTGGCCAAGAGTTGCTAGACTAGTAATATTGTTTTTGTTATATATTTATTCATTCTTTTACAGCCTGGAAAGTGTTATAGTTCTAAATATTAACTACAACAGCATTTTATGGAGGGCAGTTTGTGGCTTTGCTAATACTGGGCTATATGTCATGTCATTTTACGTGGTAGAAGTCAGAGAAAGTCACTATTTCCACATTTTGTTTATTTATTTGTTTGTTTCAATGTGCTGGACTCTTTTAGTTAAGATAGCATTTCATCTCTTACTCTTTATTAATGGGTACAGTGCTGTTCTAATTCTGCTCAGCTTAATGTCTGCATCAAACACTTTCACAGACTGCTTAATTATTCTGCAAATTTGGTCCATTTCTAAGAAAAATACATTGTAGTGTTTGTCAGTGGGCAGTTTCTTAAGTGTAATTCATTAACACAGCTCTAATCTGAATTTAATCTGATTTGCAAAATGCGGGTTCTGAGTAGAGATGGAAAACTCCAAAAACAAATACAGTAAAGTTTACCTTGGCTCATTTCATTCAATACAAAAATAGGAAAGCAAACTGATGATGAAATACTGAAGTAGGAAACACCATACTTAGACAAATAGTCAAATAGTAATAGAGAGAATGTAGTTTAATTAAAACTTTATCAAAGAGATTACAAACAATGATGAAAGCAGGTAGATAATTTACTTTAATAAGGTTAAAGTGTTTTATAATTTCTGAAATACAGAACTGGAAGATGGGATGGCACAGTAGGATAAACATGTTGTTCTGATTTTTCTGCCAAGTAGTGTATCACATAACTGATTTGTTTGCAGTTAAAAGCATTCTCTAGAGTCTCCTTGCTCCTTTTTCTCTTTAAAACTTTCAGTAACTGTCTCGCTGCTGTTCTTCTGCTATGATATACATTTTGGTACTGTTTTCTGCCTAAAATAATGTAGCTAGTAGCTGTAGGATAGTCCAGTTTCAGATTTGGTGTCTCTGGGCCTGGTTGTTTGTTTGCAGTGGCTGTTTGTTCTGAGCACATTTTCCAGGCCATCTTGGATTAGCAGAAGCCATTCTTCACTTTAGTGAGAGTATCGTGTTGATTGGCAACTGTCTGGTAAAGGTTGGCTGGTCTAGGGCTTGCAGCAAGCACTTCATTGGTTCTTTTGAGTTTTTTTTAAGTTGTTTCAGGTTTGAACCTTGTAGTACTTAAGCTCTACCTTTCAGAGGGTTTCTGCTTATTCACACTGAGCCGAACGGAGTACCTGCACTGACCACAACTCTGATCTGTGATATATAACAATAAGTATCCTGTTTTCTTGCTTATTTTTACTAATTACTGCTTATCCTTACACTTTATTGCAATTTTTACTGTCTGCTGCCTAATTTTTTTACTGTATTTTATTGTTATAAACTAATCTGCATGGTTGTACTGCAATTGTCTGCCTTACTGATCCTGTTAAATCACTTTTGCTACTGCGTTACTGTTTGTAAAGCTTTATTTTTTTAGCTAAGTTTCACTGTGTGTAAGGTATTAAATGCAAAATTTTCTCCATTTGTTAAGCATCTGTTTGTTGTTCTCATTTTCCTGCCAAGGAGTGTATCATATAATTGATTTGTTTGCAGTTTAAAGCATTCTCTACAGTCTCCTTGCTCTTTTTTCTGTTTAAAACTTTAATTAACTGTCTCACTGCTGTTCTTCTGCTGTGATAAACATTTCTGTACTGTTTCTGCCTAAAATATTCTATCTAGTAGCTGTAGCATAGTTTCCCACCTTCCCTCCCTATTGTTGTTTTCTTCCTAAACTTGGTAGTTTTGCAGTTGCTAGACCCAACTGTACATTTTATCAAGGATACCCCTCCCAGTCCAGTCTCATTAGCTCTTTCTACCTAATACAGAGACAACATTTTGGGAAGGCCAACCTCTTAGTTTCTTAACCTTGAATTATCTTTTGCTCCTCCAAAAAAACAAAAAAACCCCCACTTTATTCAGCTGCTTTTACAGCACTTGTGTTCCTCCTCCTACTCTATTACTTCATCTTGCTTTTTCTGCTGTTTGGTCTGTAAAGTGTTCAATTGCATCTTTTCTGTTGCATTTATTACTGTTTGTTTTTAGCATGCTAAAATTGTAAGTGTTATTTTAAGCCTCTTAGTTTTGGTTTAAGCACTTGGGATTTAGGCCTACCCTTTAGCTCTCTCTGGCCTCTCTCCCTCAGATTCTGACTAATATGGATGGACAATTTCCTATGGTTTCTCCTGCCAGCCTGGTTGATATGGGCATCCTGAGACAGTGTAGCAACTGCCTAATGTACACAGACAACCATCTACTACTACCACCAAGGGATACAATTTGTGAGAGATGCAATTATATTAATAACCTAAAGCCTATTCTCTCTTCCTCACAAGCCAGTATATCTGGCACTGAGAAGGTTGTCAATGCAATCACTACACTTTAAACACCACCCACAGCTATGCAACACACACCAACATATGCAGAGGTTCTCAACAAAAACAAACCCAAACAAAGGAGACCATGGAGGCAAAAACACACGCAAACTCCACAACCATCCACATTACATACCACACATAATCCACACACGTATGTCTTGCAACCAATAAAGCCTAACCATAAACCCAAAATATTAGTCATAGGAGACTCCATTGTGAGACACACAGATGTGACTCTCACCAGGCTGGATAAGGATAAAGTCAGGTTAGTTGTTTGTCAGGTGCCAGAATCTGCCATATCACACATGCACTTAAGTCTCTCAACAACAGGTACTGTTATGACTCTGTCATAGTCCATGCTGGTGTGAACGACTTGAGATATATTTCCATGACTACATGAAGAGAAACATCATTGAGCTTGCTGAATATGTGTCCCAGGCAGGTATGTTCCTAGCCTTAAGCAGCATTCTATCATCACCCAAAATGATGCCTCAATACAAACAGAAAATAATTGACTTTAACAATTGGCTTAGTTTCTGGTCTCATTCCAGGGGGATCCAGTACCTGACATCCTGGCAAGATATGATTGACAGACCACAATGCTTTGCTATAGATGGCCTGCATTTGTCTCACTTGGGCTTCAGGCAAAGAACCTTGCCACCCCATAGTGCCTTTTTTAGGAAAAGTCATGAGGTCCATACTACTAACATAAACATTTCAACAAAATGCAAATTAAAGAACATGCTATTAGATGCAAGGAGTCTAAACATGAAACTGCACTCATTGCAAGCATTCTTAACCCTGGAAGTTGCTGACATCTGTGCAGTCACAGAAACCTGGTTCAAAGCTGGGGAGAGCACCCCAGCCTTATCTGGTTTCTCATCCTGTCATACATTCAGACCCCAAACTGTGGGCAGCAAAGCCAAAGGAGGTGGAGTTTTAATATATAATAAAGACACACACACCTCCAGGCTGGTCAAACAGTATGATGCACAGAAGACACTCCAGGTGCAGTTAACCATTGACAAGACCACTATTCAAATCACAGCTAGCTACAGGTCCCCAAGTTTGACTCAAGATGCCCACTTCACCTATCTGGACCTCTTCAAATCTATCAAGATTCAACCCTTTACACTAATCCTGGGCAACTTTAACTACTCAACCATAGATTGGAAAAAATGCTCATGCCAGAGCACAAATGCCCAGAGATTCCTCGATTTTATCAATGCAAATGCCTTGGAACAGCTAGTTGATACTCCCACAGGAGATGATAATATCTTAGACTTGGTATTAATCAACTTGGACTTGGTATTAACCGACATGAGTAACCACTGTAGCACCCCTACAGTATCATACTCCCTACTATGATCCGACCATAAAGTGGTCAGATTCAAAGTAAGTATCTACCCTGACCCCCCTCTAGCGAGGGTCAAAAAAAAAAAAAAACATTCCAAAGCTGATTACAACCTCCTGAGGGATGGTATAAACAGCTTCACAGCACCCTCCCCCTCTGTAGAAATGGCGCCAATGTCTAAATCTACACCAAAGTACTATACAAGCATATATACAGATGCATGGAATCAGGAATATCCAACAGGACAAAATCATCCTCCGCAAGGAAAAGTAAACCTGTTTGGTGAACATCTGCAACAAATAAACTATACAACAAAAGGGAAAAATTGCTGTCCAGGAAAGAGCAGGTGCCAAATTGGAAGCAATTTCTCCTTAGCCTGAACAAACAAATACGTACCCAGGGAGTGGCGCACTGCAACTGTGGTCCCACTTCACAAAGGCGGTGCCTCCACCGACCCTGGAAATTACCGGCCCATTAGCTTGACAAGCCTTATCTGCAAAGCCATGGAGAGGATCATAATGGACCTCATAAATAAAGACATAGGGAATTTGCAGACTTTGGATCCATCCCAGTTTGGCTTTGTCAAAGGCAGATCATGCCTTCTAAACTTGGTTGACTTTTGAAACAGTCACCAAAGCCATTGATGAGGAAAGGCAGTCCATACAGCCTACCTCGATCTGGCGAAGGCCTTTGATACAATACCCCACTCGGGTATCATTTAAAAACTCATCAGCTTAAATGTTAACCCATACATCACAAGATGGGTTGCAAACTGGCTGAGTGACAGAACCCACAGGGTCAGAGTTGCTGGCCATGTCAGACTCAAAGCCTGTCACAAGTGGTGTACCACAGGGCTCAGTCCTGGGCCCACTCTTGTTTGGCATCTACTTTTCCGAAGTACAAGCAAACACAGGAGGGTTATGGCTGACAAAGTTTGCAGATGACTGCAAACTGGGCCATAGTAAAAACACATCTGACACAGATATCCTTCAGAAGGGTCTCACAGAAATGGATAACTGGTGCCAGAGCCATGGCCTAAAGTTAAATGCCAAAAATGCATAGTCATACCCTTCGGGAAAAACAAGGTTACCCCTAGCTACCAAATAGGTGGCAATCCACTGAGTACAGAAGAAGTTATCAGGGACCTGGGGACCCAGGTTGATAGTAGTCTGTCATTCGACACCCATGTAGCTAAAGTAGTTAGGAAGACCTTCTACATTGCCCACCTTATCATGAAGGGATTCTCATCTAGATCAAGGGAGGTCATAGTCTCCCTATACTCATCACTCATCAGACCAATGATTGAGTACAATGCCCCATTCGAATGTATCTGACCCGACACTTGCAGCAGCTGGAGAGGCCACAAAAGTTCCTCACCAAAAGGATAAAGGGTCTCAAACATCTGTCCTATGCTGCCCGACTGAAAGAACTCCAGCTCTATTCAGTCGCTTACAGCTTGCTCAGAGGTGACCTTTGCCTAACATACAAGGCCATGTCAAACCCAGATTTGATGAATATGCTTCACCTCAAAAATCTAGATCCGTCAGAGCCACAAGGGCGGAGACTTAAACCTCGACACGGCTATTAATAGGACGTGCTGGAGGGATAGATTCATCACCCAAAGACTCCCTATGCTGTGGAATAAAATCCCGGTATATGTGAGGCAGAGCACCTCGCTGGCCTTGTTCAAGAGAAATCTTGACCAATGGATGGGAGATCGCAGATATACCCCAGGGATTACCTCAGTGTCACTGCTCAACAGAGGCACAGCAAAATAATGGGTATAGTTCCCCATACTAAAGGGGTGGCGTAAGCCACAAAACTATGGGCTAGGCTTGTAAATGCCCTCGGGCAGATAGCCTAGTATGAACCTATGAACCTATGAACCTATGAAATCCTCTAAAGCCAACTTCAAGTCCAAATTGGCCACATCTACTAGAGACAACCATAAGGCCTTCTTCACATATGTCCACAATCTCAAAGGAAGCACCCAGATATGTTTAGAACAGGTAGTCAAGGACACAGCAAACACAAATGCTGTAGATATAGCCGACCTACTGGCTGACAGATTCAGTGAAAAAGTCATCCCTCTGCCCCCCCATCAGTAAATCAGGATATCCCCAGTACCTGACTGCCTCCCCTTATCTCTAGAAAACAAGTCATCACTGCCGTCTCAAAGACAAATAATACAGCCTCCATGGGACCCGATAAAATCCCAGGCTACATCCTACATGATCTCAGGCATGAACTTGCAGCACCATTAGGCACTGGCTTTGTCCCAGGTGAGTGGAGGATAGCCACTGTCATCCCTTTACACAAAGGTGGAGAGTCCATAAATCCAGGAAATTATAGACCCATCAGCCTAACTAGCCTGATCTGCAAGGCCATGGAATGGATTATCATGGACCTTATTAACAGGGACATTGTCAACCTCCAAACACTCAACCCCAGGCAGTTTTGCTTTGCCAAGAGGAACTCATGTTTGTTAAATCTGGCCGACTTCTTTGAGATAGTCACAAAGACGAGGGGAAGAGACTGCATACAGCCTACCTTGACCTGGCCAAAGCCTTCAACACTTTTCCCCACTCAGGCATAATAGATAAACTCTCTCAACTATGCATCAATCCATATGTTACCAGATGTTTAGCAAACTGGCTTACTGAAAGAACCCACCTAATCAAAATAGGGGAAGCCACCTCAAGCAGTAGACCTGTAATGAGTGGTGTACCCCAGGGATCAGTCTTGGGGCCTCTGTTATTTGGGATATACTTCGCTGAGGTGCAGGCCAAAACCAGTGTGCTATGGCTGACCAAGTTTGCAGAAGATCACAAGCTGGGTGTGATCATCAATTCCCCAGGTGAAGTGGATATCCTCCAAGAGGGTCTCACACAAACAAATGAGTGGTGCCTGAAACATGGCTTCAAGCTGAATGCCAAAAAATGTATCATCATTTCCTTGGGGAGAGTGACATCCCCACATATTATTACATTAATAACAGCGTCCTAAGCACGCAATCAGTCTTGGGGGATTTGGGCACCCAGGCTGATAGCAACCTGACTTTTGACCACCATGTTGCTTCCGTTGTATGGAAAGCTTTCTACATGGCCCACCTCATAAGTAAGGGTATCTCATCCAGTTACAAGGAGGTCATAACATCTCTATATTCTTCCCTTATAAGGGCAATTATTGAGTACAATGCCCCCTTCGGCATGTACCTTGCAAAGCACACGCAGCAGCTGGATAGACCACAGAGGTTCTTCAACAGGGAATTCAGGGCCTCAAACTTCTACCCTACACAGATAGGCTAAAACCCCTGCCTGTCTACTCAGTTTCATACAGACTCCTCAAAGCTGACCTCTGTCTGGCATACAAAGCAATCTCAGACCCCACCTTCATGGGACTGCTGCATATCCGCAAGTAAAGCTCTACTTGAGTAACCCACACGTGTGAACTCAACCTGGTCTGTGACATCAATAGGACTTGTTGATGGGAGAAAGTTGTGTCCCAGAGACACCTGTGGAATAGACTCCCTCTCCATGTCCAGCAGAGTACCTCATTATCCCTTTTTAAGTGCAACCTGGATAACTGGATGGGAAACGGAAAATACAGCCCTGGGATTCCAACTGTGTCCCTGCTGGAAGTGGTTTGGGTGTTGACTTGTCTAAACATGGGCTAAACTCTTGGCTAGACTTATAAGGGCATCGGGGCCAATAACCTAGTAGCTTTCTATGATCCTAACTTCCTATGATCCTATGAAAGAGGAAAGCACAAAAAAGAAGAGTGTATAGTCTGGTTTTGTACCACAGATGGCTTCACACATGACTGCAGCCCATCTGAGAAGGGATCAGGTACCAACTTCAACATCTCATGAGTCAGGCAGAGAAGGAGAATGCCCTGCTTACTTTTCACAGGTAAACAGTTGGGATGAACTGACATGGGGCATGCTGGGTGGTGTGATTATTCTGGAAAAGACAGTGAAAACCCCCAGTCATTCATCAAGGGAAAAAGCAGGGCTACTTGAGAGGATATGCCCCTTGCAGAAGTGTAGGGACATCTCTGATTGCAGCCAATTCCATGCTTCCCTGGTGAGTCCCTGGGGACATGCAGAGGGTAGAGGTGCATAAAAAAAAGAAATCCAGACTGCCATGATGGCTACCAAACTCAGCTGGTTCTCCCCATGGTGATAAGGAGTGAATATGCAACTGACTGAGACAGGGTCTGATGGTCAGTGGGTATTGCGGGTAAGGAAGATAAAAAAATAGTAAAATAACAAGGTAACAGAGATACCTTTAAAATGGAATCAGTGAATGCAAACTCAAATCATCATCACTATCATCAACCCCCCTTAACCACTATTTCTTCCTAGGGGTTAGGGTCAGGAATCAGCAGAGAGACTGCAGCAGTTGGAGACTGAAGAAAAGGAGAAACAGATGGAATTAGAATCAGCAGAGAGACTTCTGGAAGCCAAAGAAAATGAGAGGCAGAGGCAACATGAAAAGGAAAGGCTGACTCTTCGCAAGGGTCATGGAGATAATGGGGAAGGGAATAACCAAGCCTCAGAAGCAACAAAGGTCAGTAAACTTCTTCCACAATTTGCAGAGGGTGATAATTTTGATAGTTTTAGTCATATGTTTTAAAGGGTATGTAAAGAGTATAATATTGACCAAGGGATCTGGTTATGGTTTCTGACCTCCTTACTCCATGGTAAAGCTGTAACTGTTGTTTTTAAACTGTCTGACAATGATTGCTTAAATTATAATACAGTTAAAAATTGCTTATTAGAGTGTTTTAAGTTAACACCTGAAGCTTACAGAAAAAAGTTTTGTGAGCATAGACACAAGGCAGATGAAAGTGAGTGTGAATATACTGCTGAACTAAGCACTTATTTTCATGGGTGAGTGAGTGGGTGTCAGGTCACCACTTTTGAAGGGCTGGCACACCTTTTGGTGAGAGAACAAGCCCTTAACACTTTGCCTGAGGACATGAGAATATGGTTGGCAGATAGGGAATGCAATACCACAGATGAGTTGTGGAAAAAAGGAAACTATACCTAGCAAGCAGGGCATCACTGCACAGGAAAGGGATACCCAGTGGTGCACATGGGTCTAAGGGAACCCATGGTGGGCAGCCTAAACCACCCCAACAGAGTCCACCAGTAAAAGTGGAAGCCACTAGTTCAGGTACTTAGCTAGGTTCAAGGGTTAAATGTTTTAAATGTAACCAGTGAGGCTATGTAGCATATAGATGCCCATGAAGGCAAGGTGAGGAACAAAAGGTAGGGGAGCCAGCAAGTAGGAATGACAAAAGGCCAGTAGTAAATTGTCTGGAGACAACACATGTAACAAACTACCACAAGAGGTTATATTCTATCTCAGTAGATGGGAAACAGGCCACTGCTAAGAGACACACAGCCTCTGACATGAGCATTGTGAAGCCTGCAATGGATAAAGAGGAGCACTACTTGCTTGGACAGTCTACTACAGTCAGAGCTTTAGGAGGAACCCCATTCCAAATACCTTTGGCTAGGGATTACCTTGACTGGGAGGGTGGAAAAGGAAGCATGCAATTAGTTGTGTTTGACGATATCCCTGCAGATATTCTGAAAGGGAATGATTCTGACAATGCAGTACCTTGTGTGCATGCAGTTACACACAGTCAGGTTTGGAGACAGGCATGTGGGTCTGGTAGCCTGGAGAGAACGGCATGACACTGAGGGTTATGCATTGTTGAATGAAGGTACTGTAAATCTTTCAAATTTTGTACTGGATAAATTTCACCTGAATGTTTTAAAGAAAGGTTTGAAATTTATTCCAAATATGTCCGATGATATTGTGCAAGCTGTAACGGACTTAAAGTTATTTGTTAGAAAAGTTAGCTTAAAATTAATCTTTAAAGGTAATGAAAATGGACATGCATCCAGTCGGATCCTCCCGGTCAACAAATGTAAAATAAATAAATAAAATAAAATAAATAAATAAATAAACAAATGTCTAAATGTAGGAAATTGAGTTTGTTTTCACCAATACTATGTCCCATTTTGGCAGCTTTTTCAAGTATCATTGAAAATGAGATAAGAATATTGTATAATAAAAGATATAGAAAAGCGGTATATAATCTAACCTATTCTGAATATAAGGCAATGAAAGATCTACAAGAGAATGAAACTATAATCATTAAACAGGCAGATAAAGGGGGAGCAGTTGTCCTGATGGATAGAGTTTGGTACATGATGCAATTCAAAGATTTTCTAAGTGATACATCTACTTTTAAAAAAATTACTTATAATGAAGTTAATAAGCACATAACAAACATTAATATGGCAATATATGAGTTACAGCTTAGTAATGATATAGATATTGATTTGTTTAATTTTTTGATAGTACCTTGTCCTAGAATTCCACAAATTTACGGTATCCCTAAAATTCATAAGGAACTGCTAAATCCCCCATTACGACCAATTGTCTCAGGTGGAGGTTGGATTACACAACCCACTTCGAAATACCTCCAGACAGTCCTAGGGCAGTATTTAAGTAAATGTGTTACATTATTAAAGGACACTAATAGTTTTTTGCAAGAATTGTATAGTTGGTCAATGGGTAATAAAGAAGGAGATTATATTTTTGTAACGTTGGATATAACTTCATTATTTACAGTTATTCCAAATGAATACGGAATAAATGCCATTAAGAATTTTTTACTGAATGAAATTAAAATGCATGCTAGAGAAATAGAGAACATTTGCTCTTTGCTTGATATAGTTCTGATGAACAATATTTTTCTATTTGATGGTGATCCTTATTTACAGTTAACAGGTGTAGCAATGGGTACACCCATAGCTAACACTTATGCCAATATAGTTTTATATGAATGGGAGAAAAAGGCAATTTTCAATGGAAATAATGGAGTAAATTCGAATGTGAGATTTTACAAACGGTTCGTGGATGATTGTTTTTTGTTGTGGGGAGGTAATAGGATGGAATTAAATGATTTTATAAAGTACCTTGATGGAACTACGCACGTTTTAAAATTTAAGATGGCTGAGTCTGAACTGGGTATAAACTTTTTAGATGTATATGTGTACAAGAATGGTAACACACTAGAATCCACCATATATAAAAAGGAAGTAGATGCCTGTAGGTATCTCAACAAGAAAAGCATGCATGCACCACATACCTTTAAAGACATAGTGAAAGCCCAACTAATAAGAGCTAGTAAAATGAACACCCTAGATATTAAATTTGAGGAACAAGTAAAGGAAATGAAGCAGGATTTTTACAATAGTGGCTACTTAGAACACATGATAAATAAGGAATATGAAGATGTTAAAAAAGAAAGATCTAATAAGTATAAACCTATACTTAGTGGGGGATTACAGGGTGACGATAAACAAAAAAAATGGGGAAGAGAAAGTGAGATATCTCACTACTTACAATTTAAACACAAGAGCTATATGTAATATAGTTGAGAAAAATTGGCCCATTTTGTTGGCAATGCCAGAAATTAAATCAATAGTGGGAGATAGACCCCTATATGCATATAGGACTTCTGAGACACTTAAACAGAAGCTCTGTTATAAAGACTTTAAACAAATGAATAAATTAAAGCAAAGAAGAATAGGCACAGTTAAGAGCTATAATTGTACATGTTGCGAAGACCTATATGAAGGTGAACATAGCTTTATACACCCCACTAGTAAAAAGGCTTATTACATTAATGCCTTAACTTACTTTAATATAATGCAAATTGTCTATTTAGCCACCTGTAATAACTGCGCATCATTCTATGTAGGAAAAACTACACGGAGACTAAAGGATAGAATTATAGAGCATAAGTCAGAAATAAGAAGGAAGTTACTGACAAATGCTTTATGTAAACACATTACAGAAGAGGGTGAAAGTCATAAGTTTAGCTTTAGAGTTATGTCACATGCAGAAATGGGAGTGAGAAAGGAAGATATGAATAATATGTTGGAATTAAAAAAATATGAGTGGATAATCAGGTTACAAGCAGATGTGAAACCAGGCTTAAATAATGCTGTTAGTCTTAAACCAGTTCTATTAAAAAAACAAAGAGAAAGACTCTGACATAATATTTTTGTAATAAATAATGCCTACATTTTGATAGGATGTATTTATCTAGATAATGTTTTTTAAATTAAGATATGTAGTAATATAACTTAAGTTAACGTATGCTTTTTAGAAGTGTTTGATGTAATATAATTTATTATTGTAATTTATTATTATACTATATCTTTTTAAGTAATTAGGCTGGCTGGTGATTAATTGATTCCTCTATTTAAAGTTTTGTAAATTAACTGTTTAATATGTACTGATGAAGGGTGTATTCCCGAAAGCTTTGCTACATTACATTTTTGGTGTGCTTAGTTGCTGTTTCTTAGTAATTCGTTTTTATACAGTATTACCGAAGTATTGTATCTAGCCTGGAGAGAACCCATTCAGACTGCACACTTGAAGCCAGGACTGGCGAGGTGGCTAATTCAGAGAGGGAGCTACCATGTAGCAGTGAGACTGAAGGTGAATCACAGCTGCTGGTGGGTACTGATGTTCCCTTGGACAGAGTGACTGCAAGGGCAGTGGTGAGTAGTAGTACCCAGGGTAACAGTGAGGCACCACTGTCAGAGAATACCAGACTTCCTGTGGAAGGGGAGCTAGGAAGAGTTACAAAGACAGAGTTAAGACAAGCTCAGCTGTCAGGCACTACATTACAAGGCTTGATGGAGGTAGCCAGAGAGGTGCGTGATTCTCAAGGTGAAGGGGAATCTGTATTCTGGGACAAAGGGTTACTGTATAGAGAGTGGATCCATGAGGGAGGGCTAGAAGGTAAGGTAATAACAGCAGTTGGTAGTACCCAGAGCCTACTGTCTGGCACTTCTAGCCATAGCCCATGATATTCCCTTTGCAGGTCATATGGGCATAAAGCATACAAAGCAATGTATTATGCAAAACTTTTATTGGCCTGGGATTTTCAGGGATTTAACAGGGTACTGCAAGACCTGTGAGCAGTGCCAAAAAGTAGGCAAAGCAGGAGACAGGGTCATGGCTCCTTTGCCTGTAATGGAAGAGCCATATCAGAGGGTAGCTATGGATATTTTGTTCCCTCCAAGTACCCCAAGTTCCACAGGGAAGTAGTATATCCTAGTGGTAGTGGATTATGCCACTTATATACCCTGAAGCAGTGGCTCTGTCCTCCATTGCAGCAGAAAAGGTGGCAAAAGCTTTGTTAGTGATTTTCAGCAGGGTAAGTTTCCCAAAAGAAATACTGACTGACAGAGGTGCCAATTTCATGTCAGACTTGCTCGCTGGTCTGTGGGAGTGCTGTGGAGTGAAGCACCTAAAGACCACCCGCCTACTACACCTAGACTAATGGTCTTGTGGAGAGGTTAAACTCTACACTAAATACCATGCTATGGGCATTTGCAGACCAGTCTAAGAGGGAGCGAGACAAATATTTGCCCCATTTGTTGTTTGCTTACAGAGAGGTGCCCCAGGAATCTACAGGTTTTTTGAGTTGCTGTATAGACATAGGGTGAGGGGACCTCTAGATTTGATTTGCAATGAATAGGAGGGTGAGTGTTAGTCCCACAAGGAGCCTTTTGTGGCATATGTTCTAAGCCTCAGGACAAGGATCAGGGAACTCATGGGCTTGGCCCAGTAGAACCTGGCAGAAGCCCAACAGAAGAAAAAAGTCTGGTATGACCAGAATGCTCAAGCTAGAGAGTATGCTGTGGGAGAGCATGTTATGGTTCTCATTCCTGTCAGACACAACAAGCTGCAGGCAGACTGGGAGGGACCCTTCAAAGTGGAAAGTATTGTCAGTGTTGCTAACTACATGGTAGAACTGCTAGGCAGGAAGCAGGGGTACAAACTGTACCATGTTAACACCATGAAACCTTATCATGACAGGGAGGCCCTGATGCTAAGTATTTGCAGTAAAAGGCAGGAGTCTGAGGGGGATCTATGGCTACAGGGAGCCAGCAATAGAAATCCCAAGTTACTATGGTGGAGCCTAGGGTTGCAGCCTGCAGGCATATAATATAACAGTGCAACACTGTAATGGGATCAGCAATGCAAAGGCAGCTGGGATTTCAAGACAGGGAATGTGGTAATGTATTCCCAGACAGGCTCATTCCTCTCAAGCAACGTTTCTCAGGGAGTCACATGAAAAACTAGCTTGAGTCTTTGAAGAAGGGATGGTATGATGAAAGAAGATACTGCCAGCACAGCCAGCTAGAATTTTGTAAATAATTATATGTCATTTGTGAATATGGGAGTGATTTATACAAGATTATTGTGTTACAAATGTATTAAAACTGTATGTCATGTGTATATCAAACTATTTGTACAGATGTGTGTCTTGAAAAGGTATTTGTAGAGTACTGTGCTTGAAATATAATCACACTGTGCCCTACTGGATAAGAAAAGAAATGTACATGCACTAGTGTAACTGTTTAAATGTATATATTTTAACAGTGGCAACTTGAATATAGGAGGTTAACCTCAGTCCAACAAAGTTTAAAAGAATATCTGAAATGAAATTTCTTTATAGGCTAGGCTATAAAAGATGGTAGCTTTCAGTTCTCAGCGCAGCAAGAGACATAAAATAAAGTCTGTACTAGGAAGCTTTCTTTACTGTCTTTAGGGTGAACTAATTACTAATCTTGAAAATACAAAGGAATGCAATTGTTTTATGACTTCCAGCATCTGCCAAAGATCTGAGAAAAAGCCCGTTTCTGTATATTTTTACAGGTAGATGCTAAATGTTGCCATCTTCTAGCAATTGGGGCTTTGGCCTGGGAGCTAAAACTCAGATGACAAGAAATGTTGTCATTCTGCAAGCTATCCCAGCAGTAATATTTTACATATTAATTTGAGAAGTCTCTTAGTGGGAAAGATCATTTTATATTTTGTCTTGGACCTGACAACAAGAACCATTCACCACAATATTTGCCTTGCTCTAATGAAGCAAGTTTATATGGAACATTATTACTCTATTAGAAACAGTCAGGAATACACTGAAGATTAATTTAGATATTTTTATTTATTTATTTGAGACTGTCCTACAACTTTGTTTTAAATATCTCCTTTGGTTTTGAACTCTGATGTCACTGTGAATATATATTTAGTATTGTCTTGTTCTTTTATTATTTATTATTAAATATATTTAAACCTTTCATTGTGGTTGATATGTGCAGAGATATTTAAGTTTTAAGAGTACTTGCATATTTGTTTGGTGACACTGTGTGGGCCACTCCTAATAGCCTGTTTTTTGGTGAAACTACTATTTGTATTAATATTAATAATACACAGTAAGATTGGACACCCTTTATTAAGCCCTAACATAGCTTAAAAGAAGTGACTGGTGGCAGTGAAAACTACCTTATAGTCTGGGCAGAAGGGGGCACAGTTAGTCAACACGTGCTAGCCTTTCCCAGGTGTGTGTGTGTAAATCAAACATCAAAGACTGTGTGTGTCAGCCACTTGGTCATGGAGACGAAGCACTGGTTGGACAGAGAGGGTGCTGGAGGTCTTGGCTTGGTCACTCAGCTGAGATCTTAACTCTATAGCTGTGCCAGTGGGGCGTCTTACTGAGGATTTGGAGGAAGAGAGAGAGAAACCAGTTCCGGACTCACTGTGTTCTCTGTGTGCTCTTAAGAGAAATTGCACTTGATGCAGGGAGCTGCATTTGGAATTAGTGTGTGTGTGTGTGTGTGTGTGTGTGTGTGTGTGTGTGTGTGTGTGTGTGTGTGTGTGTGTGTGTACTTGTCATCCTCTTAGTGAACACCCCCTACTGTTGCCAGTGGTGAGGATTGGGCTGCAGGAGACAGCAGAATGGGTGGGGCCAACAGGAAGGGTATGGCCAACTAGAAATGGGCGGAGCTATGCTCGAAACCACAAAAAACAAAACTTTAATTAAATACACTGCCCTGGGTGTCAAACCATCATTATGGGAGTCCAATCAAGACAAAATGAAGTGGAGAAGAAAAAAATATTTCAATGCATTGGCTACATGACACCTTACTTAATATCTAGATGGAAACAAAAAGGGTGTGAGGCATGAAAAAATAAATTATTTTCTAAATACATTACTGGAATGCCAGTCAAAATCATGTATAAAAAAACAAGCAGCACTCAACTCAACCACTTCTCTTTGCACTGCATTTCTAATTATAATTTATATTCAGCATTATAAAAGTACCAAGTAACATGTTGAAAGTAGCAATCTCTGTGATACCCACACTTGTAAAAATGTTTCTTATCCTAAAAAGACCTGCTGCCTGAGAATAACTATCTACTTGTTTCATGGGGAAAACATGATCAAAGTAAAAAATGAAGAGCAAACAAGAAACAAGCTCAAGATAAATTGCTTAAAGTATTACTGCACAGGTTATGGACCACACATGATAGACTGGCATTCTATTTAGTTTACCGATAAAGCCTGCAAAGATGACTGCAAGTCTCTAACAAATGCAATGAGAGTCTGAAAATACTGTAATCCTGTCCTTTATTACAAATACTGTCATATGCATTTCATTACCTAAGGCTTATATGTTATCTAGTAATGTAAATATTCTCTGCATGGTAACAACAAAAAGGCTTTCAATGTTGATAATTCTTTAACAGTATGCTTATTAAATCTTACTTGCATCTTACAATCTCGGACAAGCTTACCTGATGGTCATTAAAGCATTGCTACTTAAACACAGAGCAACGGGCACTTTCTGAATAATAAGAAGCATAAATCAACAGTATAAAAATATGACAGAAAACTAGAACATTCTACAAAATCAAGGACAGATGAAAAGCCATATAGTTCTTGTATCTACCTTGGGTCGGGGGTACTCTGCACACTTGCATTGTATAACTGCTCCTTGCCTTGCTTGGACACATCCAGAGTCACTACACGGGGGAGTGGGGTACAACAAGTATGTAACAGTTTGAAATGTCTCTGGCTGATGGTGATGGCCTTGACACACTAGTCATACCTCTCAACCTCAGAGCAAGAAATGTGGAAAAAGCTATAAATAGAAGTGGGACAAAGACACAAAAATAAGGACAATTTTTAAATATTGCTCTTATAAACTTGGAAATATAATAGTATAGTAGGTCTTACATTAGTATGAATTTTCTGAAGGGTATCCAATCTGAAACTCAAATGTCTGTCATTATTTTCTAACTTTCTATCTTTAATAATTTGCCACTAATTTGCCAGAAAACCACAGTTTTATGAAAAACAGACCACAGATGTGATGCAAAAATATAAAATAGCCACACAATACAGCTGGGAACCTGTCAAAGAAGGGACACTTTTTTAATATTAGTACTGTTAAGTTGTGCAGCTGACAAAATAAGAGAATCTACATGCAATGCTGAAATAAAAATAATATGTAACTTTGATCATTACAATTATTTATTAATTGTAAACCCTTTACCTTTATTCCAAAATTCCCATTTTGCGGAGGTATTATTAGTGGTAGAGCAGCTTTTTGAGACACAATCGGGGACAGTTGAGAGGTTTGGATTTACCTAATTCTATAAAGTGATTTATTTGCACATACCTCTCAACCTCTTAACACAAGAAATCTGGACAAGGTGAAATATATTGGGGGAACAAACAAACAGTACTAAAACTGCTTTTGTATAAACTTAGACAGTCGATAGAATAACAGGTCTTGCTTTAGCATGCATTTTTCTGAAGGGTATGAAGTCTGAAACTCGATGTATGTTATTATTTAGTGACTTCATTCCAAAAGGATTTGCCAGAAAACCACACATTTTATGAGGAACAAACCAAAAATAAGAAGCAAAAATCTATTCATTCTGTGAAAATCTGGATAGTTGAGAGGTATAGTCCAGCTGGGAGAATTGTGCAGCAGAAATCCTACATGACAGACTTAGCCCCTAGGTGTGGACAATAAGTACCCCTTCCCAAAAAATGAAGATCTAAGAGAAGTGATTGCTTCAATCTGGCTTCATCACTTTCAGTAGTATTCAGACTCAATCAGTGAAAATATTCAGTAACAAAAAAAGTGTGTGCTTCTAGACAGTTGATTTAACTGGTTCCTAATCGAGCAAATCCAACCAAGAACTGGGAGGGGGCATACCTGAGCTGATAAGATAATCAATAAACACCTTCCTGATTGTATTAAATTATATTCCTTATATAATACAGTACCATTGTTAGATGGTGTTTTAAATGTATTGTTTTGAACATTTTTCCAGTAAACAACAAAACAAAATGCATGCAGCAATAATGACAAAACTGCCCAGTTCAGAACATTTCCATCATAAAAGTCTACTGAAACCTCTACAGCCCACCAGTATCAGTAAATATACACAATCTCTACAGAAGTAAAAGTCATCTAAATAATTCCAGATTAAAGAGATCTGTAACTAATTAAGAGGTTGCTGCTAGCAAACAACTTAATATTTCATTGTTTCATCTACAAATAAAGTTCCTGTTGACCTTGAGGAACAAATTGCCTATGTTACATAAAAAAAAAATGATAAGCTAGTAATATTACAATAGGGAATGGATGGCAAACTGACAACAGGTTGATAGTTACTAGGTATCTCCACCAAAGAAGACATTTTCAGGACTGCAGCATCCACCCCCTTTAAAAGTACAACACAGTACAGTATCAGCAATGCATCTACATACTGTGGGAGTAGTACCCACAGGCTTCTGCATCAAAAGCAAGTATTCAATCTGTTATGCTATTAAAAATGCAAGCAGACTCAGCATAAGCAGCACTAAACTTCTACTCCCCTGAAGCTCTCAGCTCTTTGTAAAATCCACTGAAACTCAGCTGTATCTCTCAACTTTGCAGCAAAAGAAATCTGGAAAAAGCCATTAGGAGGAAGACAATCCCCAAAAACCAGGAACACATTTTAACATTGCTTATATAATCTTGGACAGTTGCTAGAATAAAATGTTGTGTTATCACCGTGCATTTTACTGCCAAGTCTTGAACCCAGGACCCTGTGCCCTACAGTCAGAGCAACATACCACTATGCCAAATCAGATGTTTCTTGAAAGACAAGAAGACTGAAATTTAAATGGCTATCATTTATTGAATTCAGTTATCACAATAGCTCTCAACCTCTTAGCACAAAACATCTGGACAAAGCCAATAATGAGGGAATACAGCCACCAAACATATTCACTGAATTCAGTTCTCACCACAGCTCTCAACCTCTTAGCACAAAAATCCTGGACAAAGCCAATAATGGGGGAATACAGCCCCAAATATAAGGACAAATTTCAAATATCGATCTTATAAACTTAGAAAATTGCTAGAATAAAAGGTTTTCTGTTACCATGTATTTTCTGAAGAATATGAAGCCTGAAATTCAAATGCCTGTCATTATTTAGTGAATTTAATCCTTCAGTGATTACAAAAAAATCCAGAAAACCACAGATTTTATGAGTCATAGAACAGAACAAAAATATGAGGCAAAATCTGGACAGTTTTCACAAGTCGTGGGTAGTGAATTCAGTCTCTTGCTTACAGGGTTTGAGCCTGAGTAACTCTAGCCACCAGGTATATTTAACTGGGGCATTTTACACGCGCATACACATATACACACACACACACACACACACACACACACACACACACACACACACACACACACACACACACAGTGCCTGTATATTCCCTTGCAGCCTCGTTCACTTGTAATAAATACAAATCCAATTCCGGTATATTCCCTTGCAGGTTCATCCCTGGAGACATATCTTCACTTGTAATAAATACAAATTTCTTTCCCTTGCAGCGAGAGCCAGTCAGTAACTATGCCTTGCAGCGAGTGCCAATCAGTAGCTATCCATGTCGTATGTGACTGCAGACATGACAGTCCGATCTCCTTCCAGTCTATGCAGTTACAAACCACATAGATGTCTGGGCATCTGTACACTGATGCCTTCTCTTCATAATCTGGACTGGTCTAACAGCAGTTCAGATTTACAGAAAGCTGGAACTCACCAAGAATGCATGCGCAGTTCGAGTTCTGGGACTTTGCAGCTAATTATTTTTAAAAATTCTTTTTCTTTCGTTTTACAGCTGGGGTGGGGCTGCAGTCTGATAGGACAAGCCGCCCCTGAATGGTCCAGTGGAGGGCTGTCACAGTGGCTTTTGTGTTATTATATACTGCTTATTTCTATGTAGACTGCAAGTTTTTTATGTACTTTCTTTATTACCTGGGCTATGTGGCTGTCAAATTTCATGCTGGTATCAGTAATTACACCCAAAAGTTTAGTTTGGGACACAGAGGAAATGGTGGTATAATTTGCAGATGAGATATTAAGCATTACATTAAAAAAAACTTGAGAAAAAAAAACTAATTTCATTTGGCTTTTGCTCCACAGCAAGAAATACACTAAGAAATGTCATAGTTGAGTCATTACTTTCCTGAGATCTAATGTTGCTTAAGGCATTGTGAAACCCCCATTTGCCTGATTAGCTGCTATTAAAAACTATACAGATACATACAATATGCACTAATGTGAAGCAGCTTGTCTCCTGAAGCAACTAAAGATGTCTTTGATAATACATTTTCAGAAATGGCAGTGCAGTTACCATACACAAGGGTTCTGTATCAGACCTTTAACAGGGCTTGTATCCATGAGATTAAGTAGAAGAGAAGGTATCCCCCATTTGTTGACAAACTTGGCCCTACTGAATGTATCCCATGAGGCAGCAATATTTTATATTAATAATGTTGGCAAAAGTGGAACTGGTAAGCAAGTTCTATTCAAGGACAATCAATATGTTGATAATAAACTATCTGTAGTCTGACATTCGTTAATGAATAGTATAAAAGTATAACTTTCACTAAGGCCTAATAATATCTAAGTTGTATCAAGTACTATATATTGGGCTTGTCCACTCTGTTTTTTTTTTTTTTTACATGTGATTTCAGTCATCATTGCTCATCAGACATTGTGACATGTGATGGTCACTGTTGATGTGATACCCCGTCTCTATGAGCAAAAATGGGGAAAAGGAGGTTATGGATGGACGACTGGGTATTTGGACGGTTTGATGGATGGATGATTTCGGACAAGCAGTAGTTAGAAAGAAATTGTTATAATGCTATAAGTGCTGTTGTGAAAGCTTGTGACTTTCACGTGTGGAAAAATGCATGGCTAAGGTTCAACTGGATTGCCTGTGTTATATGCTCAGTATGTACATTTTAATGTTCTAGTGAAACAGGTTATGGCTTTGGCTTCCTGCCTTCACTGGGTATTGCAGTTGCCTACAGTGAAATAATAGGTTAATTTCTACAGTCAATGTCTGCCTTTCTAAATTATATTGATCTGTAGCATGTGTTTGGCTTGGTAAACTTCTACAAGATACGGCAACATTGTTAGGTTTTTCTCTGTTTTTCGTATTTTCTTTGGGAGTATTTATGACCTTCAGTTCTAGGGTTTGCCTCAATCCCAAAATCTTGCTTAGAAGGATGGCATAGGCATCATTGGTGTCTTATAGGAAGGTATGCAACAGATCTGTGAAAAATTATGCTTTTGAAAGAACACATCAGGGTGGACCATTTATGACTCAGTTAGGCTCTGAAACTATCTGTGATACCCCCTAACACACACACACACACACACACACATACAAGAGAAAATAAATAAGTCTAAAGTACATTATGGGTAATCACTATCCTTATAGTGGGCACATGTTTTTCCAACTAATTGCTCTACATCTTGGTTCTTCAAATGAAGCTGATTGACTTTCTCTGTGCCACAATGCATAAGTGAACTGAGTTCAGTGAAAGATGACAGGTGACACAGGGCTTGAATTAATTTCACAGATACTTTTGGGTTGGGGGTTGGCATAATGGCTACACAGGGACAAGGCTGGGCTTTCTCCTTTGAGGGAAATTGGCTATGCTTAAAATGGCCTAGAAGATCAGCTAGCCTAATATTTACCTAAGAAACTATGATCAGTGCAGTGTTTTCATGTGATCCTGTTTCATACTGTTTGTATTAAAAATGTTGTTGCTGCTGTTGTTGTTTTTAAACATGTTGTTTAACAATCAGTTTTTCAGTCAATTGTTTAGGTTGCAGACAGTCTTAATATAACAATATCATTGCCAATCATTCTATTTATAATTCAACAGCTCATGTTTCTGTGGTAAACTATTTCTGCAAAATGTAAAAAATAACAATATCCATAAGTCAGGTGGGGAAGCACTCCCCGACAGGCTATATGCAGAGGATTTCCCCCCTTAATATATGATAGTCTGATTTCACAGTATGTTGGAGTAGGGTATCAGCCTCACAAAAATATATTTTTGCTGAAAGGCAACTCACAGATCAGATAAAGATAGATAGATAGACAGACAGACAGCTCATAGGTATGTTTGTATTAAATTGCCAAGTAATTGCATAATTGAATACAGGGCTTATTCTGTGCATTAAATAAAATAGATAATTAAACAAATCAATTATCCATCACACAAGTATATGAAGACTATACTCTTCACAGTGAACAGCAACTTAAACCTGCATATTCAGTTGGTACAACCAAACAGTAAGCTGACTAAATAACACAATCAGCAACCAAGCAGCTGCCCTGAAATGTCACTTGTCTTTAATAAATGCAGTTAACTGCCATACACACAGCCAGTCTTCTTATTAACACTGAAAACAGTGAAGATATTCATAAATGAAATACAAATCTGATTAAAGAAAGAATAGACAGACCGATGTATGTGAAGTCATACATACTTCAAAATATCCTGTTTATCTACAAAGTAATTATATTTTCAAATTGGCATTCATTTTTTAATTTTTTTTTTTCTAATTAAAGAATATAAACAATGATCAATGACAAACAGTGAATGCATTAGAACTGTGCAGATTAGCAAATATATCCACTCACTATAAACATGACATCAAAAGCAATTTATCTGAAGTTTTCTTATCTTCTAAATTTAAGATAATATTGGCAGTAAAAAAAAATTACATTTGTTTCTACATTCTAGAACGGAGGAACAATATGTCTAAAAAGGATGATTAGTAGCAGACTACCACAAATTATAGAAAATAAAAAAACAACTAAAAGTGAAAAATGAGCAGAAATGTAACTGGCTTTCTTGAGAGAATTGTGGAAAGCAAATAGTCTAAAACTGTGTAAGCAAAACTGTCCTGTGGCAAAAATCAGCAAGACAAAGTCCGACATATGTACTAAAATCTCCCACTGACATTGTTAACAAACATATTTTAATTGCTTTAGTTACAGCTAAACTTTTTAATACTGCTTCAAAGACAAACAAAAGTAGGCAAGAAAAGAGTTATCTGATTTAATAGTACAGACCACAGGTCAACATTATGTAATAAATACCTGGCATTTTTTTATTTTATAAGGGCTTAACAACAAGTTTAAGTTGCTTTGAGCACTCTGTACCATTTTAAAAACTGAAGTTGTGAAAGAATCTAAAAGCTGTACAAGCAAAACTACTTACTGGAAGCTATGCTACCTTCCTGCAAATGTTTGCTTTCAGTGACAGGGCTTTGAGGCTTGTTGCGGGAGAGTTTATAATTTAAAGGAAGCATATGTACATGAATACATTTACTTTTTCTTACAATCTTCCCTTAGTATGTTTGAAACAGTTTTACTATTCTCCTACTTTGCTTTCTATGTGTGTGCATGTTTTTTATGTGTGGAAGTGCATGCATGCCCATGTTTTTCTGTAATTATTTTCTCCTATTAAGATCCATCTTTTATGTCTGCATTTCAAGGCCCCATTCCAGTCACTTATTTGGTTACTAATACAGCTAGACAATCACACAGGCTTGTGAATATAACACTTCTGCTTCAGGCCACTTAGTCATGCTAGCATGGATGCTCATTTACTACCAGAATTCAGTCTGGTTATTTTGGATTTCTCTTAACATATTGGTTTGTACCCATAGATATGCTTCTGCTGTTGAAATTGTTTTATTGTAGAGCTAGGGAAGTAAGCCACTATAAATTTTTATTAAGAAAGCTGCATAGCAAACCTTTTTGTATGCTCATCAGTGTTGCTGTACATTTTGGTTCACATGAACTTTGCTTAAATAAAGAAGCTTTCTGATTAGATGGCATTAGAGTTTACACATTGTCATTTCTAAATACCAAATCTCTGTGGAGCGGTGTATTAAATTTTCATGCACACGTTATTTCAATGGGTGTGTATGGACAGATAGATAGATAGATAGATAGATAGACAGACAGACAGATAGATGGGTCTACTTCAAAGGATTAAATTATCACTTTATCGAATCCCACATCATTGAGATGACATTGTTGAAACTGCAGAACATCGAACACCCTGAACATCAAAAACTTTCCATGGGAAAAGAACCATTTGGCACATGAGACATATCACAGGCATAGATTATGTCTTTAAAATGGGGAATTCTGATGCTGTTGTTTTGCAGATATGCAGGAGGCCCATCAGGGTGTGATCTGACAATGCCTTGTATGCCAGTTATAGATCTCACCTCAACAGCCTGTTGGAGACAGAATACAGGGATAGGGCTTTGAGGTGCTCTGTACAGAACATGTTACTTAGGCCCTATATTCTTTTAGTGAGGAATCTGGTTGTGCCTGGTTAGGTATATACCAAAGGATACATTGCATATTTAGTATAGTCTTTGCTTATGCTTGTAATGGACTTGAAGTGTGTTGTGTGCCAGTGCATCAGCAACACTTCCTGTTATTTACTCCACTCATTTAAATTACCAGTGAAACTATGCTGCCTACTGGTAGCCCTGCACATATTCCTTTTCTTGATAAACTTCCAAACTCCTTTCATAGAGTAACAACTATTTAGCAAGTTTTAAACTACTTCTTTTTTACAAGAATATAGAAAAATGACTTCTCTTAATCTTTTAACTTCATCTATACCTATTGGTCTGATGAAAAAGTCAGCTTACATTCCTCCATCAAGCATTCTCAAAAGGTGGAAATGGCATGTAGGGATAAACCCCAGACTGCTTCCTAAATTACCTAGGTTCAGTTAATAATTTGGGTATTAGAAAAAGTGGGAGAAGAGAGTAAGACTGAGTGGCAATTGACAGTATGACAGTGTTCGGTGGAGTGTACTGGTGGCTCTGGTCCATCCAGTGCCACCAAGGAAGCAGAGACTTGCCTGGCCCTAGTAGATGTAGACTGAAGATACTGACTTAGTTCTATCAAGCTAAGAATAGTAGCCTTCAATGAGTATGTGTAGAAGGATGAACACATAAGGTGATGGTATTGTAGGCCCCTGCATTGATGTGGGTGCTCATGCTGTCCAGGCTAGGGCATTTTACAGGAAAAAATCATGCTGGCTAAAGGGAAGATGAACTCTGATATTGTTTTTAACCATTCAAAAGCAAATATAGTTCTGATCTTACAGTGATTGAAGAGACCAAAAGACATCTAAGAGGGTTGATAATTGGCAGGCAACCAGCACACAAAATATCTTGTGCTTGACTAGCAACACAGATGCTGGAGTGACCGTTTGGAGGAGGATGGTAATAAGCAGGTAACAATATCTTACTTATCCTGAAATTAGGACAGCTACTTAGGCTCACTACAATACAGTATTAACAGGCTGGTGAGCCCTGGTCTGTGATTAGTATACTGACTGGTCTCCAGATTGTGAATGCAACTCCCAGAAGCAGCCATTGCAGAGCATGAATAACTGCCATGGGATGGAGGAGGTTAGGGTACACTTTAAGCCAGCATTATGATGTTGCTCCAGTATATTCAATCTCTTCATTGGCTCTGGACATGGGTCAAGGGTGACTAAGTTGTGTCAAGTAGACCCAGTGAGTGAAGAAAGGAGCTGGAAGCAGCTAATGGTCAGTTGTGGGGAGATAGGGGAGGAAAAATTGTTGTCAGTTATCATATACCTCAGCTACATCTATTTTTAATTATCACAAGGCATCACTGAGGATACATGGACAAACATTGAGTCATCATTCATGGAAACTATTTAAAAAGCTAAAATTACTTGTCAGTGACTATAGCAAAAACAATCAGAACCAGTTGTTGTGTGGAAACATCTCTGCACCCCAGTATGTAAAAGTACACTAATTCTGAGATCATATAATCATGGGAATAATAATTCAGTGATTTCAGTTTCACAGAAAATGGATTCATTGATCAAAAATAAATTGTTACTTGTAATCCATAAGTTTCCAAGAATCAGACTATTGTCTGCAATAGCATTATGTATAGATAAGTAAGTAGAAATTGACCCTGGCCCATCATATATTATCTTAAGATCAAAGAGAAACTAACATTTGCTTCCGTAGATATTGAAGTGAAGAAAAGGGATTAATTGCACTCATGTGACTAGCAAAACTGCATAGCCAGGTATTCTGTTCAACACTCAGTCCTACCTGAACTAGTACTTCACGTGTCCTTTAGTCATACAATTTTACTGCAGATTTATGATTAGCTACCCAGTAGAACCACTACAAAACAACTACCAGACCAGGAAGCCCCAAGCAAAACCAAAATGAGTCAGGTCTAGATCATTTAAGTTTCCTGTGTCTGGATAAATGAGTTCTGCTACTAAACAGTCATTAGCTTTGCATCACATGCTGATGAAGCTGAAAGACTACAAATATCTGGGATTGTAGAAGGTCCACCATTCTCCAGAGATGTCACAGTAAATATTCTCCAGGAATCAAAGACAAACCATGGCAATTAAATATGGGGGTGTTACAAGTTAGCTAAAAGAAGTAATAAGGAACAATTGGAAGTGCATAGACTATGATGAAACATGTAGATAGATATTGGGAAATAACCCTTATTTTATTCATAATAGGCATATAAACATCAAAGAAAGGCTAGACAGAAACCATAGCCATACTAACAGTACAATGATGACAGGGATGAAGAAATGTGTTTTTTGCTCCCAATGCAAATTCGTCTATGAGGGGAACTGTTTTAAAATGAACACATTGGACTTGGAATTAAAATCAATGATAATTATAATCGTGATACTATAAGGGTGGTATAGTTGGTGTTTTGTGACAATTGCCATACATTCTATGTAGGTAAAACAGAAAGCAAGATAAAAAAGAGAATCTACTCGCATAACTATGACATCAATAGCCACAATATCAATAATCCACTATATAAACATAAATTAACATGTGCTAACAACAAAAGATTCTATCTCTTTGTGCTTGACAAAGAACAAGTCACTCCCAAGCGAAGACACTGGGAACACAAACTCCTCCCAAGCAAAGACACTGGGAACACAAACTGCTCCCAAGCAAAGACACTGGGAACACAAACCTCAAGTAAAAGGAACTTCTGTGGTTAATTAGGCTCAACAACAATACCCCCCCCCCAAGTTTAAATGATACTTTGTCCATCAGCAGTATATTAAAGCTGTGAGGAGCCAGATTATAATTTATATATGTTTTTTTAAAAATATTGCATTTTAATATTGCTTATTAAGATCCACAATATATGGTTCAATGGGGACATGAATTGTTTTAAGTAAAGTACTGCTATAGAGCTTTTAATAATCATGCTATATCAATGCAAACTGTAATTATTAGTTGTATGTGATGATTGGTTTTGAACTTTAAGGGACGTATATATAAGATTAATGTCTTTTAATTTAATGAGTTCTGATGAAAATCCACTGTTTTATATGGATGAAAGCACTAAACTCATTAAATAAAATCACCGTTGTTTTTTATTCCTGACTGTGCCAGTTTGTATGTGAGGACTTCCTACTACCACACTTTTTATGGTATTTACAAATTTACAATGATATGACTGACTTGGGCCTGTCATTGAAGAAAGAAGCAAGGCCTAAGGGTGGTTATTGGCAAGACAGAAAAGGCCTTGTATCTCTTATGATTCTATGATCATGCTAATATACTAATTATTACATGCTTAGCTGTTTATATATATATATATATAGTTTATATATATATATATATATATATATATATATATATATATATATTCATATATAAAACACATCCTCTCTTAACTTCTTTATCTTCTTTTTTTTTGCATACTCCATTTGGCAGCCTGCTTCTCATCCCATGTTTTTATTTCCTTATAACTTTGTTAGCATTTATTGCACTGAAAAAAAAAAAAAAAAAAAAAAAAAACAAGTAATCTCCGTGGTATTGTCCAAAACTGTTTGAAGCTGTGTGAAAAATAAAATGAAAATATCTGCAGTTTAAGAAAGCAAGTTTTTAGAATTAGAAAGAAATTGATATTGCTATGGCCTAAAAATCTGATTTGCATCAGTGTTCAAACAGGAAATGACACTTATTAAACTTGAAATGTGAATCTCTTACTAGATGAAACAAGGTAAGAGTTCACCTTCACTGTGACCAATCAAAATATATCTGAATATTAAATTTGCTGATGGTAAAATTGTTGAATATTAACCATGATATGATGCAGAATAATGAAATATATGTTTTGCACTGTTGTTGCCTTTGCATTTGAATTTAAAAGACTGGTACAGAAAAGCAAGAACAGCAAATTTGAAAGCATCCTTGTATAAAGAATTCCTTGTCAATGTTCATTTTTTAAGCTATATTTGATTTTTTTTATAGTAAAAGCTACAAATAAGCTAAAGTCCATGGATTTCAAAATCACAGCCCTCAGGTCTAACTGCAACTGAACACATCTTTTTTCTGATGCTCAACTGAGTGTGCAAGTCCTCAAGCAGACTTTGCATTCAGGTTCAAAGCTTCCAAACAAATGCCATTGAACCACATAATTGGAAATATTGTGTGGATGAGTTTATTTATAGAATGTTGCACATTGACCTTTGTGTAAGCAAATGTGGAGTGATTTCATCATGTACAGATACTTTATGCAATTTTGTGCTGGAAAGGAAAAATAAGAGCCGGATCCAAATCTGCGACGACTTCAGGAACATATGCTGTTTGTCAACAGTGCATAAACCTCACTGTTGCATTCAATCTAGAAGAGGACTCTTTGAGTGAGGATCAAAGACTAAATCAACAAATGAGATTTGGGAACAAACCAGTTTGTCTAGAGGCACTTTAAATGGTTAGTTAATTTGAGAAAAGGTTGGCAAAGGGGGTCTAAAGGTTTGAAGGGGGGTGTTACGGTTAAGTGGGAAGTGAAAAGAGTTTAGATAGAGTAGTGGGTAAGGAAGGGTTAAGTTGGGAAGGATGAGTGCTGTGGAGGAAGTGAGGTAAGCGTAAGGAGGGGCTAAGAGTGTTTTATGTGAGTGTAGCTGAGTTGGGAGGTTTGATTTAGGTGTGAACTTACTGAGGCAAGTATTATGTCCAAAACGACCAGTAGGTACTGGAGCGAACAGGAAGGCCTTGGGTTAATAATGGTTGGCAGCAGGGAGTGTGGGCACAGGTGTTTGTAGATCATGGGAATTATACATTTTTTTCTCCTGCCTAAGAATAATTACTGGTCAGCAGGGTTTTGTGGTTATTTTCTGGCTCGGCATAATTTGTCTTGGTTAGCAGGGTTTTTGTAATGCTTTTTGTGGAATGTGGATATGGTCTAGGGGTGTTTTTCATTAACCTCATCAGCTATTTTTGAGGTTTGGAGATCTTTATTGGTTATGGCATTTTGTTGGATGATGCACAGTTGGCTGTATCATAGTCATTGGTGGTGTTGGCAGCCATGTTTCAGTTGTTGGGGTGGTTTGAGCTTTGTGTGAAGTCATTTGGTATGGGGATCTGTTTTTGCAGTGTGTTCATGGTTACTAATGGCTGCTGTTGTTTGACGTTCATTTGCATCAGTGGGAGATGGGTATGTTGGTTTGGTTAGCTTTGGTCCCTCACTGTGGTGTGGCTTGCTGCTGAGACAGTGGTTTGTGGAAATAGCACTCCAAGGTCTTGTTCGTGGGCTGTGATGAACCCGTGAGTAATGGTTGCTCACTGCGCATGCGCAGTTGAGATGATAACTGTTGGAGAGTTAGGGAGCGAGTGGCAGGCTTTACGCTTGGCCATTGGGCATCAGAATGTCTCTCAAAACTGTGATATTTCATTGATAATATCATGATGAGAATAAATTACTTCTTTGTACATTGTTGGATATTGTAGCCTTGCAGAGTTTATTTCCTTTCCCATGCAGAGAGCAGTATATAAATCAAAATGTCCTTTCTTTTCTGGGTATCATTGTTAATTAACTATAGAATTTGTCTTTTAGGTAAGATGGATTGTATGAAAAATTCTACTTTATTTTATCATTTCTGTACTAAATACCACTTTGTTGTATATTTTTCTTATAAATGCTCAAAAGTTTTTTTCCAGAATTACGAAATTAATAAATCAATGATTGAATAAGCAAATGGTTTCAGTTTTTGGTCTGTTCTGCACCTATTTGTGGCTTTCTCATGCACTGCTGGTAGGAACCATTACTGGAATTACTAGGAAAGACATACATTGAGCTCTTGGCTGTAAATATTTCAGCAAATGTATGCTACAATACCTTTGTGGCATGATTGCCCCCCTTTTATTAGTCTTTGTCCAGATTTCATCTGTGTGACATAATGGTTAAGGGATTGCCTGCCAGTAACTTTTGAAGAAGAGAACTTTACTAGTATTATAGACCATATGGAATTAAAAAAAAAAAGTAAAATGAACAAGGAGAACAAGGAGAAGTGCCAGTAAAAGAGATGTGGTGAATGGTACTTAATACAGAGAGCGGACTAAGTTAATGCCATTGGCTTCCTTTTCTTCAATTAGGTGGATTGGCAGAGCGATTAAGATTTTAGCTTCAGGATCTTAAGGTACAAGGTTTGAATCTGCCACTTGGGAATATTTACTGTTACACATTATTCTTCATTGTTAGTTGTGGGGAGGGAGGGGATCAGGCTTATAGTACTGATATTTTAACATTCGCTCTGATTGCCTGTCATTTGTCCTTGATGGGTTGAGAACCAACTTTTTTCTGTCCCTCACATGATGATAATATGCTGCTTTCTTTCAACAGATAGCCAGATCTCACACTTTGAGACAGAGATGGGCAGCAATTGTATTGCAAGCAAAGGAGCTGTTCCAGAAACGGATGGTGGCAGAATCCCTTACAGTGGAAGAGGCTAGCATGTGGATAAGGAAAAGATGAGCCCTGGCAACAAAGAGCACTGTGGTGGCACAAGGGAAGTGAGCTCAGAAGACAATAGCCATTGCTGCAGTGGAAGTTCCAGTGGGTAAAACAGTTTCTGATGCTACTTTTTAGAGAGGTGGGGCAGGTACAAAGTGAGATGCTGAATTGTAGAATTGACTTAGGGAACTAGTTACAGAGTTTGGCATCTAGTCTGGATGGGGCGGAATCATTACAGCAGGAGGTTGTTTCAGATGTTGGGCTGTGACCAGTGGAATGGTTAGCTACTCAGGGATCTTTCTGACCCCGCATATTCCTGCTTTAGCTAAAGAAAAGATTTGGCAGTGTGCGTATATTAATACATTTGAATTAATTATGCAGAAGGGGTTCAGCAGTTGTGGGAATCTGAGGTTGTGAATAGCAAGGACCTTTTGGCAGCTTTAGTGGCATTGGAGCAGAAGAGAAGTGGGAGGCTATGAGCTAGGATGTGGGGGAACCGGGTGCTAGAATTTGTGTATTACATGGCAGTGTGGTTGAAGAAGGATAATGCAATGGCCTTGCCGCTACTGGCACATTTTCTCATGATTCATGAGGGGCAACGGTTATGGGCAGGGAATATTTGGATCTGATAAAATCAGCACTTTTGGAAAAGGAAAGCAGTGGATCAGTCATTGAGATGGCAGTTAGGCACCCAGACATTTTGTTGGCCACCATGATGGATAATGTTGGGGTGCCTCCAGATGGGGAAAAATTGGGGGTGAAGGGATAGGAGTGTGTTGGGTGTTTAATGCAGGATGTTGCACATGGGTGGCATCCCACTTTTCACACATTTGTTCAAATTGTGAGGGTGTGCATCCAGTGCTTCAGTGTAGTCACGAGGAAGGTAGTTGGTTCAATATGGGGTCATCCTGGGTTGATGGGGATCAGTATCTCCTCTGCGGCAAGGGTTACAGGTGTTTCATGGATGAGATAATTTTCGAAGATAAAGGGGAGGATTGATGTTTCGGGATCAGAAAGGTAAACCAGGTTTCTCATTCACCTGTTAATGTACTGATCTTTAGGCACATGGTCAGCTACTTTCTGGACATGATGGTTGTGGGAGAGTTACTCAGGAGATGTTCCATGGGGGTTTTCTATTAAGTCTGGGGCTCGGGGGATGGCCCACTTTGTAAGAACTTGCGTTCAGTGCAGGGGAAGGAGGATGTTTTGAAAGACTTGTTGGGAAAGGAGCTGCTTGCTGGCAGGCTGTTGGGGCCATTTGATTACCCCCTCCCCCCGATCAATTTTAAAGAGTCACCATTGGGTTTGGTTCCTAAAAAGACCCCCCCCCCCCATTAATTTCAGTTGATTCACCACTTGTCCTACCCAGCAGGGAACTCAGTTAATAACTTCATTTCCAAAGAGGATTCAAGGGTAAGGTATGCTTCATTGGATGCATTTATGGAAATCATTAAGGGATTTGCAGACCATGGTTGGTATAGTTAGATACTGAATTGGCTTTTAGAATATTACCAGTGCAGGAAGAGGAGTGGCCTTTGTTGGGCATTATGGTCAACAGCAAATTTTAACAAGGCAATTCCAATAGGGTGTTCAGTGGCTTATACCACCTTTAAGAAGTTTAGCACTGCACATCATTTGATCTGGCAGCAAAGGATGGGCACTCAGAAGGCTGTGCATTATTTGGATGATTTTTTTGTTGGTAGGTGAAGGGTTTGTAGGAGTGCTTGAGGGTATATGGGCATTCCTAGTGATGCCTGAGGAGCTAGGCGTCCCGTTGTGAATGCAGAAGTTGGAGGGCCCTGCCAAGGCACTGTGTTTTTTTTGGGACTGTTAATGGATGCAGGCTGGGGGTTGTTATGGCTACCATTCAAGACTATAGATCATTTGAGGGAGAAGACAGCATGGATGATGGGCAAGGAAAATATGTGGATTAGGGACATTATGGAGCTTTTAAGGCTAATGAATTTTGCTTTCTAGGCAATTCATCCTGGTCATACATTTTGCAGGTCCATGGCATTTTTGTTGAAAGGGGGAAGAAGCAAGCACCATTGGGTGAGGATTAGTAAGCTTGTTCATGCAGATTTAGCACTGTGGTTGTCCTTTTTGGATCAATTTAATGGCATTTTGTTCTGTTATTCAGATTGGGTTGGCCAATGAGAGTTGCAATGTTTTACAGATATGGCAGGGAGTATTGGAATAGGACCATTTTTTTGGTGGGGAGTGATTTGTGACTCGATGGCCAGACGACTGGAAAGATGAATGGAAGAAAGTTGCAGTCTTTTTAGAAATTATGCCTATTGGGGTGGTGTCAGTGCTATGGCAAGAGCAGTTGCATGGTAGGAGGGTCATTTTTCATTCAGACAATATTGCCATGGTGCAGGTGTTACAGTCAAAGACAGCAAAATCCAGATTGCTTTTGCTAGTATTATGAAAATTATTTTGCAGAGTTTGTTGAAAACCTTTCATTTACAGACATACATTTGTCAGGTTCTAGGAATGGGATTGCAGATGTTTTGCAGTTTTCAGCAGCTAGCCCTGGAGGCAGAAGGTAAACCAGTTGTATTGCTAGACATGGTGTGGTAGATTGGACTAAATTATCGAGACGGTTGGTGCAGCAGTCTTGAGCAGTTTCTACAATGAAGGCATATGGTAGGGTTTACATGATTTTGATAAATTTGTTTTGCAGCTGACTGAAAAATAGGGAGTTTGGTCAGAGAAATTGTTATTGCAATATTTAGCTTGGGCTTGATGCAAGGTAAGGCAGTCCAGCTGGATAAGTTGGATCTGGCTGCTATTAGTATATTTGATCAGGTGTCAGTGTTGCAGGATTTGACAAAATCTTTGACAATAGCTTGTATGTTGAAATACTGGGGTGGAATAGCCAGTGGTAGGGTGGACAGGTGATGGCCAATGACAAGACAGATGCTTAAGGTTTAGTTGCAGGGTTTAGAGTTAGTGAATAGTGACTCAAAGGATTATAATCTGTGGGTGACGTTGTCGCTATGGATGTGTCATGGAGCATTTAGGTTAGTTGTTGGGATATGGGTATGTAGATCTAAGATAGATAAGATGGGGAGGGGCTTGAGATTGTTCTGGCAAAGAACAGAAATGAGTTGCTGTGTCTGGTGGGGGGGAGGCTAGGTGGTTACGACCCATCTCAAGCTGGAAGTCCACAGGATTGGGATTTTCAGTCATTGTTGAGGCAACACTGCTGATTTTGGGACAAGGTGACTGTGCTACGCTGCCCTGGTGAATTGTTACATGGATGTTCATGCTGTGATTAATAAATCTAAGAGGGTTGTTTAATAAAGCTGTGATTAAAAAGTTGTAATAAAGGTCATCGAATGACATTTTGGTGTGGTGTGAGTTATTTAAGGGAGATTAGGACAAAGCAAGTATTACACATGTCATTGTACTCAGAAACTTATACATATGCTATTTTTTTCAGTCATAATATGGCGAAAGTGTGCCACTGTGAAGTGAAATTAGTTATAACACAATGTTGTGATTTTGCAAATCATAACGAGGGACACTGATTCCCCATTTTTCAAAAAAATGTAGGTAAGTCCATAGTTTCTACATTAAAAATTGAAAAGAACATGGAATTTGACATATTAGGCAGAGAACTGATTCACTATGACATGTTTTCTATTCATATTTATTATTTATAATATTTTCAGGTTGTATTACTAAATGTTCTATGCCTAGAATTTGTTTAACTTTGAATATATATAGTCTGTTCATGGCAAAGTACTCATCTATTTAATGTATATATTTTTATTTTTCAACAAAGAAGTATTAATTTCTAATCAAGTTCTAAGTCCCTGGTTACTTTGCAGTCTCAAATGAGATTGGCTAGAGTTCATAATTCTTTTTTCTTGGCTTTAAGGAAGCTCAGTCAGCAACTTCAATATTTAAAAAGTACTACTTTTCCTTGTAGCTATATATCTATATATATACAGAATGTATAATGAAATCAGTGTAATTCATCAGAAATTACAATTAAAATAATGGCCATAATTCCCACATTTCTTCTCATGGAAACAGAATTGTGGTTTTTTTTTTGAAAAATGAAAATGAGTGTCCTCCTAATAACTTGTAATGCATCTGGATTCAAACCATCTGAGAATTCAGGCCTAATGGCAAATAACTTATACAAGCATACACCCTAATAACATATTATATTTTATAAGGTATAATGAACCTTTTTGCATTTAAAAGAGGCTGGGGTATAAATTGCTGATATATGTTACCAGATAATGATTCTGCCATTTAGTATTAAACAACATCTAGATTTATGCTGATATTAAAGAATTTGTGATATGCTGATACAATTTATATATAAAATATTCATGAAAACAAAATGGATTCTAATTAAAAAAATGGAATATTCTGCTGTTACATGGATTAGTCATGGTTCATTTTCACTAGCAGATTAATTTCAATTAAAATATAAGATGACACTTTTATTTAGTATCCTTTTTGTGCTTCATTAAAATTATGACCTACTAACCTAAGTAATAATAGGAACATCCAAACACAAAGTATCAGTCGGAGCTACATATTGTTTCAATGCATTGGTTAAACTGAACTATACAATGTCTTGAAAGACTACTTCTGACTTTTTAATTAACTGACTAATCTGGCCTGTAATCCTACAATACATTTGTGTCATGAAAATGTTTTGCTGCCAATTTTTCAAAAAGCTTGTATTGTAAGTAACGTGCACAGAAATTGAAGGTTCTACACCTTTGTTATAATTATAAATAAGATACAATACCTGAAAAATACTACATAAGGCCAATGTTTTGGAAAGATGTATTGACCCTATAGCTTATCTTTGCTATTAATGTCTGGATAGATACATACAGCATTAGAAACAGCAACTTTTAAGAAGTGAGCTAAGGTTTGAAATAATTGTTTGACTTTCCACATGGCTCCTATTTAGCTTTGTTTTTCAGAAAAATAAAATAGCTAATGTGTTTCATTATCCATCGGATCAAATGGCTAACTTCTGATAAAATAGTAAAATGAAAATGAGTGATATTTATTCCGCTGTATTGCACTCCTCATACACACACACACACACACACACACACACACACACACACACACACACACACACACACACACACACACACACACACACACACACACACATGCATACACAGAATATTTTTCAGTCATCAGCTAACATTTTTTTTTCTGAAAAGAAATTGCCATTTATAAAGTTTCATATAAACGTCTTGTAATACTATGTGTGGACAATAAAAACTACACAGAGAGCTGATGCTGAAAGCTATGTTGTTCTTCCAAACTATGTTTTGTTTCTTCAGGTCTGTCGTGCTATCACTGCTTGGCTATCTAACTGTTTACAAGTAATGTAATATTAATTTCCTGTAATGATTACATGTGTTTGAAATTACAACATTGTTTTTTTGATAGTAGAACATACTGTCAAGACATAACTTTTCTTAATTCATTATATTTTAAAATATATTTTTAGTTTTTTTCCTGCATCTGGAGTGTTGCTTGCCAAGTTATATCTCTGATTGCCATTGAAATCTCATTCATATTCTCCCTTGATAACTGTTCCCTTGGCACTCTATAAACCAGTTATTCCTGAAAAGAAATGCTGTAGTTATGGGGGAAATGCTCTGATTATTCCTCCAATTTTGTAATTGAATGAAAGGATTTACTCTGCATGAATAAAGCAAACAAATGTCTTGACATTATAAGAGCTCATTATACAGACTTCATTACTAATTTGCAAAACTTTCATTTAACAGCAGTTAAGCATAACTACCTGGCCCTCTGAAGGAATGCAGCACAAATGTTCGATTTTGTATCATAGTGGTAAATGTTAACTACAGTGACAAAAAATTAACATGAAGGCATTGCATTACAAAAACATTTTGTAAAGGAACTAAAATGACAGTAAGAAATAATTGCAAGTCTAGAACGCAAGAAAGCAAAACTTAGGAAATGGACAAGCATGAATCAAAAAGAGATTTGAGTCAACACATATTAAAATAATAGCATTTGAGTACCCTGGGCAACCTGAGAGTGAAATATTACAATCAGTTAGGAGTACATCATCAACATAATCAAAATAATATTACGATTTAAGATGTGCTAGACCAGCTCCGCTCCTCTCCCCTTGACAATGAATAAACACCCACATTTTACCTTCTTTCCCCCTCTTTCTTCCAGTTACAAAACATGCCCCCTTTACAGTACTTATCCTACTTTCACCTGTAAGTCTACCTCTTCGCTTACTTTCACCTGTACGTCTACCTCTTTGCTTACTTTCACCTCTAAGTCTGCCTCTTTTCTAAAGGCATTCTTCTTCTTCAACTTCCTAATACCCTCCAGCCTCTGTTGATTATCCTTCCTAACACCTTCTATTCTATGCTGATTATCCTCCCTTATACCCTCTGGTCTCTGCCGATTCTTCATCCTGTGTCTCTTCCAGTTACTACAATGCTTCACTCCAATATTATCTGTTGTGTTGTATTTCTCTGTAAAATTGTACTTAACCTATGTCTTTGTATACTTTTTATTTTTATTACTGCTGTACCATACTAAAGTCATACTAGAGTGTCTACTCATAGACCATGTATTTGTATTCAATTTAATCAATCATTGTTGCATATCTTTTGCATCCTTTTATCATTTTGGAATCACTGTGGAGTTTTTTCTCTTGGTCTCCACTGAAAATGGGTACCACTCCCAGTCAAACCTTCCCAGTAATAAAATAGTTAAAAAATAATAATAATATTAATTTTATAAAGATAACAAATGACAGAAAATTAAATTACTTCAATAGCAAAATCCAACAATCTCTGTTATTGTTATTATTATTCTTAATATTATCATCATCTTTTTGATGTTCCCACTCTAGGCCAATAATCTTGGAGTCTGGATCCTCACCAAGGCACTAGTGAGGGAAGTTCATTTGAAAGAAAAATGGATACACCCAGTCTTTCCAGATGCAGCTCTCTGCATCAAGCACAATTTCCCTTAAGAGCAGGCAGGAAGAACACTCAGTCTGGTGTCTGAATTTCTCTATCTGTTTCCCTTCAGGTCCCCAGTAAGACTACCCACTGCCACAGCTATAGAGCTGAGACCTCAGCTGAGCGTCCAAGCCAAATTCTCCAGCACCCTCTCTGCGAAATTAGTGCTTCGTGTTCCTGCTGCAAACAGCTGATATACACACTCTTTGAGATTTGATTTTCGCACACACACACACACACACACACACACACACACACACACACACACACACACACACACACACACACACACACACACACAAACACACCTGGGAAAGGCTGGCACAGATTTACTAGATATACCCCCTTCTGCCTAGAGCATAAGGTAGTTACACCGCTACCAGAAACTCCAAAGCCAGCTATTCTAAGGCTTTTACAAGGCTACCCAATTGTACTGAGTACAATTAATATTAATACAAATGGTAGTTAACAGTAGTTTGACCAACAGCAGTAAGGCTTTCAGGAATGGCTACAGAGTCACCAAATATATATGAGCACTCTCAAAGGTTAAAATATTCTCAAAAGGACCAGCCACAATGAAAAGTTTAAATATATTTAATAATAAATAAGAAAAGAACATGAAATACTAAATATCTATTTATAGTAAACACCAGAGCTTCAATCACATTAAATTTTAAAATAACACAGATGAATAGATTCACACAGCTACAGAAAAACAGTACTTAACTATTCTCACTATATTTTCCTGACTGATCTAAAGAATTGCTATTCCTTGGTCGTTTACTAAAGCAAGGCAAGATGAAGTAGGTGTGGGGGGTCCTTCTCTGTCAGGTTCCACAAACAGACTGAAATGAGACTTCAGTCTCACCTATTATTAAAAAAATAATTTTTAGTAATGGATTACAGAATGATATCACATACATCTGGTCATCTGACTTCTGGTTTCCATGTTACCTCCCTTGGCTAGAAGCTGTCAGGATTTAGCTCATGTGTGTCAGTAATACACACGGAGCCTTGTTAACATCTGCTGTAGCTCCTGGAAGTCATAAAGAATTTCAAACCTCCACCCTTCCAGAGTAGCAATTAGTTCACCCCAAAGACAATGCAGAAAGCTTACTAGTGCAGACTCTTGTCAATGGCTGCATTGAGAACTGTAAGATACAATCTGTATGGGCTAAGCCAGGTTATTTAATTTCAAACTATTTTCAAAGTTAGGTGGATTGAGATTAACCTCTTCCCTTCCAGTATCCTCTGTTAAAACATATACATTTAAACAGTTACAATAATGCATGCATATTTCTTTTTCTGTCCAGCAGGGCACAATCTTGGTACATTTTTAACACAACCAGCTTCACAAATACATTTTTCAATACAAGCATCTGTAAAAATCAGTTTGATATGCAAATGACATATAACTCTTTACAAAATTCCAGCTAGCTGTACTGGCATATGTTGCACATCCACTGCCCTACTTCTCCTGGCATAGCTGTCAGTACCTCACATTGTCAAAATCATCATCATCATTACTGTCATTATTGTTGTCATTGTTACTGTTGTTGTTGTTGCTAAAACTGGTATAAGTTTTTGATATATCAGTGATAATTTCCTACTATTGTTAAAGTATAAATAAGTAAGATTTTAACTCAGTCTCCTTGCAATCAGGAAATTAATTACTAAAGTAAATCATTTAGGGTTGAAGACTGCTTAACAACCAAAATAGCAAGACTTTGTTTTTCTCAACTAGAAAGAAAATCTGATATTGAAAAATTGCTTTCAGATATAGAAGTCAAATTATGATAAAATATATATTGAGTCCTTTTTGTATTAAAATAGCAATGACCTTAGCAAGGCAAATTTCAAGACTAAGGAATTTGTACTTTGATGAATATGTTAAAAATGTGGAGCCTGTCCAAAGGAATAGGTACCAATACCTCAACTAGCTGGATAACCTGATCTTTCAACCACCCTAATTTGCTTTCTTAGGTAATGCAAACTCTGCTCATTAGCTCACACTGCCTCATGAAAACTCAAGTCAGTTTTTTGAAATTCCTATCATATAAAAATAACTTGTTCTTTAAGTTGCATTCTTTAATCATCTGCCAAGTAAAAAAAAAATATGATTAGATGGGATAATGTCCTTTCTACTTTTGTAGATTTACTTATTTATTATTTATTTATTCATTTGCATTTGTTTACAGGGAAGGTCACACTGGGCAACAAATAACCCCTGTTTAAGTGGATGCAGGGGGAGGTAAATTCCAGTACAAAAAAAAAAAAATAATAATAAAAAAAACAATAGTTAGTAAAACTATGGGCTCAAATCCTGACAGTTAGTAAAAGTACTTATGAACCCAATTCCAAACTACTTGGTCTCAATGTAAGTGACAAGGTCTTTGGGAATCTGTCTTCTGTTTACAGATAGGCCTTATACAACTTTAAGTGACTTAGAGCAAATTTTCAGAATCAGGGCAGACTTACAGCAGAGTATGTTGCTTACAGTAAGAGCAAGTTTTTTTCAGAATCAGGGCAAAATTGCACTGAGACCAAATCTTTTGGAATCTGGCCCTTCTTATAAAGTAGTCATAACATTTATCTTCACATAGAGGTCTACATTTATAAGTAATATTACCATTCTGTTTACAGTATGGAATGACATAGTTTTCAAAAAATATATATGCATATAGTGTTTTCACAGAAAATAAAAGAAAAACATACATGTAATAAAACATCATCTTTGTGAACAATGAATATTACATTGCATTGACTTTATGGAAAATGTAGAGAAACTGTTGAGTTTAGTATCTGTGATAGGTTATAATGATAAGAAATACAGCAGCAGGAGAAAACACAAGCTTAATTGAGTTATTAACAAGCAGAAAACATCTAGTATTCAGTTAAAACAACATTCTAAGAGGTTTTTGGACTTAGTTTCAGAGGTGCTTGCTAATGAGACAGTGAAATGTTTCGTATATAAAATTCAAGCTGAACACTGAGGTTAGAATGGATGAAAGAAAGATAAGAAAAAAGCAAAACAAGAGAATATAAAATGTATTATTTACATGACAACTGTAAAGAATCTTTCTGCGAGTATGAAGACAGCAATATCTTACTTAAAAACAGAGTACTGACTAGAAGAGCAAAGGAAGCTTTATTCCTTTGCATTATGCTTTGAAGAATAATTTAATGGGTCCTTTTTCAACTTTCTTAGATCCCAAAATAATGCATTGCTTTACAATGAAAGCTAGCCTTCACTAAATGCCTCTCACTCCATACCTTCACTATGTGTTTGTTTAGTATTCGTTCAGGAAGTTCCCCATTTTCATGAATGCACCGACTTAAAATCTTTCATTTGTTGATAAATCATTCTTACTTACATTTTTCAAGGATTTTAGTTTGAAAACATTTTATGCTACAATTCAGTAGGTAAATCACTGGATAAGCAATAGGCTGCAACAATTTTGGGTGAGAGTGTCTGCTTATCATAATGACATTTGTTAGTAATGTCACAAAGGTGTGTGTACAGGAGAAACTTCTTTTTGGAATATTCTACTCAGGTAAACAAATGGGAAATTCACTCTGGATAACCAGATATTCCGATGACAACAATGTGGGAAACAATTTCTTTGATCAAAGGTGGACATTTGTCCAAGATGGACTACAGACATATAATCTGCTACAAACTGATTTCACCTTTAATTTCACTAAATGCAACATCACAAAACTTGGAAAATGGAAATAAATTAAGATAAAAAATAAATACATCATTAGTAAAAGGCATAATAATTTCACAAAGCATATTCAATATTTAATGATAACTGTACTTAATAAATAAGAGTGTAAGATTCCAGATTAATACCTGCATATAACAAACTCTGAAAAAAGAAAATAAATTAAGATTATAAATTATTTTATCATTTCAAAAAGCTTATTCCATATTTTAATGATAGTTATGCCTAACAAATCAGATTGTGTACTACTGGTTTAATAACCTGCAAATAACATATTCCTTTATGACATATGCATTGTGCGTGAAAGTTAAATTGCAATACAAAGTTAGTTAAACTTTGTGAGCAAACAATAGATGGGTGTTTTTTTTTTTTTTTTGAATATCCTAATATCCAAATGGCTCAAATGAGATGCAATGACATACTTTCTATGCCATACCTGTAAAGAATATCATTTTATTATAAAATGGCTTCCAATTTGGCTATTAGGTATAACTATAAATTATCGAAAAGGAAACATAAAGATATTTAAGTAGACATAAGGCGTTGATCACTTCTTTTTAAACCAGAAGTTATTAAATTACTTTGTAAAAAAAGGAATAAGTAGCTGACTTCCTTTGCAGCATTCTCTCTCTCTCTCTCTCTCTCTATATATATATATATATATATATATATATATTTAGTCAATAGAAAAGTACTTGATTGATGATGATAAACATCCTATGAGCTTAGCATGCAATGTAATAAAAAAACTGTATCAGGAGATGTGTACGTATATTTTAGGAGTTGTATAGTAGATGTGTGAACTGTGAGAGAATGAGAGAATATATATATATATATATATATATATATATATATATATATATATATATATATATTTATATATATATATATATATATATATATATATATATATATATATATATGACCAGACTTTGCCTGACAGTCTTTGACAAAGGAGACACCTAACTGCATTGAGGATTGTTCTGATGAAAGATCACTGCCAGTGCCAAACATGGTTGGGACATCTGGACACTGAATGCACTTCAGACTTTTGTATGTAGCATTTTAGTGTGTACAAAACAGTAGTGGTGATAAGACTTGACAATGACAGATGCAAAAACAATTATATTTAGTATTGCATTTTGAAACTGTTTTTGGATTAGAAAACAATTATTACATCTTATATTCTGGAAAAAAATATGATTTTAAGGTTTGTAAGGAAAATATTTTTATTAAAGGTTTCATCTGTTTCAGTGAAAATTGTTATGCATCTGGTCTCATTTCTGTGTTAGTATGAATGCATGTGCAGCACTTTGCTGCAGTAACAAAATAATTCTTCTAGGGGAACACCCATTTCAATGTAAGCACATATACAAATAAAAAAAACAAATGCTGCCATTTCAAAATAAAAAAATATTTACAATGAAATTCTGCTAAAAGTAATACTTATGAGGAAGCAGGTCTTGCAGTATGAAACTGAAAGCAAACTATCCACCTTTTCCGTCTCAACAAACAGTTGCTCTCCTGTTTTTTTTTTTTCTTTCTTTTTCTTTTTTACTTTTGTCCAATTCACATGCACAAAGTGAAGGTTTCTTTCCAGTTCTCCTTTCAAACTGCTGTACCTTTCTATGAAATGGCCATATATTACAAAACAAGCTATTTTGGTTCCAGTTAGAAAAATCAGTTTCCCATTACCCATCAGTACTGAGTAAATAATGTGCAGAAAAGTAACTGGCGGACACATTAATTCTGTCAAGAACAACAATGATTCCCCTTCTGTATTAATTCCATTATTTTCACAATGACATCTGTGGGCTGTGATAATTCTGTTTTGAATATCCAATTCAATAACACAAAGCTGGATACAGCTTTGGCACAACCATTTTTGAAATACCAAATGCTGCTTCTACATGACCGTAAACTACTAAGCAAGTCATTTTGGCTGCACTCAGTAAAATCAGTTTTCCATCCCCTATCAGTGTTAAAATGAACATATATACAGTAGCATCTTTATGGTCTTCATATTGTCTCATGCATAAACACAGCTTCCCAGTCAGAGGTGCAATGCTGTGTGTTGCTTTTCTTCACACCACTTTATAATGATGCTCACTGCTTCCTCTAATCATAAAGTGCAAACATAGTGCTTTACAGCTACTCTATAAATTAGCTTCCCCCTGCCACAGGTATTAATTCTAGCAGTTACTACAATTACATGTAGTTTGTATACATTTGACAGTGCACAGCTTAGATACACAATCTGCATTAAACACATGCTACACAGAATAACAAAAGAATAGTGCAGCCCTCCTCGTTATGTATTTATTCTGCCACACTTTAATACAGATTGTCATCCAAAACAATGCTGTTGTACATTGCTTCCCCACCAAATGCAATGAAATGAAATTGTGTGAACAAGTAAACTTACTAGATCTAATACTTAAGTCTTAACAAAGAAACAATAAATTCATTTTTTAAGTGACAAAATAAACAAAGAATATTGAAGAAATCACTGTTTGAAGAAATCCTTTGAAATACATTTAAAGTTGTAACACTCATGTTTGTAACTGCTATTAATGATGAGGGCCTACTTTCGCTACTCATCAGTTTAGTTCATACAGTAAATATTAGAATTCACAGCTCTAGGTCTTACATTCACTACAAAAAGTTGCTCAGGATGCTGGCACCAGCTGCAACTCAGATAACAAATGCAACCTTAGTCCAAGAGTTTGTGTTTTACTGGATCTACAAACTTGAGGCAATGGTATAAATTGTTGGAACATGCTTAATAACAGTCTTTCTACAAGTTACCAGTAAAGTAGTGTGGTAGTTTTAACAAATACAATAGCTCTAATGCCAAACAGTGGTATGAATTGCTGGTAATTTCCTGCAGCACATCTTACAGTCATGTTACAGCATTGCTCAGTTTTTGTTATAAGAGTTTGTTGAAAGTAAGAAAGAATGGGGGAGGAATACAATAGGAAGAGGTTGCTATGATACGTGGCCCAAGTGTTAGGTGGGTTTTATTGATGTTTTGATACTTGTACATGTCATACTTCAGCTGGTTATTGGTAACGCCATTTACCATTTTTGTATGGGAGATGAGTTCTATAGTTATGCTGTTTGCAGAGCTAATAGAGAAAGTGCTTTTTATACTTGACAGAAGGACCGGATTGGGTGTAATATTTTTAGCATTTAGCAAAAAATATGCTTTTTGAGACAGATTTCAATGGAGGAAATAGCATTTTTCGTTTTATCCTGCGGTTCTAAAAGAGATTTAGCAGAGCATAACAGACTGGCATTGTTAGCATACTGGATGAGAGAAGACTGACTGATGGTTGTGTGCAGATAATTAATAAAGATGTCGAAGAGTATTGAGGTCTAATAATGAACCTTGTGGAAGCTGATTCATATAGAAAAGAAGGGAGCATTTTTTTTTGTCACTCAGACCTATAGCTGGCTCATATACAATCCAGTGCCAGTTCCTGAATGCTGTTAAAGTAGAACAAAAAAAAAACTGACTTTCAGTGAAGCAAGCTGATTGATTTGTACCAATCAGCTTCCTACAGGCAGAAGCAAATCCCTTTAACTCAAAAAAAAAATCCTACTTATTTGAAAATGAGTTCCCAGATTGCACCCCCTAACCATTTGTGGCCAGGATGACTGCTTCCTATACCCCACCCTTGCTATAATACTTTTGTCACCATACTGCTTGAAGTCAATTTGAGAGGTTACTGTGGAAGCAGGAAAGGGAAGAGAAGCCAAAGCCTTGGAATGATAGATTAAGAGGACAGATAAGAAGAGTTTGGTGGAAAATGTTGCAAAATACTTTGGATAAATAGAGGAACGTAGAGTAGACTACGTTTCGAGAGTCCCAGTGGGCAGTGATATTGTGCTATGGTGTAGTTTGAAGCCATGCTGTGTAGAGAAATTGTTATCTAGTAAATGCTTTTTGAGTATTTTACTTGGGGTGTGGCTACTGCACAGTAGATGCTAAATTTAGGTGAGGTTCTACTTTTGTCTATGGGAATCAGTAGAGATTGTTTTTTCATACAATGGTGGAACAGTTTTCTTGGTTTGACATGTTGATTAGGAGTTAGATGGGATATGGTCATGCATTCAACAGTCAGAGGTGAGCATGCCATTCTGCTGCCCAGTGCCATCCCCCAAAATGGGACCTCCACAAAAAAGCAGAATCATACAGAGCACCATACTGAGAGCTTCAGTTCTAATTTAAAAAAAAAAAATCCTTCCTTTAAACTGTAACAAACTGCTTACTACAATTTTGTAAAAATACTTACAACTTTAAACTTATGTTGTATAATAATAGCACCAATATTGTTCCCTTGACATCTTTTTCTGTCAAAAACAAAGGAATGTACAAATGTGGAGGGTGCACTATATTCAGATACACTTCCCAGAAGATTTACAAGTGAGTCCAAAGAGTTAATGTACATAAATGTCTGTTTAGGTTGTAATGCTTTCTACATGGCTATGACCTCGAGGAGTTTGGAAAAGAGAGATAAAGAACACATATAGTCTATTGTTTGTTTGGAAAAGAGGCTAACAATGAGAAAAATGCATTATTTAAACACAATAGAGTGTCAGAAACACAAAAAATGATATTTTCTGTACTGGAACAGGTACCCATGGACTTAAGAGGGTGGAATTATAAAAACAGGGTAGAAGGTATTTACCAGGCTGTGGATGGTAATTTATTACTGAGACTAAGCAGAAATTCCTTAAGATTCCAAGAGCGAAATAAGTTATTTCTTACACTTATTTTATTGAATTGCACTTCTGTAATGCTTATAATTGTGCTATATAGTTAATCTACTACATTTTGCACTGTTATAAAGCTTTTTTTGCTGTTTTATACTGTTTTAACTGTATTTTTCATTGCTAGATACTGTTTCATTACTCTAATTGCATGTTTACTGAATTACTTAACTGTAAACTGCTTTTTCATACTGAGAGTTGTATTTTCTGATTGTGAGTGCTCTGTTTGTGCTTTTCTGTGCATTTTTGATTTTTTTGAGGTTTCTGTGTTCTACTCAGGTATCATATAACTGATTTGTTTGCAGTTAAAAGCATTCTCTAGAGTCTCGTTGCTCCTTTATCTGTTTAAAACTTTCATTTAGTGGCTACAGCTAGTATCTGTAATAGTTTCCTACCCCCCTCTATTGTTGTCTTGTTCTTATACTTGGCGGATTTACAGTTACCCACCCATACTGTATATCTGATCTGAGACACTTCTCCCAGTCTAATGTCATTAGTTCATTCTACCGAACAAAGAGAGAACATTTGTGATGGCTAATCAATAGATTCTTAACCTTGAATTAACTTCTGTTCTAGCTTTGTCGTTTTCCACTTTACTACAAAAAAAAAATTCTAAGCTTGTTTCCCCCCTTTCCTGTAATGAGTCTAGTCCAGATACAGATTTGCTGCATCCAGGACTGTTTTTAAGCTCCTGAGTCCCCAAGCATTTCTGTGTTGGAGGGAAGCCTTCTAGATTATCAGTGGGAGTGGTATGCAATAGGTAACCTATCTACCACATAAGGAGTTGTTCCTGGCCCAGAAATTGTAGTCATTGGCCGTTTGGAAAGTTTTCCCATCTCTTTCAACTTTCTGATTTGAAAACCGCACTTTTACTTCTTTCCCCCCTTTCCTGTAACCATAGTCCAGATACAGACTTGCTGTATCCAGGACTGTTTGTAGGCTCCTGAGCCCTCCAAGCCTTTCTGTGTTTATTTATTTATTTATTTATTTTACATTTGTTGACCGGGAATGTCCGACTAGGTTCCACAGAGCCTGTTTTCAGCTGAGGCCCGGGGAGAAACGCTCCAGATGCATGTCTTTGGAAAGCAGTTGTGTTGGAGGGAAGCCTTCTAGTTTATCAGTGGGAGTGGTAAGCACTAGGTAGCCTATCGACCACAAGAGGAGTGGTTTCTGGCCCAGATTTATTTGTGGTTTATTGGCCTTTTGGGCAGTTTCTTCCATCTCTTTCAACTTTCTGGCTTAAAAGCGTGGGTTTGCGCTTGTTTCAGCCCTTTCCTGTAACTAGTTTAGTCCAGATACAGATTTGCTGTGTCCAAGACTGTAAGCTTCTGAGCCCCTCAAGCCTTTCTGTATTGGACGGAAGCCTTCTAGCTTATCAGTGGGAGTGGTAAACACTAGGTAACTAATCTACCACATAAGGAGTGGTTCTTGGCCCAGAAATTGTAGTTACTGGCCGTTTGGGCAATTTTTCCATGTCTCTCAACTTTTTGATTTAAAAGCCCATATTTGCACTTGTTTCCCCCCCTTCCTGTAACTATAGTCCAGATGTAGATCTGCTGTATCCAGGATGGTTTGTAAGCTCCTGAGCCCCCCAAGCCTTTCTGTGCTGGAGGGAAGCCTTCTAGCTTATCAATGGAAGTGGTAAGCATTAGATAGCCTATCTACCACAAGAGGAGTGATTTCTGGCCCAGATTTGCGGCTTATTGGCCTTTTGGGCAGTTTCTTCCATCTCTTTCAACTTTCTGGCTTAAAAGCTCATAAACAGTGTGCCACTCAACCAAAGCCCCTAACACAAAGCAGCATGCCCAACACACTAGTCATAGGTGACTCGATAGTGAGACACACTGATGTCCCACTCAATAGATTGAATAAGGAGAACGTAATAGTCAGCTGCCTGTCAGGTGCCAGGATCCAACACATAACGCATGCAGTCAGGTCACTCAACAACAGGTACAAATATGACTCTGTCACTGTACATGCGGGTGTGAATGACCTGAGATGTACCTTCCTGGACTACATGAAAAAAGACATGGAGGAGCTCTTGGATTATGTATCCCAGGCGGGTATGACAGCAGCCCTGAACAGCATCCTACCATCACCCAGAATGATACCACAGTACAAGCAGAAAATGATTGATTTAAACAATTGGCTAAGTTTCTGGTGTCATTCTAAAGGGATCCAGTATCTGTCAGCCTGGGATGACATGATTGACAGACCTCGATACATTGCCAGAGATGGCCTGCATCTAGCACCACTGGGTTTCAGGACACTGGCCAAGGCTCTTGTCACCACTATAGTGCCTTTTTTAGGTGGTGTTCCAAAGTCCAAATTACCACCTAACAGCTACAAACAAATGCAATCTGAGGGTCATGTTGCTCAATGCTAGAAATCTAAATCTCAAAATGCACTCACTTGAGGCACTCCTTAAAATGGAGAGCATCAACATTTGTGCTGTAATAGACACCTGGTTTAAGGCAGCAGAAAGCCCCCCTGAACTACCAAGCTATAACTCATTCCACAACTTTTGGTCCCAGAACTTAGACTGAAGCTCCAAAGGCAGTGGTGTTTCCATATTCATAAAGGATGCGGACACATCCAGACTGGTCGTCCAACATAACACATCAGAGATATGTCATGTGCAGCTAACATTGGGTAAGACAGTGATTCAGGTCATAGCCTGCTATTGGTCCCCAACCATGTCCCAAGACTCGCACTCCACATTCCTAAGCACCCTGGAAAATATTAGGGTCCAAACTAACACTCTTTTACTAGGCAACTTCAACTACACCTCCATTAACTGGGTAAACTACTCATGTACCAATACACTTGCCCAACGTTTCGTGGAGTTCATTCATTCCAATGCCCTGGACCAGCTCGTTCTTACCCCCACTAGAGGTAACAACATCATTGACCTGGTCATTACTAACATGGGCAACCGTTGCTCTACACTAATAGTCAGCTCCTCCCTGGTTAGATCCGTCCACAAACTAATCATCTTGGAAATCCACCCCCCTCCCCCCAATAAAGGTAACCACCTTGAAAATCTTCTCCAAAGCTAACTTTGGGATCCTAAAAACAGAGGTGGCTAACTTCATGGCACCCATGCAAATGGAGAATAGTTGCATGACTACAAAATCATACACCAATGCACTGCACGGACACGTACACAAATGCATGGATCTCGCCATACCCAATAGAACCAAAGCACTCTCCTCCAAAAAAAGGAAGCCAACCTGGCAGTCCCCTGCCATAAACAAACTCTGCAACAGAAGGAGAAAACTGATGCAGAATAAGGTGAAGTCCTCAGACTGGAAAAACTCCCTTATCTGCCTCAACAAAAAGTTGAGATCCCTCATCAAATCCTCTAAAGCTAGGTATGAAAACAGAGTTGCAGCAAATAGTTAAGACAACCAGAAGGCTTTCTATAGTTATGCAAAGAATCTCCATGGCAGTACCTAGATTTGCTCTGAGCTACTGCACAATGGTACCTCCTATACCGAGCCAACAGATATTTCCAGTATACTGGCTGACAGATTCAGTGCCAACTTTAACCCCCCCCCCCCAAAGGACCAATCATAATACCAGTAGGTTGCCAGGCACCCAGTATTACTGCTACACAAGTTAAAACAGCACTGTCCAAGGCCAAGAATACAGCTTCTATGGGACTTGGCAATATCCCTGGTTGTGTTCTACATGAACTACAGAGTGAAATGACACCTCACCTGTGTGCCCTGTTCAATCACATCCTCACCTCAGGCTTTGTCCCTGCCGAGCGGCACACTGCAGACCCTGGGAACTACTGCCCCATTAGCCTGATGAATGTGATATGCAAAGCTATGGGATGCATCATCATGGGCCTAATAAACAAGGATAAAGGGAATCTCCAAACTTTGGATCCCACACAGTTTGGTTTTGTGAAGGGTAGATCATGCCTGCTCAACTTGGTCGACTTCTTTGAGTCAGTCACCAGAGCTGTGTATGAAGGCAAGGTAGTTCATACAGCCTGCCTTGATCTGGCCAATGCTTTTAATACCATTTCCCACTCAGGAATCATAGAAAAACTCACTAAACTTGGCATCAACCCCTATATCACTAGGTGGGTTGCAAAGTGGCTCACAGATAGAACCCACAGTGTGAATGTAGCTGACTCCAAGTCAGAATGCTGATTAATCATGAGTGGAGTCCCACAGGGTTTGGTCCTGCCTCCTCTGCTATTTGGTATCTACTTCTCTGAAGTCCAGGCCAACATGAGGAGACTATGCCTGACAAAGTTCACAGATGATTGCAAGTTGGGAGCTATTATTAACTCCCCAAGTGATGTTGACATCCTACAGAATGGCCTCAGTATGACCAACAACCATGGCCTTAAGCTCAATGACAAAAAATGTGTTGTCATCCCCTTTGGGAAAGACTCGGTTCCCATGAATTACCACATTGATGGCAGTCCACTGAACACAGAAGACTTTATAAGAGATCTGGGAACACAAGTTGACAGCAACCTCTCTTTTGATCACCACATTGGCACTGTGGTCTGATAGTCTTTCTGTCACACATCTCATTACTAAGGGTTTTGCATCGAGGAAGAAAGAGGTCATTGTCTCCCTCTACTCTTCCCTCATTAGGCCAATCATCGAGTACAATGCCCCATTTGGCATCTACCTCACTAGACACCTGCAACGACTGGAGAGGCTGCAAAAGTACCTCACAAAGAGGATATTAGGCCTTAAACACTTAAACTCCAACTATTCTCTGTCTCATATCACCTACTTAGAGGTGATCTCTGCTTGACTTACAAAGCCATGTCTGACCCAGCTCTGTTAGAAAGGCTACATCTAAAAAAAAATCCCAATCCTTCCGTACCACATGCGCCAAAGACCTCAACCTTATTACTACAATTAACAGAACATGCTGGAGGGACAGGTTCATAACCTAAAGACTGCCCATGCTATGGAGCAGACTTCCCATACATGTCAAGCAGAGCACCTCACTGACCCTCTTCAAGAGAAATCTTGATGAGTAGATGGGAAACAGAAAATTCACCCCAGGGATGACACCAGTGGCTCTACTCAACAGAGGCACTGGGAACTAAGGTCGGTTGGTACTATGCCAGGGTAATCCTATGGCTAGGCTTATAAAGGCCCCAGGGCCATTAGCCTAGTACACACCTATGAACCTATGAACAAAGAGAAACTATTACAGAAACAGATGATTGGTGCCAGAGCCATGGACCAAAGCTCAATGCCAGGAAATGTATAGTTATCCCCTTTGGGAAAAAACATGTACCTGTGAATTACCACATAGGTGGCAGTACATTAAACACCGAAAGTGTGATAACAGATATAGGGACACAGGTGGACAGTGGTCTCACCTTCGATAACCACATCACCACAACAGTCAGGAAATCCTTCTATGTGGCACACCTCATCACTAAGGGCTTTTAATCCAGTAAAATGAAGGTCATTGCCCCACTGTACTCATCCCTCATTAAACCCATTATAAAATACATCACCCCGTTTGGTATGGGCCTCTCAAGACATCTGCAACAACTGGAAAGGCCACAGAAACTCCTCACTAAAAGAATCACAGGCCTAAAGCAGATGCCTTATGCTGACCATCTAAAAAACTCCAGCCATACTCTGTCGCATATCGTCTACTGAGAGGCGATCTCTGCTTAACATACAAGGCCATGTTAAACCCAGAGCTGTTGGACATGCTACACTTAAAGAAATCCCAATCCCTCAGGGATCTAAACCTTGTCATCACAATGAACAAAACATGCTGGACAGATAGGTTCCTGACCCAGAGACTCTTCAGACTCTGGAATAGACTGCCCATACATGTCAAGCAGAGCGTCTCTTTGGCCCTCTTCAAAAGAAACCTTAACAATTGCATGGGAGATAGGAAATTCACCCCGGGGATCATGTCAGTCGCATTGCTAGACAGGCATCCAGGGAAGTAAATATTGTGGGACGAAATAGCCAGGGAATTGTTTTATCAAATGTTGTTTGAAAAAAAAATGCATAAAACATTTAAGTGAATCACTTACTATGATTCTATTTATTTTATATTTACATTTTACTTACTTATTATTTGTTTAACGTTCCAACAAGAGGCTAAGAAGGGTTTTAAACAAAAACTGGTGTGTTGATTATTTAATTAAGTGTTTTGATTGTTCTGTATTCACTATTGGATGTTGTATATGTATATTAAGGTATGTTTTTAACAGAACTTGTATTCAGAGGTATTTATTCTGATGAAAGCAGTGAATAAAAGAGTGTTACACTAATTTTGGAAGTGTCTCTAGAGTCTTATTTTGTGGTTTTACTTAGTTATACTTTATTTTACCACAGTCGCTCTGGTTTATCTGCTGGTTTTAAGTGGGTCACATTTTGTGTTCCAGCTGAAGGCATGTTTTACATGACTGAGATTTGGTGTATGCACCTTAGAAGATGTGACTGGACATGAGGAGGAGAATCAGAACAGTGCATACATTTTAGTTAATGAAATGCATATGAATTTACTAGAATAAATGTCCCTGCAACAATTTTTTTTTTAATTATTATCAGTCAGGGAAGAGTGAAATAAATAAATAGGAGGAATAATCTCTACACAATAATGTTTGAGCCATAACATGACTGGGCGTTTTTGTAGCAAATAAAGGATTAGAGAAAGGACAGAGATGATAGAGTCCATCACTGAAGATAAGCAGTGGAATAACTATTTAGAACATGCCAGCTAATGAAATGAAAATAGTGTGTGGCAATTTTCAAATGACTATCACAGAAAGTTTAGCCAATTAATATTTAAAAAGGAATACAAGTGCTGGTAGATATTCATGTGAAAACCAGGCTGGTATACCAGGCAGCTGGATTTATGAGATAGTCAGGGATATGCAGAGAATATGATGAGATGTAGTGACATCTCCAAGGTGGTTACTTATAAACCACAACAGTTGTCAGAAAGTAAAGTGCATTTATAATTGTAAGAAGTATGCATATGCTAATAATGGCAGAAGGACACTATTGTCCACCTATTTTTCTGCTGATACAAGCAAATGTAGTAATGTGCTCTTTGCTTCTAATTATCTGAGTGAAAAATTGTATTGGACTTGTTAACTTTGTTGATATTAGCTTTGTAATATGTGTATATGGAGCTTTTCTCCCTGGGCATCCATTGGAAATGGGCTCATTTTCGGCCCAATGGACTTTCCCGATTAACAAACCTCAAATAAAATAAATAAAAATAAATAAGTGGTCAGTGATTTGCAAAGGATATGTCATTTCTATGCTAATATTATTAGAGAAACAATCAATATATCAAGGTGCATGATTAATCTATTGCAGCAGATGTTGGTAGCTAATTCTGAATGCAGCATATAGCAGAGTTGATGTTATTAAGCCAGTCAATATGTGTGGGAGGAGGAAAATTCCAAGCAGGAAATACATCTAAATAGGATGGAGGAATGGGTGAATATCAGGATAGTACATCTTTCCAAGCACCCCTGATTTCATTTGGACTTTATGCCTAACTCAGGTGCTAGGCCCAGAAGTAAGGGAAATTGTGAGTAAAGTGATGGAAGCTAGTGTGCAGCCTAAGAAAGACAATGCTTTTTAGAAAGGCTACATTTGTGCAAAGTTGGTGGAAGTAATACACTTGAATGTTTTTGTATGCAATGTCACACAGATCTTCAGACTGAAATGGAATGCAGTGATACAAAAAGAAGACAAATAAAATCCCAACCTTCTTGAATCCTATAACTTCAAAACTAGTACCTGGAAATGAAAAAAATGTAAGTGATCATAAATGGAGAAAAGTATAAAGTCATGCAGATATAAACCATAAGGCACAATGGCATTGTTTGAAGGACTGGCAGAGTGTTGAGGTATGTGACAATGGTGAAAACAGTATGCAACAAAAGGAAATGGCTCACTAAATATGATAATGTAAATATAATATAAAATAACGAACAAACAGCATGCCAATGTACTTTGAAAGAAGAATAATCAAGACATTAGATTATACATGACAATGTTTTTCAGTTGTTCTCGGAGCTGAAAATGAAGGAGTAACAATGATCTCTCACTAGAATGAGAAGCAAACAGCTGTACAGTACTTTTAAAATGAAATAATACAGAGGCACATACATCAGAAATAAAGTTAAATGTCTTGCAGTATAAGGAGTTAGAAATTACTGAGATGACAGAAAGCTGGAAGGGAACCACAGAAGAAACAGAACGGACATAAAATCTTTTGCATCCAGATTCTGACAGCTTGAATTCAATAAGTACAGAAACATTTAAGTTTTAGTTATTATGATCACTTTTACAGTTTTTACAAATTAACAAACATTGATCAGGTATTTTGTGAAAAACAGAAGTCACCTATACATATGTTAACTTAGCATAACATGCCAAGGTAAATGTATATTGTGCTCATGTATTATATAATGCTTTGTTGTGCCTGGAGTTGTCCCGTACCACAAGTAAAAACAGTGGCATTCGGTAGTGATGAAAGAAGTAAGACTATGGACAGAATTATCATGGAAATTATCGACAAGGACATAGGAGACCTCCAGACACTGGATCCATCACAGTTTGGCTTTGTCAAAAGATTACGTTTACCAAATCTGGTAGATCTTTTTGAAAAAGTCATAAAGGCAATGGATGAGAGAAAAACTGTGCATACTGCCTACATAGATCTGGCTAAGGCATTTGATACAATATCCCACCCTGGCATTGTCAATAAACATACAGAATTAGGTATAAACACTTTTATAACATGCTAGAGAGCTAGCTGGTTCACTCGTGGGACCCAGGCAGTTAGAATCAGTGAGACCACATCCAGAGAGAGGCCAGTCACCAGTGGAGTTCCCCAGAGCTCTATACTAGCCCCCACTCCTTATTGGCATCTACTTTTCAGATGTCAAAATCAATGTTAAAGGCCTATGGCTAACTATTTTCATAGATGGTTGCAAACTAGGAGCACTCATTGAATTCCCCAAAAATGAGAATATCTTTCAGGAAGGTCTAATCCAGCCAATCTCTTGGTGCCAAAGCCATGACTTAAAACTCAATACCAGGAAATGCATTTTAGTACCTTCTGGGAATTCTGTCACCCCAATGTTATTAGGTCATCAGTAAAATACCATTAAAAGTTGATTGACTAGTGATGGATCTGGGGACTCATGTAGATAGTAACCTAGACTTTAACCAACATGTGTCAAAGGTAGTAAGAAAATCCTTCAGTGCTGATTAACTTATAAGCAAGGGCATGGCATCTAGTTCCAGGGAGGTCATCATACCACTGTAGACCTCATTGGGCCCATCACAGAGTATAATGTCCCATTCATTACACACCTGACCAGACACATGCAGCAACTGGAATGACTACAAAGTTTCTTTACAAAAGGAATACAGGAAGTAAACATAATGCCCTGTGCCGATAACTTCAAAGCCCTGTCTCTTTACTTGGTATCGTACAGACATCTGAGAAGAGATCTTTTCCTGGCATACATGGCATCCCTGGACCCTGTTTTGATGAATCTTTTGCGTATCTACAAAACATACAGGATCAGAACTACTAGACTAAAAGGCTTACATTTTGTTTACTACATAAATAGGGCATGTTGTGGAGACAGATATATTTCTTAGAGAATTTCCATTCTCTGGAACAGGTTACCCATCCATGTGAAGCAGAGTTCTTTCCTATCCCTAGTTAAGTGCAACTTAGGCCAGTGGATTGGTAATCAAAAATTCATCCATGGTCTGGCTTCTATGTCTCTGATGGACAGAGGAAGTCAGTTAATCACCTCTTATCTATCAATTATAAATCAAATTTGTGGGTTGCATTTGGGTTGCACTGCTCGGCTTTTAAGGGCCGTAGTGATCATTAGCCTAGTATACATCTATGAACGCATCTAGTGTAAACTAGCTGATGGATTAAATATTCATATGGAGGAGATAGTTATGTATCAAATTGTATTAATTATCACAATGAAAATGACAGCAAGTATTTTTTGTGCATTCTAATAGAGTATGTCTTACAGTAATGCATTTGTTTGTTGCCCCATCAATAAACATTCGAATGTGCTGTAGGTTAGCTGTTTAATATAACTAAATATTTTGAAGGGTGGTTGCATACTAGACAAGAGGTGCAATGCCACAGCTGTGAAACTCACGAATTGGAAAAAGACAGTGTAAAAAAAAAAAGTCAGATGGAATACGTTTTACAAAGGCATATTAGTATATCACTGTAACTTGGTCTCACAGGACAGCTTATTTTGACATCTTGTGGCAATACAGTGAAAGGGTTGGTTGCAAGGGTGGTAGCACAAAATAAATCAGAGCCACAAGATGGAATAAATATCATACCGAGTTTTGCCAACCATTGCATAATAAAGCTGAATAACTGATTTGAGTGAGAACGTTTGCTATTGATGTCTCCTATTTTATAATCTAGAAACAGCTAGAAGCAAACCAAAAAAAAAAAATCAATTCATTTTGTTAACTCATGCCCAAAGACGCACTCTGCTCCCCTTTGTAATTTACTATTTTTTTAACTCTTCGATTAAGTAAGACCTGCTGAACAAATATACTGATGGCAGGCTGTTATTTTTCCCCATTTGCTTATGTAAGTGCAGCCTCAAGTAATTGAACAATTTGTTATTTTCTTTTCTGTTTGATAATGTTAAAGGTTGCCTAAAGAACAGAAAACAATTCTGCAATGAGTAGTTTCTTCAGTATCATTATGTAAGAGCTGCCCCAAGAAATGCATCTATTTATTTACATTATATACATTTTTCTATTCCTTTGAGTTGTCTTAATGATCAGAGAATGACCCAGGCTATGCAATCCCTCAGTGGATGTCTGTTAGTGATTAATTCAAGTTTACTCTTCCTTTTTATAGTGCAGCTCATGAAATGGAGAGAAGGCACTTATTTTTCAGATTGTTGAATTTTTTTATGCATTTGTTTATGCTCCGAGAAAGGTACATCAGTTCACCTCTTTTTTCTTACTGTATTTTTGTGGTACACTAGCATAACAACATGTGTCACAAGATATCTAAAAAAAAAAATTGATTAAGAGGTTTTCTGGGGTGCCTTCTGAGTGAAGTGTGCATGCCCTTAATGTGACCATGTGGGTTTTATCTGGGTGCTTTGATTTTCTGCCACATTCCCAAGACATGCAGTATGTGGATTGGACACACTAAACTAGCCATAGTTATGAATGCTTGTGCATGTGTGTGGTATGGAAGAATAACCGTGGCATGGCTACCACACGGCAGTATGCACATTGTCTCTAGATGATTATTACTACTGATGTGATGCCATAACCCCATTAACAATAGTGGGAAAAAGGGATTGTGAATGGCTGGATGGATGGATGGATTCTAAAAGAATCTCCAACATTTAACACTACCATACCAAACTATACCAAGACTGCTTTCCTGAACTTTTATGTTCAGTTTGGCTTCATTTTTCTTTCTTTCTTTCTGTTCAACAGTTAGTTACAATTTCAGCCACCAATATATGGTATCTAATGTCAGTGGGATAATGTAGCTACAGTTCTGTTATCTCAACTGCAGGACCCCTTTCATATAGAGAGTGGAAGTAAAGGCCCTGGAGACTAGGGGTGGGAGTTAATGATATTTTTAACTGTCAAAAGTAAGCACAGTACCTTGCAGAATGAGAAAGAAACGTAAAATGAAGACAGAGCTGAGCAATCAGTGGAAGCCATTTACAAGAACATGAATGAATCAACACATATGAAGTGAAGATAGTTTTACTAGAATTAAATATTTTTATATTCTTGTCGCAAAATATTTTAATACAGTAAACTCAGTCTATAAACTAAACAGCACTCTGCAATTAACAAGGCTTAAAATAATATGCTTCTGATATAAAGACACTCTCAGGATATTTTATGCATCAGGGTAACAATCCATGTAAACAGTGCCTATCTTTGAGCCACAACTCCACCTTTAAGAAACATATTAATACTCAGTGTAGATCAAGATGCAGTAAACTGGTTCCACTGGTGAAAGTACAACAAAACTACTTTAAAAATTATTTAAAGTTATATCTATAGTTTTTGCAATACTAAACCCTAAGGATATGTGATTCTGTGCAGGCAAAATGAGGATGGCTACATCAACAGGTACAGATCAAGTAATCATTAAACATTAATACTCATACTTGAGGCACTCGGCTTGTGTGGCCAGCACTGAATAAACATTGTGAGTATGCTTTGTGTTAGAAATTCATGCAACTGAAAGCCTTAGCCAATGTTGCTGCACATATCCTAAGGTTGTTATACATTACTTCTGAGGGAGAAACAATAACGCTGCTTTTGAACTAGTATTTACAAAGCAACTACTATGCCGATATCAGAAGCACAAGTAATAGAATATGTTAAGCCTATAGAACTGGATGCCCAGGAATGTTTATCTATGTGTGTGTATCTCTGTGCATGTATGTTTCTGTGTGTTTATATGTACATATCACGTGTGTGTGTGTGTGTATATATCTATGTGTGCGTGTGTGCAAGTTTATGAGTGCAAGTGTTTGTGAGAGGGGTTGGTATAGGTATAGGGGTAAAGGCAAACCAAACAAAGCAGTACTGGGTAAAAAGCCTCTGCAGAACCAAGAAAATGCTATATCCAAACAGAAGAGGCTCACCACGACCACGTAATAAAATAAAACAATTTAATACTGCAGTATTAAATTGTTTTATTTTATTACGTGGTCGTGGTGAGCCTCTTCTGTTTGGATATAGGTATAGGGGTAAGTAAAATGAAAAATTAGAAGGTGAATTTCAGTAAGGCAGTGACTCAAATATTCATCCAGTCATTCTTAGACAGTGTGTGTGGAAAATGAAAGTCTACCTCAGGGGTGTAGCACTATAGGTGCTGAGCTGATAAAGACAAGTACAGGTGAAAGGTTGGCATAATAGTTAAGATGTTTACCTTACAGACGCAAGGTGTGGGGTTTAATTCTCATCTAGGGTAATTGGATAGGTTTAAAATGGCCCACAAACGGAGTTAGACTAGTATTAATCTATGAAACTATGAGCAGTCAACTGCAGGCAAGTAGGGAATGTGACTGTGAACAGATCTAAACACAGCAGTGTACTGAATGCAAAGTCTTTCAGCAAAGCAAGGTTTAGTGGACTGTTGCTTCTGATTAACTCTTAACAGGATGGATGCTTTGTCCTGGCATGTTTACTTATGCACCAACATGTCAATGATCAGAAACAAAGGGAATCCGGTGGGACTTGTACATTAGTAGGAGAAGCCCTGGAATTAGTGTTGCAAAGACTTCACAGGGAGTTATTAGGTACTACTGTGCAGACTCGCACATGGAAAGGAGTTGCACTGTAATCTGGACTTCTTGTTGCATGTAGCTATACAGCTCATATCTTGTACAAAGGTAAATTCTGTGCTGGATGGAAAAGAACACTGTCATGTTACTTAAAGGAGATGTATACTAATGATGTTTGCCACAGCATGCATTTAGATAAAAATAAATGTATGGAATTAGGATCTCTGCTGAAATATGCCTTATTAGCTTGGTGCATGATTTATTTTTCAAAGGCAGTCCCAGGAACACGCATGCACTATATGCATGTGCTTTACGTTCATACATAGCACTTCTGTTCATTTCATCCCATATGGACATACACTTTACTAAAAGGTCTGCAGACAGTTCAGGCACTGGGCTTTATTACAGTGAAAGTATGTGCCTTTAGATGCATCTGATAAAGCACAGAAAAAGACATCAGCAGTAGTATGCTAATAAGTATTGCTACAGTGGAATGTTTATGATTTTGTTCATATTGTTTCTGAATTTATAACATTGAATATGAACTAAGCCAGTAATGTGGTCTTGCAGAGGGAATGGTTCATTTGTAAATCATCAGTGCCTTTGTGTTTTGCACTGGGTAGCATCTTAGCACTTGATCAGTGCTTGTACAATGCTCATGACAGAGTCCTTGCATTTTAATTGAGTTGTGCACATTCATACGAATTTGTCTTGCAAACTTTTGATATGAGTCCATCTCTGTCAAAACCGAAGCTCCTGGTGAAGCAGATTGTTTCTGGAGTTCATTACACCGAACATCCATTCTTCCCTTATTAATGATTCGAACATTCATAGTTCTGGAACCATTAAGTGGCTTATCTGGGTACTCGGGAATAAGATGATGCTTATCAAAATTCAGGAGATAAAATATTAGCTCCTAGTGAGTTAAATGATTTGGACTGCTGAATTATTTGCATATATAATTGATAGCTGCATTTTCCCATTGTCTTCTGTATGGAGGATAGGCCCAATGTTTATAAAAAATATAGTCTGGATACTATGTGCCATTTGAATATTTTGTCAAAATGTACTAGCATGTGGAAAAACTGTTTTAAAATATAATTAGCAATTGTTTCTGTCTGATATATCTGTGAATATCAGGTTTCAGAAAGTCTTTGTTCTCAAGCTTCTTCTCAGAAATATCACCGCAGGTGTGTCATTTGTGGTTCTATGCTGTCATTTCAGTACGTGAAAAAATATTCCATCTGGACAGCAGTGACTTTTTATCTTAGGTCATAGTTTTCATTACCTTTTTAAAAGACTGAATGTATTTTTCGGACAGATCGCTGGTAGAAAGAAGTTGGTGTGCTGATGTGAAATATTTAATACCATTCTCTTTCAGGTAGTCTTTATTCTGAGATAAACTGAATCACACTGACTCTCATATTTTCTTTAGGCAAGCATTTGTCTTGAACATTTTTATTACAGCTGCAATTCTTTTCTTAGAAGTAAATGATTCCTTCAAGAAAAATTCAGGCACTTGAAATAAACTTCACTCCTGTGAGAAATACAATATCAGTAAGGGAGTCTGAAATGCTGTTTTATGCAATGTAATGGCAGTTTTCTCTTTATCCATTCCTGAATAGTTAGGCACATAAACTCACTAGGTAGAAGTCTCTTTTAATGTATAACCTTGGAGCAGTACCTGCTTAAATGACTTGCTTAGAGACACACAGTAGGCAAACAGAGCCTAAGTGAATTGAACTCTGTGTAAGAGAATAAATGTGTTAGCAGTTCATAGCCTTAATCCTCTGACCCAAACAGCCAGACCCAAGGCTGTTATGATAGCACAGCTGGTGCATTTCTGAGCATCTATATCCTATACAGCTGTGCTTTTTTTCATTGTATGAAGATATATGATACATAACATTATGCTGGTGATTTAATTTTTCCTACTCTGAGATGCTCAACATGAAGTGTTTCTAATACTTTGCCTGCACGATTTCAGGAATCATCATTCTACAGCACTCAATACTGTTTCCTGCTACAGAGACAACTGCTTTTATTTCTGTCACACAATAACTGTGTGTCAGATATGCAATGTATTGCATGCATTATCACAGATGAGCTTCGATAGCTTTTACAACAGTAGCCTGGACAGCCAGTCATCATGGAGTATAGTGATAGTTCTGACTATGGCCTGGGTGGCCTAGTTTCAATTAGCGACTCTGGCATCTGAGGTGCTGGCAGAGAGGGATGGCCATGCCCATCATGAGAAGGAGATGCAAGGATGTTATCTGTGATGAGTATTGGTCCAAAAAAGGGGAGAGTTTGATGGACCTGGCTGAGCTGCTGCAGAGGTCAGGTGACATGCTACATGTTTCCATTGCAGGCCTGCTCCTCTGATGCAACCATGCAAACTGCAAGGTGAATAATGGGAAGGTCATTAAGATAATAACCCCCTTCCTGCCTGAAAGTGGATGGCAAGACAAATCAGGATGCCCTTATGTTTCTGTGCCAGCACCAGTCCAAATAGGAAGAAGTTTGTGGGTATAAGTAGAAGTTGGTAGACCTGCTGATGGATGTGACACAGTGGGTAGATGTCATGGGATGAAACCAAAGGTGCAACAAGTTCTTGGAAAAAAAACAGTGTGCATATTTCTTTAACACTTAGTCTCACGTGAATATTCCTCCAGAAATAGGGACTTATTGTTGAACATGTTTGTTTTCATTTATAAGATTCCTTTTATGGGATTGAAAGCTAAAGCTGGCAGTATGTGATTAGTTCCCATGTCAACCAACAATACAAGAATAACCGTTTTAAAAAAATTATCAAAACCACAAGTGATATGACCATATCTGTTGTTACCCTGAGGGCCAGCTCAGAACAGACCCTTCACTATAGCATTGATCCAGTCTTTAATAAAGCAGTCTTTGGATACAACACTATAGAAAGATAACACAAAACATATAACATTACTTCATCAATCCAAGGTATGTTTAAAACTGTGAAACAGTTTTTATTCTAATGAGATATTACTATATGCTTCAGTTTTTCGTAATCTTTCTTGTGGTTATTCCAAAGGAAAAATATGTTTGTTCACTGCATGAAACTTTCTGTTTCATGATTCACAATTAACTGTCAGATATAATAACATTCTGCTTCAGTTTTTCGTAACTTTTACTGAATATTCAAATGGCACTGTGTCTTCATAGTTCCAAATTACAACTGATACATTATCATCTACCATATGGTAAGAACAGCATCACTATTTATGCCATGTTATTATACTTCAAAAATACGTTATGTGTGTCATTGTTAAAACGTGTTTGAAAACATGATCCCATTTCATTGCAAGGAATATTACTCCCTAGTCAAAATCTGAAAAATGTTTTCCACTTTTAGGCAGTTTAAAATATCTTCTCACCCAGCCAATGGGTGCAGCATGTGGCAACAGGTTCCAGTTACCACAACTTCTCCAGAGATGACTTCTTTGACCTCAAATTTTTATAGACAGAGTGGATTTTATCCACTCACTCCATTGATGTTTGGTCAGGATTTCTGCAAATGGTACCCGTTTTAGCTGCATTTATACTTTATGCAATAAGGTACAGGTCTAAACCCTGAAATTATGTAACCTAGGGAAGATACCGTAACACCTTTCCTAACAACCCTTTGCAAGAGGATTCCTCTAAAACTGAAGACTGTTTTGGATATGTTTGCTCTTTCTATATAAATAGTAGTATATTTAAAATGATTTGACATATGCTGATTCAATTTTCAGAGAAAACAATTGGAATACTTGCCTATTCAATGAAAAACGTACACAGTTTAAAAGTTATAGCTGCATGCCAGATTTAAGGGAAAAGTAAAATAATATACTTTGTTAGGCTTGAGCATTAGAAAAGAAAGACACTGCCTACAAATGTAATTTGCTTTGTAATCCATTCAGATTTTCTTACAGATTTTTACAATGAGGTACCAAGATACCCATCAATATATAATACATTACTAAAATCACTAACTATAATGACATCAGACAATTTGAAGTCAGAGCATAAATGTTTGTACAAATAATATGTGTGTTTTGTTATACCATTTAAAATAGCAGAAAGTATTATTTTTGATAATACACATTATATTTAGTTTTGATATAAAATATACTTTTATGATATGATACAATTATCAGATATTCTCTATCTAGAAAATGTGTCAGTTAACTACATTTCTTGTGAATCAAATGTTTAAAAAAAAAGGCAAACAAATAGCCAAGTAAGTTTGCTGGTGGTGCTTAATAATACATGACCAGTTTGCTAAACCAGTTTGAAATTCTATAACAAATTACATGAAAATATCTGTGACTCTCATGTAGCAAATATTTTTACATGGCAATTTTGGTTATGAAAACATGCATAGGTTTGTCTTCTGATAATGTCTGCCAATGGATTTGAGTCTAAATTTAAGATGGGGGTGGGGTAAGCTAACATAAGTGACACTTTTACTTTTTATGCGAAGGCAATTCTATACAGATATATTCTGGGCATTGTCTGAATTTTTCACCCTTAAGTGGGATCTTGTTACACCCATAAACTAAAAAGAACATAATTCAATGTGCTAGATAGTCAATGTCAATACAGGCAAAACCCTATATTCAGTAAAACTAATCAATGACAATCCTCCTTTGTTTGTCAAGGTGAAAAATGCACCTAGGAATGACATTCAACCACAAAATATGTAAATAAAGCTTAGTGAAAAAATTTGCCTTGACCAAAATGCAACCCTAAATACATTGAGGTTTTGGTTATGTTTTTCAATGATCTGGAGAAAAATGTGGCTTTCATATCTAATGTAAAGTCATCACAAACAGATAAATTATAGATGTGCATGGCATTTTTCTCACAGAGGAAGTCAAATGATAAATGTAATACACCATGTAAAAATTGCCGTTGTCACATACCTCTAAAATCTTGCATTTGGGACCTATAGGTTCATTGGTAAATACTAGGCTAGCTGCTCTAGTGGGGCATTTTAAGCCTAGACAGTTCCTCTTTTTGTGCTTGAGTTAACCTATTTCATTTAGTTAGAGACCAGCCTTACCCATCTCGTGGTCAATAAGTATAAATTACTCCTATTGAGAATAACTGGGTTCATACCATGGATAATATGAGGGGACCCATGCATGGGATAAAACGCTTAGGGGCTGCTTCTGTCCATTAGTAGCACAAGGGGCAGTCCTGGGGTAAATTTTCTATTCCCCACCCAAAGATCCAAGTTGAACCTGAATATGGACTGGGATGAACTTTGCTTTGTGCGGATGGAGAACAGTGTTATCCTGTTCCTACAAACCATTCTGCTGATGGGCAGTAGAGGTTTTGATTCCTAAACTAAGTATTTATGATGCCATTTGACTTGCTGATGTGCAGTAAATCCATCAGTATTGGGTCAGAGGATGCGTTGTATGTCAGACACCAGTCACCTCTTAACAGTCTGTAGGATACTGAGTGTAGTGAGAGGGCTTTGAGTAGGTTCATGCATGACATGTTATTTAGGCCTTGTGTCCTTTTAGTAAGGTATCTCTGAGGGTGTTCCAGTTGTAGCATGTGTCTGGACAGATGCATGCCAAGGGGAGCATTATACTCAAAGACTGGCCTAATAAGGACTGAGTAAAGGGTAAATATAAATAAATATAAAATGATTTATCCTACATATAAAGGATGCTATGCCAGTGTCCTATGAGAGTTCATAGGAAAAGTTATTAAATTCTACTTGGACAATACAGTGCAAAATGCACCTGAGACTACTATTCTACCAGTGAAGATCATATTGCCACCATCAGCAGCACAAGCTGGTTGTGATATGATGCCTAAGAAAAAAGTTTAAAGTTTTGGATAAATAGAGAGAATGTTACTTCTGTAATAATGATAACTCAATACAGATGTATTCCACACATTACACAGCCCTTCCCTGAGTAGAATTTATATAGGATTAATAACTGTTCCTCATATCTATTATCACATCACTTATTATTGCTTACTCACCCGTATATGTATATTTATGAATAAAAATATACATTTAACTAAGTATGCCAAACTTCATTATAATTACTTAATTACGTGCACTGCAGATGTGACAATTTCTGGAGAAAAGCTTAGATCTTACCTTACAAAGAAAACACTTGCAACTGAATCAGAGATTTAACATAACTACCAATATGGGTCACAGTACAAGTAGAGCACACTTTACATTGCATGCTATTCTATTTTACGTGTAACGTACCACATTTTTGTACTTTGTTTAACCTTTCTAAATACACATTTTAATACAAGTATTTTATCTATGAATTATATACTAACCTTTTAAGTGTAGCATTCTGCACTTTTATATTTCACAGTAACTTTTCAGGTAAACCTGCATTCATATAGGCATTATAGCCATGTATTCCACATTTCAGGATAAAACTCACTGACAATTACTTCACCTACCCTTCCTTTTACTGACTTCTGCCCACATCATCTTAGAATTCATACTTGCCTCTGCTAGTAGCACTGTGAATAAGTCAGAGGTCCTGTGTGCAGTCTTCATCCACGCAGGCTCTTTGTAGAGCATGCATTCATCCTGTTTCTGAGCTCTGCTTCACTACCACTTCTTACACATGTATTTATTTATTTTATTTTATTTGCACATTTATTTGTTTATTTATACTTGTTAGCTTTGGCAGAGCACTGACCACAAATGATCAGTTTCAATCACAGCCTGGGGAAATCTATTTAAGTCTATAAGACTGCAGTTTAGGCTTCATGTACTTTGCTTGCTGAACTTTTATACTGATACAATTCCTGTTTGCAACCTTCTAGTTATTGCAACTGATATTTTGTATTTGTTGTATTGCATTAATACTTTCATTCCCCTAATGGATATTTAATAGCCAGGGTCATGGCTGTAAAGAGTCCATGAAAAAGTTCATTTACCTGGTCAACAAGAGAAAGAAAGAAATAAGCAGATGCCCACCACTAACAGAAACTATACAGAATGCAACATGCCACTATCACTGTCAAATACCTGTTAACCTGAGATTAATAACTAATTAGGAATTATATAATTCAATCCTCTTTGCTTATTCTAAGACCTTTAGGGACTTATCCTTGGAACTATACATCCGTCTCCTATAGCAATTTTCGGAACAGTGACCACCATCTCTAGAGTTTATGAGCCAATAAGGGAACAGACAGTGATTGCCTTTTTTCCACATAACAACCATACCACAACTGATCTACTTACTGCATGACTTTTTTATTGAGAGGCAACAATACACTAAACAAAAAAAAAAAGAATATATATATATATATATATATATATATATATATATATATATATATATATATATATATATATATATTCATACCAAAAGAACACCAACAAAGACTCAAACTGGAGAACCTCTTGTTTTGAGGATTGAGTGATAAATGAACACTCCAACTACTCCAAAATAAAAAAGATGGATCAATACATGGTAAGCACACCACAGAAAATGTTCCAAGATGTTTGAAGATGTTTAATATCACTTGAACCCCGTAAAACAATAGATACATGTTGGTGTTTTAATCGGATGACGTCATATGAAGGTGTGACCATCTTTTACTTGGACTTCATCAGCTAAAAAATACATTCAAAAATCCCCACAGTTAAATACTACGTAAATCACATGATACATACACCTCCATATGATGTCAACCGATTAAAATACCAAAATGTATAAAATAATAATTGATATTAACATCTCACATAGTATAACAGTATTCTGTTGTAGAAGGAAGTAGCAGTCCACAAAAATCACAAAAACTGACAAAACTGATAGGCCAAGGAAAAGCCATAAAGACAATAGAGTGGACTATTGAGGATAAGAAAGAAATTACGTATTGTTACTATTATGTAAAAACCCCAGAATTTCCAGACACAAGATAAATAAAAAGATTAAGAGAGAAATTAGAGGAAAGAAAAATATTTCCACAAGAAAAACTGTCAGAAGCCTCAAATAAAAAAAATGTGTTCATTAATACAACAGATTTGGGAAAAACATTATATAGATCAAGAAACTTTGAACTGTTTGGAAAAAGAAGCATCTGAGGAAGTATGAAAATATAAACAACAAAACCTAGAGATTTTTGAAAAGTATAAAAAAGAAATATGGACATGGGAAAGAAAGAGAGATTTGATATGGTGCAATATTTATGCAAAGTCAAAAGCCAAATTAATCAACACAAAAAAGGTGGCCCCAATGATATTCAAAGAGAAATACAGGCAAAGGCATCCAGATATGGAAGATTTCACAATAAAAAAATAATATCACAAAGAGAACATCTTGAAAAAGAAGATTAGTAAAGTAGAAGTTAAAAAATAGAAGCTGAAGTTATGGAATGCCTGTGAAGTGAAGGATTTAGTGTAGAAGGTCTAACACAGGTTACATCACAGCAAGAAGGAATAAGTCCCCAAAGTAAGAAGAAAGAGTAAGATCAGGAGACGTCTGAAGAAGAAATGTGGACATGGGAAAGAAAAAGAGATTTAATATGGTGTAATATTTATGCAAAGGAGAAAGCAAAATTAATCAATACAAAAAGCGTCTATATCATGTTATCGAAAGCTGATATGATCAAACACCTAATAATCGGCACCAAAATGTCGAGGGAGGGAAATAGCGAAAGCTAATATTTTATTTATTTTACATTTGTTGACCGGGCTAGTCTAAATGGATATATGTCCATTTACAGTAGAGGCCCGGGGAGAAAAGCTCCAAGCATTAGCAGTGACAAAGATTACAATATACAGTAATAGTCAAAATAAATTACAGGACACTGTTACATTGAGGTTGACATAATTTATACAGAGTTCTTAGTAGGTTAAAACTAAGATCAAATACAGAGAGCAATCATTTGAGAGAGAGCAATCAAAATAGAAAAAAAATATTGAATTGTAAAAATTTCTTATTTATTTATTTATTTTTGATTAACAAGTATGTGACAAAGAACAGTGGAGTATAGAAGTGTAAGCAGAGCAAAAAGGGGAAAGAGATAACAGTGAGGGTATATCAGTCAGGGTTAGACATATAATCGTAAAGATATTATTTGAAGAGTTATACTTGGCCCGAAAGAACCAGTGACATAGTGCGTCTTACATCCAGGAACACTTATTTGTAATAAATTAGTAAAACATACTGTAAGGATGCATAACACAGTACTATACACCATCTAATGAAAAAGGTATATACATTTAATCAGTAAATGGTATAATAGATAACATGCTTACCTGGAAGTAAACTCTGAATGCGTTATAAATCACATAAGAAAACAAGCCATGTCATGCGTTACACCGCAAAGGCATACAAGCCATGGCTGATACTTTGCAATTCTGTCCAGGAATAGTAGGTAACACATATAGAACTGTTATCTCACAGAAACATAGAAAAATGTTACAGATAGATGGCTATTTGTATAATCTAGAGAAGACTGTGAAAAGTAAACATTACTGGTGTTGCAGGTACAAGCTAGTTTCGAAATGTAAAGGCAGGGCTATTAGTGTTAGTGTAGTGGTTGGTGAACAATTATTAAAGTCAGTCTCTCACCAACATGCTCCAGATCCTACCGAAGTGAAATGATACACAGCTTTCCATACCTTAAAACAGACAGCACAACATTGTAGGTATACACCAGAATTACTTGTTGATGATGTTATCGCATCTACTTCTGTTGAAAGTACTGCGCATTTACCCTCACATAGGTCTATGTTGCAGCAGGTCAATAGGGTGAGGCGTAAACAAATGTTAACCTACCCTATTGCACACACTTCTCTACCTACAGTAGACACCACTGAGTATTGCCTCAAGCAAGGAAGATTCATACAACAACGCATGGTTGACATACACACTAATACACATGTAATGGTATTTACCACTAAGGAAAATCTACAGGATTTGTGTGAGAGTGTTATATGGTTTATGGATGGGATTTTCCTTACTAAAGCTCGCTTTTGTAGACGACTGTACACAATACATGCTTTCATAACATGTGGTGATACCAGCAAATGTGTACCTCTCATTTACTGTCTAATGACAAAAAAGTCATACAAAGCATATAACTATTTGTGGGAGTGTGTATTTAGCTTCTTGACATCGTACAAATATTGTCTGTTAAATACATCCTCACAGATTTCGAGATGGCATCTATAAAAAGTGTTAAACAGAATTTCAATGTTGTTGTAAGCAAAGGTTGTCTTTTTCACTTTGCCCAAGCTATCTGGCGTAAAGTACAAGGTTTAGGACTAGCTGCTCTATATGGGACATCTTCGTCATTTCAACTATTAGTTAAGAAGTTAGTTGCGCTAGCATTCCTGGATGAAGGCGAAGTACTTCCTGCATTTCAATAGTTATGTACAACCTTCCCTATTGGCGGTAAGGAGTTGTTACTGTATTTTACTGAAGTGTATGTATTAGGGCACCCTAGAAAAGTACAAACTAGAGCGATGATGATGTCACGATTCCCTCCTATATTTCCCATTGTGTTTTGGAATATTTCCTCTCTGAATGCATTATCCTTACCTAGGACACAAAACTACATAGAAGGATGGCACAGTCGTACACATTGTCTCTTAGGGAAGCATATATGTGATATAGCAGCTGTACTTCACGTGTTAGTTTGTGAGCAAAATAGGGTTAATGAAGTTAGATTGCAGCTAATGGCAGGTTCACCTGTTTCACCGAAGAAAAGAAAGACACTGGAGAAACAGTATAGGATGCAATCGGTGTTAAGTAAACCCTCTGAATACACCACTGAAGGCTTTTTGACAGCTATAGCTATGCTTCTGAAGGCGTAGATCAGCTTATTAGGTCTATGAATGCACCATCCACAATTGTACATGTTATTTTCATATTAATTATTTTCATTTCCAGTACATTTTGATGTCTATGGAATACAATATACTACTGTGCAAGCCATATGATTATTTATAGTTATCTACAATGTGGTATGGGCTTTTACTAAATTAATTTACAGTCACATACGTTAGAACAGTAAAGCCTACTGTTCACATGCACCGATGCAGGGATTGCGAAGTGACCAACCAAAACTTTTCGACATTTTCAGTTACGATTATATCAGCCTTCGCTATTTCCTTCCCTTGACATTTTGGTGCCGATTATTAGGTATTCGATCATATCAGCTTTCGATAACATGATATAGATGCTACAAAAAGGGTAGCACCAAAGATATTTGAAGAGAAATACAGGGAAAGGAATCTGGACATGGAAAGCTTTACAATACAAAAAATGAGAAGACAAAGAGGAAAAGAAAATTAATACTAGAGAAGATAAAGAAATAGAAACTGAGGTTATGCAGTAACTACGAAGTGAAGGATTCAGTGCAGAAAATCTAACACAGAAAGCACAAAAGCAGAAAAGAGCAAAAGACAAACAAATTAAGGAGAAACAAGTGGAACGGGAAGGAAATGGGCAGCTGCCATATGAAGATATTTGGGAACCTTCCCCAGGAAACCAGTATAAACTTTTACTTGAAGTCGTACAGCAAGGGAATGAACAGGAAACTGTGGCAACTCTGACACTCTGAGGAGTGATAGGCCAGTGAGTTCCCATATGACAGAGCAACTGATGACACAGGATGAAACTGAGGAGGGTGTGACACAGGAAGATGCTACAGAACTCTCCATAGAATGCCTGCAGGAAATGAAGAATAAAAAAATGTGCCCTTAGTTCAGAAGAAAATGAACTAAGAGAAGAGCTACTTAGATGGACATATTAAGATCAATGAAAGAAATAGACCGCATAAGGTCAATAATATCCAAAAAGTCAGAAGTTTAATAAAATAAATGAATACTAATTAGGACTGTCCACAGACAACCATGCAATATAACCAAAGTAAACAGGATATATTACTGTGCAGCTAAATTAATAGCAGATAAAATTCTACAACAAGAGCAAAGGGTAGTAAAGGAAAGGAAGGGGAGAAATCAAATACCATCTTGGAAATATTGAACAGAGAAAACTATAAAGCAATTAAGACAAGAAGTGTCACTGTTAGAAGAGTATAAGAGAGGGAAGAGATCAGCAAAAATAATTAGAAAGATAGACGTGATAAAAGCAATGCACAATATTATAATGGATCATGATCTATCTTGCACTATTGCAAATAAACTAAAAATCTCAGCACAGGCAGAAAAACTTAAGATACAAAGATAAAAATAAAGGAAAGTACAAAATAAGCAATTTATTGATGACCCTAAAAAGTTCTATAGTGAATTTGGAAACAAGGTAAAAGGAACTGAAAGACCTCCCAAAAAAGAAATAGATACATTTTGGAGAAATATCTGTGGAACATAACAAAGATGCTAAATGGATAGAAGAAGTAAAAGAATAAGAAGTTCAAAGGTGCAGGATATGAAATGGGGTGAAGTAACAGCCGGAGAGATTGAGATAAAGTTAAAAAAAGCCTCCAAACGGAAAACCCTAGGCCCAGATCTAGTACCTAACTTCTGGCTAAAAGTATTAACATTTTGCATGGAGATGTCGCCATGAGCAAGAACACTCCAAGCAGACACCAACCTGGTTAACAACAGGAAAAACAATGCTCCTACTTAACAGTGCACGTGCAAGTTATCCTAAAAATTATAGACCAGTAACTTGCCTTCTGATGATATATAAACTATACAATGGAACTGATGCTGACAGAGTTTATAGTCATTTAGAAGAAAATTCAATCATGGCAATAGAACAAAAGGGTAATAAAAGAAAGTCGTTTGGAACAAAGGATCATCTGTTGCTAAATATAGTCATAATGGAGAACTGTAAAAAAAGGGAAGAATCTAAGTATGGCATGGATTGACTACAAAAAAGCATTTGATAATATCCCACATTCATGGATAAAAGAGTGCTTAAAATTGTAAGATAGACCCTACACTGATTAATTACATTACAGTGACCATTAAACAGTGGCAGACCACTTTGCAATTAATACATGATAAAGGACAAATTCTTATTCCAGGGATAAAAATTGAAAGGGGGATATTCCAGGTTGACTCCCTGTCACCGCTGCTATTCTGTCTTGCCCTTAGCCCTTTAAACTATCTATTTAACAGATTAGGCCATGGCTATAACTTGGTTCCTAGAAAACAACAAAGTGTAAAGACCTCTCATCTTCTCTTTGTCGATTTAAAACTGTATAGCTTGTCAGATAAGCAACTGAAAGCACAACCACAAGTAGTCAAATCTTCAGATTATATAAGAATGTCATTTGGTCTTGATAAATGTGCTAAATCAACCTTTAAAGCAGAAAAACACAGCACCAAGAAAACACCAGTTTGGGACAAGAATGTGATATAAAAGAACTTGAGCAAGAGTGAGTTTATAAATATTTTGGAATTGATAAAGGATCAACAATAAAGCATGAGCAAATGCAAATAAAACTTAGTAAGGAATATTTTAAAAGACTAACATTAATCCTGAAAACAGCACTGACATCTAGGAACAAAATTTAAGCTAAAAAGCAATTTGCTCTTCCTATCCTAACTTACAGTTTTGGAGTGATTAACTGACTCCAGAAAGTGTTACATAGATTAAACAAGAAAACAAGAAGGATGCTTTATGCTCACCAAATGATTTACCAAGATTATATATTCCCCATTCTGATGGAGTTAGGGTATCCTTGAAGTTTATTACATGTATAGATCTGCAATTGTGGGACTAGATATATATCTGCTGACTTCAAAAGACCCAAACATAGTAAGCATTTTGAAACATGAGGAGAATAAATCTAAGATGACTTCCCTGCTTAGTCTAGCAAAAGCATATCAGCATCAAGCAGGAATGGAAATTAAACCAGAGTTAGATAAAAATCAAGCAGCAACTGAATGTGCCAAAAAAAAATAAAGGAAAGAATATAAAGTGAAGGATCAGATGAGAAGGCAAGAAATGTGGAAAATGCATGAATTTAGTTGCAAGTATAGAAAACTTTTGGAAGAACCTCATGTTGATCAGGATCAAATGCAGGAATGGTTAAGGAGAGATGAATTCAAACCAAAAGATGAAAGGTTAATATTGGCATCCCAAAATAGTGGGCTACATACAAGTTGGTTTACAAAGTCCATTGAACATGTGGGCGAAACAGACAGATGTAGATTTTGTAAATAGGAAACAGTTGCATACCTTGTTGCTGCTTGTGACAAACTAATGGCAGAAGGACTGTACACTTTAAGGCATAATAATGTGGCAAGACTGATGCACTTGGGATTGTGCAAGCATTATGGTACTAAGTGGATGAAAAACACTGGAAACATGAACCACAAAGCATCATAGAAAATGATGAAGTCTGCATCACATGGGATTACCTGTTACCAACAGTTCAAAAGATGGATGTGAGAAAAGCAGTTATAGTGGTCCTTGAAAAGAAGACAAAAGTAGCATTGATCTGTGAAATCACTACACCCAGTGACTACAGTGTCTTGCGTACAGAGAGACACAAAGTCATAAAATATCAAGATTTGCAGGCAAAAATGAGAGCATGTGGAAGAAAGATACCCAGAAAGTTCCTATAGTAGTAGGAGAAACGGGTCTTATAAAAAATAATTTATAATCGTACTAAGGTATGTCACTGGTACATGCAACTCCATGCGAATTTCAGAAGGAGTCCTTACTGGGCATGTTGCAGGTGCTACTGAGAACAATTTTGGCTAACATCAAAGACTGATACAATACTAATTTCATGAACTTAAATATTACTTTGACTAACGAATGTGGTCCATTCCCATCATGGTATTAGAAACTCAAAAGATGGGGAAATTAAAAACAGTGAAGAAACAATAAAACTAAACATTAATATATTATATGAAATAATAATATGAAAGTGCTTATCTATTTATTACTAGTTCAAGTGATAGTAAACATCTTCAAATATCTTGGAAAGCTTTCTGTGGTGTGCTTACCATGTTGGGATCCATCTTTTTGTATTTTTGAGATGGCAGTGATACTACATCGCTATGCCACCCTCCTCTTGCATACTCAAGTGAAAACTGTACCTATATATACCATGCTGGTCTTAAAAAGAAAAATGTAGCTCATTGATGAATTTAACACTGCCTCATTGCAAGGGTTAAAAAGATTTTTGCTAATGGCATGAGACCGCTGTCAAATGTGTTCCCATACTAGAGAAATATTCACAGATTTGAGTTTAGATATTCAAACAAATCAGTGCAGATATATTCTGAACTGGATATGTACTCCAGTGTCTACCAAGTCGCAGTACAGAACTGAAGTCATATATCTGTGTACATGTGTATGTATATTGTGCATATCTATCTATATATATATATATATATATATATATATATATATATATATATATATATATATATATATATATATATATATATATATATATCTACATATATAAGATATATATATATATATATATATATATACACATTCACACACACACACACACACACACACACACACACACACACACACACACGCACACACACATACACACACACAGAGGTCTACTTAAAACTTTGAATTTATTATTATCGAGATCATAAGATCAAAGTTTTGAAACTATGAAATGTAAATAAAAGAAATAAAAACAAAAAAAATCTTTTTTTTACATTTTTGCAGGGGAGAAAGCCTCCATGCACCTCCCCACATGGGGGGCTGTGCCCCAAACACCCTCTGCTAATTAAATATACCAACTGTGAGATCACACTACAACAAGAACAGTAAATATACCATTCCATGCTTTATGGCGATCTCCATTTAAATGGTTTGAAGTTTCAAAAGTTCGATATTATGGCCTTGATGATAAGAAATTCGAAGTTTGGAAACTTTGAAATTTAGAGGTAGACTCATATACACACAAACCTATTATCTCTCTCTAATAATCCTTTGGTGAAACATATACTGAAGAATAATGGCCACAATTTTGCTTCTTTTCCCTACAAGTCATTAATGAGAACACAAAGGGAGGATATTTAACGAATGCTACTGAGAAAGCTGAGATGAACTGGAGAGGTAACTTTCATGCTGATAAACTACCTGGGCATAACAGCAATCCATCTCTCAAACCAGTCCTAAAGGGGCATAGACTATTGAGATGATTTTGATTCACTGGTGAAGTTTTTAAATAGACAATTGTTTGCATGGAAGGTTTGATCTGATGAAGGATACTGAGTTATCTGAAAGCGCTAATCTTTATGAATGTTTTATTGTACTAAAGTTTTAATTTTATGACAGTTGTGGTGGTTGTACTGTTTGCTGCATTTGTTGGATACTTTTCACTATGTTGCTTTCCTTTGATAGACAGCTTCTTGTTGTTTTATATATATATATATATATATATATATATATATATATATATATATATATATATATATATATATATATATGGGTCCCTATCACATCGTCGACAATTCATTTCACTGACACTCATTTCGTCGACAGTTCATTTCATCGACAGAAAGATGTGCCCCCTTCCCCAATGTTAGGTGGGGGGCTTCACCCCCCACACCCCCCATTGTGGGGGGCTGTGCCCCCCACCCCTAACTATATATATCAACTCCAGGGTTGCACAACATTGGGGAAGGGGGCACATCTTTCTGTCGACGAAATGAACTGTCGACGAAATGAGTTTCAGTGAAATGAATTGTCGACGATGTGATAGGGACCCATATATATATATATATATATATATATATATATATATATATATATATATGGGGCTACTTCAAAACAGCGAATGACCACATTTCTGAAGATGAGATCACCAAAACCTGACTCTTATAAATTACCACAATGCTGAAGGATTTCACAGGGTAAGTAACCAGATGGCCAACAAGGGGAAATTTGCCCTTTTCTCCACTGTAGTGCAATCTCGGAATTGGTACATTTAGTTAGAGGGGTGTGGGGGGGTGCACCTCCCCACCTGGGTGGGTTTGAGGTAGTGCAGTGTGTTTCATTGTTAGATGGTGGTTATCCGGATACCTACCCTCTGAAATTCTTCAGCATTTTGGTCATTCATGAAAGTCAGGTTTTAGTGATATCATCTAGGTGACTTTTTTCAGTAATATGTTCATTCATTCTTTTGAAGTAGACCCATAAATAAGATTTATTTATGTATGATCAAACTTACTTAATGTTGAACAAAACACGCAGACAAAAATAAGACTGAACATACATAAGGCTGAGTTTCTTAAACATTGAATGAGTGAAACATCAAAGAGGAAAACAAGTTCATCTCCTGATCTTTACTCTAAACTGTCCCCATAACACTAGCCTTCATTTGCTTGAATAGTGGCCGTATTACAAGAAGGTTTATTGTCAAAAATGAAGCCCCCAGTCACTTAAGTAATGCATGCTAAGCCTAACTCTGCTCCTACTCCATCCCTAATTCTCCAACATACCTTAAAAAATCCTTCCCATAACACTGCCACTACACATCACACATGAGCGCACACTACAAACATAAGATCTAACCACTTATGTAATTCTGACCCTAACCCTAAAATACACTCACTCACATGCAAACACACAACACCTATACTCTCCTCTAAACTTTACCCTAACCCTAACACCCAAACATATACATACACACTCTTATCCCTCCCAATCCCCACTCACCATTTGCAAAGAAATTGCACTTCAGATATCGGACATCAGACTATTTGAATGTTCAGCAATCTCGACCAACCCTAGTGTGTGTCTGTTGGACAAAGCAATGTTTGACAAAACCCATGGTAAATAAATAAATAAATAAATATATATAGATATATATATATATATATATATATATATAGGACTATATTAAAACAGTGAATGCTTAAAAAGGGAATACTGGTTTATCATCCCTCTTTAAGCAAAAGCTTAAAATCCTAAACAATGGGAGCAGTTATTTTTTTCCCCAGGAAAAAAAAAATTGCCGTTCCACAAAAAAAAAAAAAAAACTTCAAAAAAGTAAATAAAGTGGAGGGCTTCACCCCCCTACTTAAATATACCAGCTCCGAAATCGCACCACAGTGGAGGAAATAGCAAAATCCCAAAAACAGTCAGGTGATTTTTTTTCCCCTGGGAAAAAAATCGCTGTTCTAAGTGCTCGGGATTTTATGGTTTTGCTTAAAGAGGGTCGATAAATCAGTGTTCATTTTTTTAACCATTCGCTGATTTAATATAGACCCTATAAAAAAAATATATATATATATATATATATATATATATATATATATATATATATAGCTAAACATATGTACACTAACTACTGAAAATTAGTATAATCTGTTTGCCAATCTTGGTCTTTGACTACCAATTGCTTATAAAACTGTGTGTTCATATCTAAGTATAAAATGACACGTCATTCACTCCTTGAAATCACAACTAAAACTTTCAAAGAGTCATTCATTGATTTTAAAGTACAGACTGTTCCTAAGTTTGTCATTTTTATGTTTAAGAATTTAAAAGCAGCTCAGGACACAATTCAACCCCATGGCATTTTCACCACCCATATGGGGAGTTATTGATCTGTTATGTTACCCGTAACAAAACATTTTTGTTTTATTTTAATAAAGCAATAACTTACCAAATATATGTTCTGTCTAGTAATGCATTAAAAAGGTCATATGACTATTCTAATGGAAACCTAGTATAATGCAATAGGCCAAGTCTGTTACTTGGAAAAAGGCTAGCTATCTGTCCACCTTTTAGAGTTCTTTGCACAAATTCAGACATTTAAAACTGGGTGCTCAGGAAAAATGTGACTGCAATTAAAGATTAAAATTCAACAGAGTGGTTAATTTCACCTCACCACATTGTCGCTATCAATGAAGTGAGTTTTGGCCAGGCCATGTTTCCAGTGACAAGTTTCCTCACCTGAGGAATTGTATGTCATTTGTGCTGTGCTGCAATGATTGCTAAGAACAGATATCTTATTGTCATGTGTTGCATGCTCTACCATGATCAGTAATCATATAACCATGCCTAATGGAAACTAAGTACAAAAAAAGTATGCCACGACTGTTGCATTTCAAAAAATGTACATGCCAAAATATAAGAGGCAGTACCTCACTCTATGTGAAGTTTACTAAAATACTAAAATTTCAGGGAGACAGTGTCTTGAAAGTCACACACAAAATTTTCATAAGAGCTGCATTCCATTTTTAAATATTTAATTGCAGCTTTACACTAAGGGTTATCCAAGCAAACACATGGAAGACATGTTCTCTGCATTGAAGGCCCTCCAATTAAGAACTGAAATGAAGAACCCTTGTTGTGAGGTGAGAGTGCTACACGTTACACCATTATACCACCCTCTTCTTAGGTACTCAAGTGAAAACTGCACCTACATCTGCTATTCTTGTCTTAATAATTCAAACATAGCTCAGTCATGTACTTGAAGCTACAACAAAGCAATTGGTAAATAAAGTTTTGGTTGTAGCATGAGTCCATTAATAAATGTGTTTCCTTAATGGAGAAATCTTCGCAGATTTGAGCTTTGGTATGCAGACAGCTCAGTGGAGATGTGTCCCTTTCTTCTGTGTTTTCCATAATGGAACTTGAACATTTCTGTAGCAGTAAGCAGCTATGCAAATTATATAGTTTTTCTGCTAATCATCGTTTTTGTAACGTTCATACAAATCCATAAATCTTTGCAACCAAAACAGTCAACAAAAGTAGCTCAATTTAACGATCTGTAGTATAACACAGACATGACACTACACTACAGCTGTTATGTCTCAAACCAGAAATTCAGATATCAAAATATTGAATGAACAAATATTGATACCTTCTGCACATGCTCCAGGAATTACCCTGGAACAAACTAAACCAACAGCAAGTGTTTTTGCAGGGGTTGGCAAGCCACACTGATCCTGCCACAATCCCTGCTAATCATATACAGTATACTAACTCTGAGATCACACAATCCCCAAGGAAAGGAAACATTCCCTTGCTCTAGGACTGTTGATCATGCACACCTGTCCACTAAATGTCTACTTCGACTAAACAGGTGTAAACGGTGTGTCTGTTCATCTGGGTGTCCTACACCGATATACATATATATATATATATATATATATATATATATATATGTATGTATATATATATATATATATATATATATATATATATATATAAATATATTTATATATATATATATATATATATATATATATATATATATATTATATATATATATATTTATATATATATATATATATATATATATATACACACACACACACACACACACATATATATTTATATATATATATATATATATATACACACACACACACACACACACACACACACACACACACACACACACACACACACACATATATATATATATATATCAATCTGTGAGTGTGTGTGTGTGTGTGTGTGTGTGTGTGTGTGTGTGTGTATACACACACACACACAACACACACACACACACACACACACAAACATACACACACATACACACACTTTTGTACACACACACACACACACACACACACACGCATGCACACACACACACACACATATATATATATATATATATATATATATATATATATATATATGTAATTAGGTAAAATAAATAATCACCATGAAATTCATAATGATGGCTGTGTAACTGTGAATAAATAACTGCATTTTGTGCTTATACACAATCTGTCAAAATGGCATCTTTCTTTCTGTTTGTGCATTGAATGCATAGGAATGACCATAATTTGGCCTCCTTCTAAAAAGTGATCCTGTTGTCCTGCACTACATTTTTATTATTGCACTATACATACGTGCACATGAAGTCTGTCCCGGAGGACAGAAGTAGCTTCTACATATGGCAGACTCTACAGCAATGAGTAGAAGTCAGTCTCAAAGCACTGACACTGCAGATGTCAGAACTTACAGCAGAGAGAAATGGGCCTAGTGTGAGAAATACATGGTCTATTGTGCTCTGAAAAGGAGGGAGTGAAACTGGGTGTTATTAGGCAGTATGACAACTCACTTTAGTCTTGGTTTTTCATTATTTTTTTTAATATATAAAAGTAATTCTTTCATTGGTATAAATTGTACTAATAGTATCAGTGAAATGTTCTGATGGAGAGAAAATGTATTTTATTTTGATATATATATATATATATATATATATATATATATATATATATATATATATATATATATATATATATACACATATGTATATAGTCCATTGATCACTGAGATTATGCTACAGTATTGAGGAAAAGAAAACATGCTAACAGCACTTAGTTTTGGATCTTGCACAAGGGACATTGCCTGACAGCAAAGAACAAAGGCAGAGAGTAAACTAGCTTTTAAAGCTGTTAGGCATGCAAAATGTGTGACAGAGCAAAATGTCTAGCACCATTTAATATTACCCAGTCTTCAGACTGACATTGTTTTCTAACTGTCATTCTGAGAGCGAAATAGTCTTTTCCCAGGTTCCAAAGGCTTTGAAAACCAGAGAAACACGTTGCAATCCCACACTCATTTTATGCAGCTCGTGGTGCATAATGTAAATAAGGCTCCATGCACTATAAAGAATTACGATCTAACCACTTGTGTTCCTCACATGCCTGACAAGACTGATATCTTGAGTTTTACTCCAGGTAAATGTTTTGGCATCTTTGGCTCAAACACATAATACATTGATTACTACTGGAGACCCCATCATAATCCTGTATATTGCATTTGTATGTATGTGTCTATGTGTGTGTATATATATTTAACTGTGATAAATGTTTATTTTGTTGAAAGGGAAAAAATATGCAATATGTATAATCAAAAATCAGCTAACTGCGCAAACCATTTATTTTTCTGTTTGAGATTGTGTTACAGTCGGATTTAGATAATTTGCCCTTTCCCCACAGCACTGCAATTTTCGAGCCGGTATTTATAATCAGTATGATGTGTAAGGGTACAAAGATTGTAAACCCTTGAAAATTTATTCAAATAAGTTTTTCCCTTTTTTGATTATTTGGGTTTCTAGAATTTGTGCTCAGTTGGATTCATGTAATTGTTTTTTGATGAAGTAGTATATTAGATAGATATATATATAGATAGATAGATAGATAGATAGATAGATAGACAGATAGATAGAGAGCTATGCTATTTTTTTAGTATCATGAAAATAGCCATCTAAAACTACAGTTTTAAAATAAAAGGGCACTTTATATCCATTAGGCTATTCTACAAATATTATTAGTGTAACGTATTAGTTAGTGACTCCTTAACATGAGATGCAAACTTATATCATCAACAGGCACCATGGCACAACTTATTTTTCATGTGTTATATAAAGACAAACATACTCAAACACATGTACACACACACACACACACACACACACACACACACACACACACACACACACACACACACACACACGCACACATGCATTCCAGAAACAAAATCATTTAACTCAACTGCCTGGCACCTCATTAAATGGCTAATTTTCCCATTCAGTTTACCATTTTCACAATTACAATTTCTATTTAAGAAATTCTATTCTATATATAATTCTATATTAGAATCTACCAGAAGCAACATATACTTATTTATTCATGTGTTTATTTACTAAATTATGTTTCATTTTGGTAGCTTGTTCCCTTCTACCTACAATCTGCAGCTTTTTAATGAAATACATGTTTAGTTCAATATTCTGGAGCTATTCTGTTAGAAATAACATGATCCTACATTGATTCATGAATAAAAAGAAGCCCTACTGGAATTTTAGTTTTTGACAATGTGAGTTTTAACACTGAAATATTAAATGCAATTCTCCAATTTAACACAGGCTCAGATGATGTAGTAGTACATTCTTCTGACTGTAGTGTTCAGGGTCATGAGTTCAACACTTGGGACTGCTTTTTTTGACTTACAGCTCTATGTCTGACCCAGCTCTGTTAGAAATGCTACATCTAAAGAAATCCCAATCCCTTTCCATCACATGCTCCAGAGACCTCAAACTCATTAACACAATCAACAGAACAAGCTGGAGGGATAGGTTCATAACCCAGAGACTACCCATGTTATGGAACAGACTTCCCATACATATCAAACATAGCACCTCACTTGCCCTCTTCAAGAGGAATCTTGATGAGTGGATGGGAAATTCATCCCATGGATCATGCCAGTGGCTCTACTCGACAGAGGTACTGGGAACTAAGGACGGATAGCACGATGCTAGGGTAATCCTATGGGCTAGGTTTGTAAAGCCTTCAGGATCATTAGCCTAGTACACACTTATGAATGCAATACTTGTTTAACATTAAAAGCATTTTTGCACATCCACTCCTGCACTTCTATACACTACCTTCAAATTTTCTGTATCTTGGAGTAGGGGGAATACACAGAGACAAGGCAGGTTTAGACTTAGTTTTATCCAACACACTTAATTTCTTGCAATGTTGAGTCTTGAACATATAAAATGAAACAGCACACAAACTTAACATTTGTTCTTTGCCTTTATACTTCACAATCAACTAAATTTTATCTGTAGATTTTACTTTCTGTCCTGCACAGGTCTGCAATCATAGCCGGCCTTAGGCATAGGCCAACAAGGTGGCTGCCTAGGGCGCCACTGTAGCAGGGGCACTTTTCCAGTATTTATTTGTTATAGGTAGACCAGAATGGGGTCACCAGGTGGTGTGGGGGAGTGTCATGGAGCCCTTTTGCCTAGGGCACCAATTGACCTAAGGCCGTTCCTGTCTGCAATAGATTATTAACACTCATTAGTGGAATATTGAGTATTTTATTATATACTATAGTGAAATAACTGACAGTGTAGTTGCATTATTTTAATCTATTTTTACTTCAAAATGGTGACTTCTAAGATTTACACAAATAGCATTTCAGTCATTATCAGACACATTGTATAATTCCAAATATATTGTGTCATACTTTTCACTCTCAAAATCTGTTGTTGAAGCCACAATCAACATTTTGAAAAAACATCCTTTTGTACACATCTTTCATCTGAAACCTGTCACTTGGTATCCTCTTTCTGTGATGTATTTTGTTCAATTTTCTTGTCCAACTGCACATTCCTGATATTGTCGACATTTTTTTGATTTAATCCAGCATGTCGGTGGTCTGTTAAATGAGTTGTTTTGCTTAGACAACTCAAATGACACCATATTCACTGTCATTCTTTCACATTTTCATGCTGCGCACGATTATCTCAGTCAGTTACTGCCATTGGCAATGCTGTGTCTACACGTCATGGTACTTTTTAAATAATGTGTTCTGCCTAGCTCTGCTATAACTCTGTACTCTAATCTCCTCTAAGCTTTTTTGTTTATCCCCTAAAACGTGTCATTGTTCACCCAATTTATATAATACATCTATGTCCTCTGAAAAAGAAATATGTTCCTTTCTTCTGGGTTTTTCCTTAATGGAACATGAACATTTCTGTAGCAATAAGCAGCTATGCAAATTATATAGATTTGCTGCTAATCATTCTTTTTGTAAGGTTCATACAAATCCATAAATCTTTGTTTCCAAAACAGTCAACAAAAGTAGCTCGATTTAATGATATGCAGTATAATACAGACTCTAAACTACAGCTCTTAAGTTCCAAACCAGAAACTCAACTCTATTCATTTGAGTAAAAATATATTTAGGTGCATCACAGAATCCATCTGTTTGCAAATATTCATGAATATATGCTGTTTTCATTTTAAATTCATCTAACAATCAAATTAGAATGTTTGCAGTTTTCTTCACACAGTCATAACATTCTAATACTTTGAAACCAATTGACACTAGACTCAATCTGTGGTGTCCCTTTCTTTTCACACTCCATTTTGTAACTTCTCTTTCCATTTATTCTAAAACAATATGAAATAAATATTGTCATCCACTAATTTACTTGGAACATTAAGTTAAAAAATCACATTTTCTTTCTTTAACATGATAGTTCCTTTTTAACACAGTGGCCACTTCCTATTATAACATACGTAGACAAGACATTTTGGCAAATGGCTTACTTCTTGCTTAATCCAGTGGATGGCTTACTGCATTGTGCAGAAATGACTCTAGCACTGCTGGCATAGAACCTCTATAAATACTTCAAAGTTGG